>NW_006383028.1:61053-184463 GCF_000221225.1 Thermochaetoides thermophila DSM 1495 | reverse complement strand
GGAGGAGGAGGAAAGAATACAAGCTCTTGTTCACGGCCACCGCCAACGCCTGTCGTCATAACCAACACACGTTCTCTAGGCTTTTCCCCACAGTACACCCTAACCCTTGATCTCAAGTTAGCAGAGGACTTCCAATACCTTCCTGCTTATCTACCTACCTACCCACTACCTACACCCTATACCACCGCTAGCTTATAAGGACTGCACAAGACAGCTCGTCACCAGTACTATTTCTTGAAAAATATTCTCAAAAGTAAGCTTCTTACCCAGAAATAGATTGAAGAGGAGTTTTATTGACAAGCTTTCTCGATATGAATATTTTCAGATTACTGAACTTTAAATGTATCATAACACCATGCAAACCAGCCTTGGCAGTACCGCTCTTACCGCTGCCATTGACCAATAAACCGACCACGTGCTTCTTTTTGGCCAGCGACAAATGAGAGCCGGGATCGAACAATCATACTCGTCAATATCACTGGAATACTACTGTTGTGTACAATATAACTACTAAATGCAAACAGCCATTTGCTACCAAGAGCTTAACTACCTAAGTACGTGAACGTGAACAAGACGTCATGTGGTGATGAGATACATTGTCGCGATGCAACTGAAATCCTCTCTCCTCCTTGGGTCCCTTCCGCTCCATGCCACACTTTAAAACATCAAAGCAAAAAACGAAAAAAAAAAAAAAAAAAACAAAACAAAAGAAGCACCCCCCCCCCCCAAAAAATGATCCAACCGCTGAGAATGACCCAGCCTCTCTTCCTCATGCCAGCTATGCCAGTCCCATATAAGTATAAAAAAAACATCGTGCGATGTACCAAAATCCTTTAGATAACCATGTCTTTCTACAAATCTTAACTAATACCCTTCCCCCTCTCGTCACCCGGAATCCGTCATCCCCATCGTCCCATCGTCTTCTTAAGCAGCAGCAGCAGCAGCAGCAGCCTCAACAGCCATCTTCTGCGCCGTGAACACCTCCTCAGCCGAGCGCTTAACAATACCACCCGTGACAGGCAGGTTAGTGCAGCCCATGAGGTATAGATCGACCTCGCGAGCGCATTGACGACCTTCGTTGATGCCCCAGACAATGAGCGACTGTCCACGGCGGCAGTCACCAGCGGCGAAGATACCAGGCACGTTGGTGCAGTACTTGCCGGGAGGAGTCTTGACGTTCTTGCGAGCGTCCTTCTCGATCTCGTCGCCGAGCACACGCTGCTCGGGGCCGAGGAAGCCCATGGACAGCAGGACGAGGTCGGCGGGGAAGAACTGCTGCGAGCCCTCGATCTTCTTCATATCCCAACCGCCCGAGGCTGACCGTGTCCACTCGACGCGCACCGTGTTGATGCCCTTGACGTGGCCGTTGCCGTCGTCAACAAACTCTTCCGACATGATGCAGTACTCGCGTGGGTCCTTGCCCGTGTGCTGTATAACCTCCGTGTGGCCGTAGTCCACGCGGTAGATGCGCGGCCACTGCGGCCACGGGTTGTCGCGAGCACGCTGCGGCGGCGGCTGCGGCAGCAGCTCGAAGTTGACCACAGACTTGGCCCCGTGCCGCATCGCCGTGCCAATGCAGTCATTGCCCGTGTCACCACCGCCGATGACCACGACGTGCTTGTCCTTGGCCGAGATGTAGGCGCCGTCGGCGAGCTCCGAGTCGAGCAGCGACTTGGTGTTCTTGTGCAGGAACTCCATGGCGAAATGGATACCCTGCAGGTTGCGGCCCTTGATGGGCAGGTCGCGCGCGACCGTGGCGCCCGTGGCAATGATGACCGCGTCGTTCTCGGCCTTGAGGTCCTTGAGCGTGATGTCCTCGCCGATCGTGACGCCAGTCTTGAAGATGACACCCTCGGCCTCCATCAGGTCGGTACGCCGCTTGACAATGCGCTTGTCCAGCTTCATGTTGGGGATGCCATACATGAGCAGACCACCGAGGCGGTCGGCCCGCTCGTACACAGTCACCGTGTGGCCCGACTTGTTGAGCTGGTCGGCGGCCGCGAGACCGGCAGGACCGGAGCCGATGATGGCAATCTTCTTGCCCGTGCGAACCTTGGGCGGGTTGGGCTTGATCCAGCCCATCTCGAAACCCTTGTCGATGATGGCGCACTCGATCGACTTGATGCCGACCGGATCCTCGTTGATGCCGAGCACGCAGGCACCCTCGCAAGGAGCAGGGCATACACGACCCGTGAACTCGGGGAAGTTGTTAGTCATCAGCAGTCGGTTGAGAGCGTCGCGCCACTGATTCTGAAAGACCAACTCGTTCCACTTGGGGATGATGTTGGAGATCGGGCAGCCCGTCTCCGACTGGCAGAAGGGAACACCGCAGTCCATGCAGCGGGCCGACTGATACTTGAGCTCATCCTCGTCCAGACGCGACGAAAGCTCGGCCCAGTCCTTGATGCGCGTCTTGGGATTGCGGTATTTCTCCGACCGGCGATGGTACTTCATGAAACCGCGCGTCTTGTCCAAGACGAGCGCCTTCTTCTTTTCGGCAGCACCATCGGTCACGCTGTCCTCGAGATCCAGGAGCTTGCCGCCCTTCTCCTTCTTCTCCTCCTTTGCAGGAGCCGGAGCCGGGGCCGGGGCAGGGAGCTTGTTAGCCTCAGCTTTCTTGGCTGCCTCTTCCTGGAGGACGCGCTTGTAGTCGATGGGCAGGACCTTGATGAAGCGACGCAGCGCGCGGTTGAAGTCAACGAGGATCCGAGCGGCCAGCTCGGAGCCCGTGTAATGGTGGTGATCCTCGATAAGGCCACGGACAAATGCGATTTCCTCAGGATCCTCCAGCGGACCGGCCTCGACCATCTCCGAGTTCAGCTTGGAGAGGAAGTCGCCGTCGACGTCGAGTACATAGGCGATACCACCAGACATGCCGGCTGCGAAGTTGCGACCCGTGCTGCCGAGGACGACGACACGACCGCCCGTCATGTACTCGCAACCGTGATCGCCGACGCCCTCGACGACGGCTGTGGCGCCCGAGTTGCGCACGGCGAAGCGCTCGGCGGCGACACCACGGAAGAAGCAGGTACCGCTCGTGGCGCCGTACAAGCAGACGTTGCCGATGAGGATGTTCTCTTCGGCCTTGAAGGTAGCCGAGCGCGGCGGGTAGATAATGATACGACCACCAGACAGGCCCTTGCCGACGTAGTCGTTGGCATCACCTTCCAGCTCCAGGGTGATACCAGGGGCCAGGAAGGCACCGAAGGACTGACCGGCAGAGCCCTTGATGTTGACGTGGACGGTGTCCGGCGGCAGGCCCTTCTCGCCGTACCGCTTCGAGATCTGGTACGAGAGCGAGGTGCCCAGGGCACGGTCGGTGTTAACAATATCGCACTCGATGCGGGACGGCAGACCCTTGTCGAGCGTGAGCTCTGCCTCGGAGATGAGCTTGTTGTCGAGGCGGACGTAGAGGCGGTGGTCCTGCTTGCGCACGTTGAAGGTGGCCACGCCTGGGCGTAGCTTGTGGGCGGGGGTAAGGATGAGCGACAGATCAATGTTCTGCGTCTTCTTCGTGCGCAGGTCATCGCGGACCTTGAGCATCTCGACGCGACCGACCATCTCGTTGACCGTGCGGAAGCCGAGCTTAGCCATGATGGCACGGAGCTCGTTGGCCACATAGTAGAAAAAGTTGATGACGTGCTCGGGAGTGCCCTGGAACTTCTTGCGAAGCTCAGGATCCTGGGTGGCGATGCCGACGGGGCAAGTGTTGAGGTGGCACTTGCGCATCATGATGCAGCCCATGGCAATGAGCGGCGTCGTCGCGAAGCCCCATTCCTCCGCGCCGAGCAGACAGGCGATGGCAACATCGCGACCCGTGCGAAGCTGGCCATCGGTCTGGACGACGACACGGCCACGCAAGTCGTTGAGCACGAGCGTCTGATGCGTCTCAGCAAGACCAAGCTCCCACGGGAGACCGGCGTACTTGATACCCGTCCAGCGCGAGGCACCCGTACCGCCGTCGTGGCCCGAGATGAGGATGTGGTCGGCCTTGGCCTTGGCCACACCGGCAGCAACGATACCGACACCCGTCTCCGACACCAGCTTGACCGAGACACGCGACCGAGGACTCGAGCACTTGAGGTCGTAGATGAGCTGCTTCAGGTCCTCGATCGAGTAGATGTCGTGGTGCGGCGGGGGAGAGATCAGGCCGACACCAGGGGTCGAGTGACGAGTACGGGCGATCGACTTGGACACCTTGTGGCCGGGGAGCTCACCACCCTCGCCAGGCTTGGCGCCCTGGGCCATCTTGATCTGGAGCTCGTCCGAGTCGGCCAGATAGGCCGACGTGACGCCGAAGCGGCCCGAGGCGACCTGCTTGATGGCCGAGCGCATGGTGTCGCCGTTGGGCAGGCGCTGCGAGCGCTCCGGGTCCTCGCCACCTTCGCCGGTGTTGGACTTGCCGCCGAGACGGTTCATGGCAATGGCCAGCGTCGAGTGAGACTCCATGGAGATGGAGCCGTACGACATGGCACCCGTGCAGAAGCGGCGGACGATCTCGGTCCACGGCTCGACCTGCTCAATCGGGATGGGAGTGCACTCTTCGAATTTGAAGTCGAGCAGGCCACGGAGCGTGCAGTTTTTAATCTGCTCGTACTCCGAGCGCGAGTAGGCCTCGTACGACTTGTCGTTCTTCTGCCGCACGGCATCCTGGAGGTTGGCGATCGACACGGGGTCGTTGACGTGCGCCTCACCGCCGTCGCGCCAGTGGTACTCGCCCGACTCGGGGAGGCCAATGGGGTTGATGGTCTCACGTGAGGGGAAGCCGCGCTCGTGGAAGCGGAATGCATCCTCGGCAATCAGCTCGAAGGTAACGCCCTTGATGCGCGAGGCGGTGCCGCGGAAGCAGCGCTCCACGACGCTGTCGTCAATACCTAGAGCCTCGAAAATCTGAGCACCCTTGTAGCTGGCCAGGGTCGAGATGCCCATCTTGCTCATGACCTTCAGAATACCGCCGTCGCAAGACCGCTTGTAGTTGTAGATGAGCGTCTCATCCGATAGCTTCTTCTTGATGAGCTTCTCGCGGTTGAGTTTGAGGATGCACTCCATCGCGAGATAGGGGTTGATGGCATCGACACCATAGCCAAGCAGGACGCACATGTGATGCACCTCGCGGGCCTCGGCCGTCTCGACGACCAGCGCAGCCATGGCACGCCACTTGTTAGCGACGAGGTGGTGGTGAACCATGCCCGCGGCCAGCAGAGTCGAGACGGCGACACGGTCCTTGCTGGTGTTGCGGTCGGACAGCACAATGATGCGGTCGCGCGCCTCGATGGCAGCCGTCGCCTCGTTGCAGATGTAGTCCAGGTGCCGGATGTAGCCCTCGATGCCCTCGCTCTTGGGGAAGGTGAGGTCGATAGTCTTGACCGTCCACTCGGGGTAGATGGTCGACATATTCTTGAGCGCGTTAAACTCTTCGATCGACAAGATAGGGCTCGGGAGGTGCAGGCGACCACACTGGGACGGATCCATCTCCAACAGGTTGCCCTGGGGACCGACGTAGCACTCCAGAGACATGACAATTGACTCGCGGATGGGGTCGATAGGAGGGTTTGTGACCTGCGCGAAGAGCTGACGGAAGTATTCGTACAGCAACTTGGGCGCATCCGACAGGCAGGCCAGGGGAGCGTCGTTACCCATGGAACCAAGGGCCTCCTTCTCGTCCTGAGCCATGGGGGCGAGCAGCAGTGTGACCTGCTCAAAGGTGTAGCCGAAAGCCAGCAGCAGCGGATCCTCCTGGACCTTGTAATCATCGGGCTTCGCCTTGATGTCGAGCTCCGGATTTTGGGATACCTCCTCTAGGACCTTAGGAAGGGAGATGAGGTTCTCGTCCAGCCACTTCCTGAAGTCGAACCGGCTCGCGACAGTGGCCTTGAGCTCGCTGTCGTCGATGATGCGACCAGCCTGTGTGTCGACGAGGAGCATGCGGCCAGGCTGCAGACGACCCTTCTGCACGATCCTCTCAGGGTCAACCGGGATGGTGCCGACCTCCGAGGCGCAGATGATGCGGTCGTCGTCCATAACATAGAAACGGCAAGGACGGAGGCCGTTGCGGTCCAGGTTGGCACCGCAGAAGCGGCCATCGGCAAAGGTGAACAGGGCTGGACCATCCCACGGCTCCATCTGGCAAGCAGCCCACTCATAGAAAGCGGCTTTCTTGGGATCCATCAGGTTGTTTCCTTGCCATGCCTCGGGGACCATCAGCATGACGGCCTCGGGGAGAGACAGGACACCGTTGATGGTGAGCAGTTCCAGGACGTTGTCGAAGGCAGCCGAGTCGGAACCGCCATCCTCGACGATGGGGTACAGCATCTCCAGCTCGTCGCCAAAGATGTCGGACTGCATGACACCTTCGCGGGCACGCATCCAGTTCTTGTTGCCGCGCAGGGTGTTGATCTCACCTGTCCGAGGAGGTTAGTCACCCAGTCAGTTATGGATGGGGCAAAGGAGCCGCGTTGTCGTTGTGTGATCGGCCAGTCGGGGGAGTGGCTTACCATTGTGGGCTGCCCAACGCAGAGGCTGCGCGCGATCCCACGAGGGGAAGGTGTTGGTGGAAAAGCGCGAGTGCACAAGGGCAAAGTGCGCCTCGTAATCAGCGTTCACCAGATCATGATAGTACTGGTAAACCTGAACCGGCGCTAATTGCCCTTTGTACACGATATTCTTGTTCGACAAAGAGCAGATATAGAACCAGTTCTGGATGCCGATGGTGTGAGTGGCTCTCTTCCGGAGCACATAGAGCTGACGCTCGAACAGCTTGAAGTCAAACTGCTCAGGGTCGGTCAGCTCGGGCTCGTTGCCGTCGCCGTATGCAGCCCGCAGCACGACAAAGGGCTGCAGGATGACGGGTTCGCGCGAGGCAGCAGCAGGACCCAGGAGCGAAGAGTCGACGGGGGGCTTCCGCCAGCCTAGCACCCGGAGGCCCAAGGACTCGGCAATATCTTCCAATTGCCGCTTGGACTCCTGCAGCGTCTCTTCGTCGGGCTTAAAGAACAGGTTGCCCACTGCGTACTGCCCCATCGGGGGCAGCTTGATGCCTTCTTCCCTCTCGAAGTTCTTGATGAAGAACTTGTGGGGGATTGAGGTCATCACACCCGCACCATCACCGTCTCGAGCGTCGGAGCCCACCGCACCGCGATGGGTCATGTTGCACAGAAGGTTCCGCGCTGCAGCAGGACATGTCAGATCCGTCCCCGAACCTCTTGTGTGCGTGGTGTCATCTGCACTCACCATCACTGACAATCTTATGGCTCGCCTTGCCCTTGATGTGGCTTCAGAACGCGTTAGCCCAGATGCCCGAGCTCGCGCAGTCGAGGCTAGCGACTCGGGTTCAACTTACCAGGCAAAGCCTACACCGCAAGCATCCTTCTCCAGCGATGGGTCGTACAGACCCCTGATTGGTGTTAGGTCAGCTATGTGCACTTTTTTGACCAAACCGATGGAAGCCGAAGTGGGCTGGGCGACAGCAACATACTGTTTCACAGGTAGGGCACCTGCCCAAGAATTGTTATTCTCGGTCTGGTACTCATATGGATGCCATGTTTGGGAATCGGCTTCCAGAGCAATGCTTGAGTCGTCGAAATCTTGGGGCACCTTTACGGCCATTCTATTTGCTTGAGTCGCCCACACGTGTCTATCGCTAAGGCGCTCAGATCAGATACAGGTCGCTGCGTCGCCCACGGATGAGTGGGCAGTCAACGCACAGCGCTGGGGGAGACTGAATGGCTAAATGCTACTAGTCTGGTTAGCTGTTGGAAGAGACAAAGCAGAGTGAGATAGATGTGATGAATATTGAATGTGTTGGGAGACTGGAGAGGCAAAGACCGAGGACGAGAAGCGACCGAGTGAAGCAAACCAGCCGGGTCAAGTGATAGCCGATGGTCCAATACAGGGTGCGTATAGGCGAGTCCCGTTGCCCATAAATTAGCATGGGCATCTTTCTCTTGCAGCAATACCCGTGTGCCATGAACACACTTCGGCCTGCGTCAGACCGTCAGGATAGGACCGGAACGGTTTGGAGCGGTGACTCGAGCAGAACCTGGCAAGTGGGCAAACAGCCATCCAGCCAGCCAGCCAGCCAGCAAGCCAGCAAGGGCCGATATCAAATGGAATTCTGCCCATTCTCCGGTCGGACTGGGCCACTGAAGCAGCCACTGAAGCACCCGCAGACTCGCGCCCCTCCCCCCTTCCCTCCCCCCTCCCGGGGGGAGGGCTGGAAGGATCGACTGCTGCCCCGACAATGGCATTGACCTATGGGAATGAGTCAATGGCTGTATGCCTGAGCTTCGTCCCAGCAAACAGCAGAGCAGCAGCGTTGCAGTCCAGTTGTGCTGTTGGACAACCTAGAATCCCGTTGCCGAACCGGTAGTGCATCTGGGCGATAGGCCCGCACCAAACAGATTAAACTGAAAGAGAGATACGGATGTAGTCCTGTGGGGATTTTGGGGTGTGCCGTGATGCAATGGCAGCTGTTCGCAGCCAACCAAGACAGAGCTTGGGCCCTCCATTCCGCCCAAGACGAACGCGGCGGGGGATGATGACGACAAGCTCAGTCAACCACCGTGCCCTTCCTTATCAGCCCCTCCCCACCCCCACCCACATCTATCACAGAACACGGCTGGGAATTGCCGCAGCGACAGTCAGTGGCGATGACGATAGCGACGGTGACGGCGAACGAGACCGAGAGATTTCCGACACGCGAAAAAGAATGTCAACAGCCAGGGCGCACTTGGACCGTCCCAGTTGACCGTCCAGCCAAGACCAGATAGTATCCGACACCGGACTTGGTGGATGTTGGGAGTGGGCAGTCGAGCTGGTGCTGATTCCCACATCGCCGTATCGTGGCGTCGCGGGGATGCCGACGCCCGGAGCAGGGGGGGAGGGGGGGGGGGGGGGCGGCGGAGTGCAGGCGCACATGGATGTGGCCGAGGGTGTGAGTGAGCAGTGGAAGCAGTGGACGGGTGAGGGGACAGGCCCTGCGGGCAAGCGGGGCAAGGTAGGGCAGGGGAGGGGTAGGCAAGGGGGTGGCCCCCACTCTCCGCGGATGTAACCTTGAACCTGCAACCCCAACCCAAACGCAGCAAGACGGCCAAACATGTGAAAAACAAGCCTGGTACGTTTGTAGGCAAGTAATCCAGCAGTCTGGCAGCCTGTGAACCTTGGCGCGCGGGTTTCCCGTCTCGGCTTGCTCCCCAGAACGGCCGTATGCATCTCTCCAAATGTCTTTTGTTGTGTGAGAGGAAGTGTGTCATGTGCTGCAACAGTCGAGCCTCATTGAGGCAAATGCTCCAGCTCGCTATCTCTGGCCTGTTTCTTCGTCGCTGGGACCTCATGGCCTTGCAAATGCTCATGGTGGGGTGCGGGACACATTGCTGGTGGATTCTGGGTTGCCCGGGTAGCTGGGTGGATAGTGGGTAGCAGGAACTGGCGAGAGCGCTCCATTTTGCTCGGGTGCTCCAGGTCGGTGGCGGACTGAGGCATGGCTCGCAAGAGAGGCTGATTTGCGCAGAAAATTCCAGGTCCAAAGATGTAGCTGCAATTTCCTTATTGTTTTGTTTTGTTTTGTTTTGTTTTACTCCGTGGTCTTGTCTCGTCTTCACTTCTTCCTCCCCCCGTCTTGTGGCGGCCACTGCTGGCGGCGCTGGCATTGCACTGGCAATATACGAGGAGTGGGACGTGGGATGAGGCTGCATGGGCAGAACGACGGGATGGGTGATGAGCACACTTACCAGTTTCTCTGGAGTGCAATGCTCAACAAAAGTTGCTTGCACGCTGGTTGGGCCGCTGAGACAGACGTGGAGGGGGGAGGTTCGAATCGCGAAGTCGTGAAGGTGGGAAAAAGAAGAAGGGAGGAGAGCACAGCTGGGGAGGAGTGGCAATGGATGCCCTTTTATCAACGAGTCCGGGAGTCACTGGATGGGTCGATGGGTATGGGCTAAGGTCCAGGTATGGGACTATGGATGGCCATGGGCATGGGCATGCAATGTGGGATGAAACGAGCAAGCAATCATGCAGGCTCTTCAAGGACTTCCTTCCAATGATCCGGGAGCCAGACGACTTTCCGTTTGCGAATTCTGCGATGTCTCGTTGGTCAATTGCCCGTTGCGGGGTTCAGGGTGTTTGGTCTGAGGAGACCGGAGCGGAGCAGAACATAGTTAGCTGCAGGGAAGAGTCGTATGAAGCACTGCTCCTACTGCGGCCTGTGGCCTGCGACTGTGCTGGTGTGTGTGACTGCCTGCCCGCTGGGCAACTGACATGTCCACGGTGCTGGGGGAGCGCGACCTCTGTCCTGACCTGGCACGTCACTCTGGGATGCAAGTGGGGGGTGTGTTGGTGGAGTTTCCTCCCGGCTTAGGCCCTTCCCTGCACACAGACTTGGCGCCACCCCCCTTTGGTGGAGTCCAGGGCTTCGGTAGTGTTCATACAGTTCTGTATTGCATCGTTACAGAACACACATTTTCTGCTCGGCCGTCAGGCCATTGCGCTCTGGCACACCGTTGTTTGACGCCTCTAACAGCACTACAGCATCCAAACAATCATCCCAACTATCAGACAATTCCCCTGAAAAGTCTTTACACTCCATTGATCGCTCAGTTTATAGTGGGTGCCTAGGGACGAGTTCAGGGTGTTGGTCAGCTGGCTTGCCGCTCTCTCGAGTTTGCCAACTGAGTCAATCATGCCTACTCCCCGCAGTGCTAATCAACACTGGGGGCCTTACCGTGATAAGCAGATGACGCCTGCACTTCTACGAATGGCCAATCTCAGCCACCTCTCCAACAAATCCAACAAAGACTCTAGCTTCCGGTTTCAGATTGCCTACCTATTCTACAGCAGTCTTCTGATTTTTGCGTTTGTTGGAAAAGCATCTGTGAGCGGGTGTTTATGCCATCCCCATAGGCGGAATTTGGGGGGATGAGGAAGCTTCGCTGAGAACCGGCTTTACAAATTACTTACGGTTACCATACGGTACAAGTACCGGACCTGACATTACAGCAGTGGAGCACTCTCCCGAAACAACGTGGAAGGGGGAAAAGTACGAATACGCCAATCATCTGTCTCCAAAGCATTCAACATTCGTGCTTTTCCTGAAAGCCTCAAGGTTTAGAGGATCTTTCAACTCAGCTTGCCAATTACCCGTGTAGTATCTTGTACGACGGTTCTCAGCGCTCACCATTTGGCGGAAGTTTGCCTTGTCGGGAGACTTTCCCAGCTCCCAGCAATTCCCCAAGCCCTCCATTGGCTCCAGAGAGAAACGGGATTGAGACATACCCAGAGTAGCACAAAAATACCGTGTGTAAAAGTTATTCGCCATTGAAACAACAGGCGAAACAGCTTGTTCACAACTGCACCCCACACCGAAGCCTGCATCTTGCATTTCCAGGACGGGTAGGCGTGTAAGATCCACAGCATGGGTTACTGCGCATGCATGCGATGAGGCCCCACTGCACGCTAGGATCCCTGCTGCCCCCGACTGCGTTGCGTCAACTTCCATTGTCCACAAACCAATCAAAGCCTGTCATTTTCAAAGACATCGAGGCCGATGTCGCCTGCCAGACGTCAATCCTTCCCGGACGGAGAAAGTTTCTGGAGACGCGACCCCGTCAGCCGGCATCATTCGAGGTGAGAATCCAGCCTCATTGGTCACACGGGTCCCAAGATGGTATACTGGGCAGCGAGCCATGCTCCCGGCGGTCCCCGGTGCGGGCAGCCCTTCGTCGGCGGCTGAGTTGCGATCACCCGGGGCGATCCCACAAGTTACCCGGTGCAGGGGAAGACAGAACAGACAGTTACCTAACCCACAACAGCCCTGTCATACCTCACGATTAGGCACTATACAAGTAGGATATTTCGGCGTCCTGACGTCGTGAAATTAGGGTGTTGGCTCATGTCGAATGAAATTTTGCGAACGGCGTGGCGCCAGGCAGTCTCCCCAAGTCAGGGTCTCGGAATCCCCTGGGATATGGCGTCTTGGATTCTCGTCCGTCCATGGCAGTCGACCTGCGCAATCCGATGGCATGGGGCTTCAGAGATGAGTTTTTCCCCTGAGTAGGGCCGGCAAAACGGACCTCCAGCTGGAGAAAGGCACATCACAACCGGCCCCCCATAAACGAGCTCATATGCATCAAAATACAGTATAGGAAGGCCGGCCGTCCGTCTTGGGCATCGCTTTTGTTCAAGGTGCCGCGGGTGCAGAGGCTACCGGCGAGCTGGCCGAAAAGGGTGCTGTAAAAAGAATTATCTGAAGCAAGCTGCAATTCACCAATCACAGAGCGCGTGGGGCAGTCTAGCAAGCTTATCTCGCAGAGGGTGGAGCCAAGTAGTCTTATCCCCCTAGCCTATGGAAGCGCGGGATGAATTTTGAACAGGGATTTCGGGTCGTTTTAGATCGCTTTACGGTTGGAACACATTGGGACGGTAGCGAAGCCAAGGCCTTCCAAAACACATCCTCCGTCGGTTCTCTGTGAGCCTGGGGTGACCCTTTAGCTCCTCTCCGTCCTGTCATCCGCAACATCATAATGGTGTCTTTGGCCACCGCTGTGAGTGAGTAGTGGAGAATTTGGTCTGGTCGCTGAGCAGTTTCATTCCACTCCTCCGCATGTCGGCGCCTTGCAGACCGCAGAGTTTGTAGCTTGTGGTGGAACGTTGCACATTTGGCGTAGTGTAGAGTTTCCGATGGTGCATGCTGCTCGCTGCTTTTCGAATACTCTAGCCGCTGTCTTTTGCAGCGTCCAGATTATATAGGATACCTTGTTGACAAATCCACTGGAGTTTGCGATAGCCCTCGGGCGCGCTAGCTGTGAACTTTCCGTCGTCAGATGACTACGGACCTACTTTACTAATCTGCTACGATCCCTAAGCCCATCACCCGCCCTCACCTTCTTTCCGGGCAGACCTAGGTGAGCTGAGAGGTAGCCAGCGCTAGCCAGCTCCCTTTCAACACCCTGGCAATCCTCCTTTCAGAGGCCCACACCGTGGGGGGATCCATTACAGCCCAGTCTGCATGAAGACATGTGCAAGATGAACGGAGAAGGGGGCCGGGTTTTCGTCTTAAAGAAAAAGCATCCGGCCCGGCTCTGCAGCCCAGTTGAATTTCTGCTCCACTGCTTCCAGACTGTGAGAACGGAAGAGTCATCCTACCGACCTGCCTACCTACCTTACCTACTGCATCAGCACGTTTCTGGAGCACCACTTAGCCAGCCATCTACGTAGGCAGCTCGTAATTGAGAGATTGTTGCCCGCTGACCGACATCGGCGTGCCGCCGCGCAGCCAGCCCATTTGGTTTTCAAACACGTGTGTGTAAAAGAAAAAGTTGGAGGGACAGTCTGCTTAGCCATCAGCAACACCGCCGAAGATGCTGCAGCAAACATTGGGTGTCCAACCCGACGCCTTGTTCACGAGCATGACCGTCTTTGTGTCGCACAAGGCTTCAGACGGTTCATCAACTGCTCCGGCAGCGGGTAGAAGCAAAAGCTCTTACATAAACCCCAAACGCCGCCGACAGCGGGAGGGATTGCTCGCTCTTCTGCTCTCCCACAGCGTGTTCCCACTCCATTTACCCAAGCCACTTATACGAAGTTCCGAGAAATTCCGACTGGTGAGGTTACTAACGTGGGGCAGCACGAAAATTGCCCGCGGACCTTATACACCCTCCCCACACTGCACAGAACCCACCGAAACAGGGTCTCCAATGCGACGCGGTGACGGGCAGCGAAAGGCTGCACAGGTTGCTCCCATTCCGCAGCACGCCAACGTCGACTCCGTCGCGGATTCGGCCTGCGGGAGCCAGTTCCACATTACCTCACAAAAACACCAAATTCCTAGTGATTAACGCTTGTAACAGACAGCGCTCAGCGCTTCTTTGGCAAACACTGAAGACACCCGGGAATCGGAGATGCACGACGGACATCCAAATGCCGGCCTTCAGGCCAGAAAGCTAGCATCGCGCTCGGGAAGATCTCAGTACCCGCTCGGACACGACTGCGCCGATGAGAGAAGAGTTTGGCAGCTGTGTAGCTAGGCATCTTGAATCAGGGCACCCAAATTCCTGCACAATGGCAAACATGATCGGAATGGTGATGCTGGCGACTTCAATATGTTCTAGCACCGGGCGGCTTCACACTAGGACAACCGTTTACCCCAGCTTTTCCTCACACGCAGAGGATACGTCAAACCACTCAAGGGACATAAATGCGCCTCTCGCCTTATTGAACACGCTTCGCAAATTACGGGGCGCTCTTAAAAAGAGACACAGCTGCGCCGTTTCCGAATCGTCTTCTTTCATTGTCGGGAGATCATGTGGGAGTGGGAGAGGTGTGGGACTCAGACAAAGGTACGTACCTGCGAAGCTCGAGACCAGGATCTGTAAATCAACGGCGGCGCCCAAAGTGGAGCCCTATGAGGAGATCCATGTCGCTGGGGCAAGCCTCCTACGCACGGACCATATCGCGATATGCTGCCCGCAATGGTATAAGAAGATAGATCGCAGCGAGGTCGTACAGTTGCCCAAACTTTCCGGACTTGTCCTTTAGAGAAATAGCAATAGGACATCTTTAAAAAAAAATACGGCTATCCAGCAAAGATGCACATATATTCTAGAAATTTGACACTTCGCCTACCGCGAATTCAAGTGCCTATTCGACATTACCCATAACACACTGTTAGCTTGCAGCGGAGCAAGGATATGGAAATTGCAAGAAGCTTAACTGAAAGGGGTACTTACAGCAGCTTTGATTGTACGCCCAGCTCATGAGCAAATGTCAATAGCCGCAGCAGTGGCAGTCAGGCCTGGACTGACTACGGCCGGCCGCACACAGGTCCCGTGATGGCCATTCGGGAGGAGCTTTCTCCTCTGAAAGTTCCAGGCGGAAGCTCAAGACCAGAGAACAATGCCATCTTTTTAGCCTGTGGCTAGCCTCAGCTTCCTGCGCAGTCGCATCCGCACCGGCTAGCTCAATGCTTCATCGTGCAGGGACGTATCTTATTTGGCACCGTTGCGTTCCATTCTGGAGCTCAGGTCCGAGGCTGTGAGCGTACAGCAGTGGTAAGAATTGCGGCCTAGGTATTTCGCTGTGGGTCACCAAGTTATCTGCAACAATTCCAACACTCTCATAACAGCTACTTGGCTGGGCTATAACCATGGTGGTGGGGCCACCTTTTTACGTACCACCAGCAGTTCCATTGCCGATTTGTCCGAGTAACAGGACGGGAGCATATAGGCCACTTAACCATAGCCTGCATTGGTTGTGACGCATTCTGCCTGGTTCCAGAACGTGATACAGCCCAAAGAAGAAAGGTTGCATTGTTTTAACAGGCTCCTTTTGGTGTTGGCTTTAGCCCCAACAGCCCGCGACGACGGCGGCATGCCACGAAAGGTACAACTAGCGTTTCTTAATTCTACCACTCGGTACTTGTACACTAATGCTTACTATACCACTTTTTTTTTTGAGGGGCCATGAGCAATTCATAGGTTATAACAGCCAATAGATAGATCTTGATGCCTTTTCGAGACAACAGGCTGAGGACTACGGGGCTCTGTGGTGAGTAGCCAGATCCAAGCCATCCCTTACTACTAGTCAACACTCGGAAGGTCGGGTGGTAATTTCTTCGTTTTCGGTTTTAGAAGCTTCAACAGTACGAAGCTGACGCGACTTTCAGGGCTAGTAATGGTTGAGCGTCATTGGCGCACGGTCTCTGGTTGTTAGAAGGCAACCCACTTGCATGATCTTGTCTCCCTATCTCATAGTAAGGTACGCTCTTCCAACTTTGACAGTGTGATCTCAGTCTCGCAGAATAACAATGGAAAGATTGCCGTGCAAGCCAAACCTCCATCCCTATCGAACAACCCAAGGCAGAGTGATGCTGCCAAAACTGTCTAGGCCAACTTCCTTTCTCAGATAAGAAAAAAGATCCTAGTCTTGGAGTGCAGTATCAGGTTGAGAGATTAGTTTCTGATTGTTTTCATAGGGTCAAGATGGCCATGAGATTTTTGGGTGTCGAACTGGCAGCCTTGAAAGCAAGACGCCCTTCCCTATATTCCTTACCATGTATGATACAGGACCACTAACAATCCGGCGGAAGCTGCTTCTCTTTACCCCCATTTCATTATGGCTTCGACTTGGGCTTCAGTCGGCAATTTCAAGGTCACATTTGTGGGCTCTTCGCCGAGAATCGCAGTCCCATTTCCAGCCATCCAGATGCTGACAGGTTTCATGAACTGTCTGCAGGGCAATCTAAACTATGCAGAGAGCAATGTGGTCCCCGAAGTGAGTTGCTGAGTGTCTGTAGTGTACCGGCTGTCGAGAGCTTCACAATTGATGTAATACGATATGCAAACCATATGTATGGTATGCATGTAGTGCCCTCATTCCCGATGGGGACCATCGCACCATCCCCTCTACTACAAACACGGCCCTTCCCGGCATTCCATCCATGTAGACATATCGTAAATGTTAGCCCCTCGTCAGAGTATCACTGCCGGCTTCATCTCGCTTGAGTGTCAAAACATCAAAACAAGAACGTAATGAAGCAGACATTACGAGGGAATCAAACTTTTTTTTTTCTTTTTTGATATTCTTGGGATAGCCAACAACAATCGCGGCACGAACTACAAGAGACGAAAAGAAGGGCCTATCGGTATATGTAATGCATAATCTTGTGTTCACTGGGATTTAGAACTTATCCTACATCATAATACAAAGCCTACCCATAAACCAGGTAAATGTGGCATCAGTTCGCCCTCTTATCATTTGTCGCTCCTCCTTCGATGCTTTATTCCCGCTGATCACAAGAATTTACTCGACCCAGTCAATAGAGAACAGTAATGGGTTAGCTGCTAGCCTCCAAGGCTTGAGTAGCCCTGACTTCGCAGCCTACCCTCAAGGATATCGGTGATCCGGAAGTGGGTCGTCAGCACAAAAAGGCAGATAACCTGCGTTTACGGACAAGACTGAGAATAGCAAATTTCCGTGATACTCTGTAAGTAACTAACTTCTGCCTTCCCGGTGGGAGCGCAGGAGCAGCCACTGCTGTGTAGTGTGTACCACTGTCCGTAAGTGATGTGCGCAATGATGCAATGAAGGCTTGACGCTACAGCCTCCCAAGGCTAGACGCGCATGTTTGGAGCACTTTTGTGTGCGACATACAACAGTGTGACACAGCTCGTGTTATGGAAAACAAGCATCTCGGCACTTAAGGACCAGACCCGGTCCGATGGACTGTGGGTCCTCACGACGTGCTCTAGGGAGACAAAAGCGGCAGTAGGCAGTATGTACACTAGGGAAAAATCATCCAGAGCCAAGCACGCGATGTCCCCTTACTGTGACGATCGGGTGGCCTGAGTGCTTTGGCTTACCTGGCACCAGCCCAAACTTCGAAGCCAAGAGATTGTGCCTCTCGATCAGGAATCCAGTTCCATCGTTCATCTTTCTAGGTTGCTGGGATCTGCAGAGGAGTAGTTTGGGTAGATTCGGAGTGGGGAGTAGCAACCGCGGCTGAGGATACAGATAAGTTGGTAACGTCATCGGGGGGTTACCTTATACCTCTCTACCCGAGCAGTAGTATCATGTACCTCCGGTATGTAGGTACTATGTAAGCCATAAACTGATCGTATGTACAAGTAATAAGTTGGTTGGGCCGGAAGGGAGGAAGGGGGAGGGGGTGGTGCGGTGGCTAGAAAACATCATGGATGAGGCAAAAGATCACGGCTATTCCTCAGCTCACGGAGAATGCAACAAATAGCCACCAAAGAGAGGGGAGAAATATTGTAATTGTATCTCCCAAGTCCCCGTGGCGTCGTTTCATTCATGCCGCAGGCAAGACTAACTGACCGACCGACAGGAGGAAATCGAGCATATGCATGTGGGCGCAGGGGCATGCTGTTATGCGGCGCTGCAAGGTCCATTTTGTACCTGCTTACCTAACCGTTGCTGCTGCGGTGGCTGCGCTACTGACAAGTATGTAGTAGTGTCAGTCACCTGGTCAGAACAATCGCAGCACCGGACAGGTCGCGGGCACATCCAACCTTGTTAACGAGCTCCGCATGACATGCAGGTTTAAGAATTCCAAGGCTATTATTTCGTGGGTTCGAGGGCTGGATACCCATCCTCATCCTTGCGAGGCGCCAGCCATGCTGGTTGCTCGCTGTTATTTGTTCGGCCCGTCCGCTTAACTGTGACCTCGTCCTGTTTGGATGGCTACTCAGAGCTGCCCAGATCCTCCTCGATCAGTTGAGCGACGTTTCCATCTTGCCCTTTTCCATCTCGGGGCATAATTGTCGTTTTCACATAGTGAAGATATCCATCTGTTGTGCTGCAGGCTGCAGGCTGCATTTCCCAGCCATCACGCCAAGAACCTGGAACGGAACCCCATCTTCCCCCTCTAGCCCTCCAAGGCTCCAACTGCTTCCTGCTGTTGGAACCACTCACCACTCAGCCCAAGGCTGCAGGTCGCGTGAGACCTAAGACGAAGCCTTCTGGGCGACCTTTTTCCAACCCCGCTTCTGCAGCTTTGGTTCTGGGCAACCAAAGAGCACAAAGCAAACACGCGCCCCCGCGCAACTTTCAACTTCGCAAGCCACAAACACGAACAGCATCTGCATCGCGCCCTACTAGGAACGCTTTACGGAGCATTGTGGCATCTGGTATCGCGCCCAGCATGTCGCTTCAGGTCGATGACAGTGGGCATCGCCCCTCCCGATCGCACTCGCCGGGCTTTCGCTACATCGACGAGCTAGAGAGAATAGAGAGAGACACCCGGGACAATCGCAGCCGCGATCGTGACTCTGATCGGGAACGTGAGCGTGACCGTGACCGCAGCCGTGATCACAGCCGTGACCACAGCCGTGGTGATCATGCCTATACCCGCGATTACAATGACTACGACTACCGCTCGCGGCCCCCTCCTTCTCCCCGCGCGGCCTCTGCAGTTGCTGACACCCTTCCGCCGTACCCAGTCACGAGCGGCTCGTTTCAGGACCCGTCCATGACTTCAGTAGCGTACGAGTACGACCGCCTGACCAGGTGGCCTGGGGCACGCGATGGCGACGACGACGACGATGACGATGCCTACTATGAGACTCGTCGCCGAGCCACTGACTATGTCTATGACCCGAGAGACTCGCGCGACCGAGTGGGAGATGGCAGCTACGGCAGCTTCGGCAGCTTTGGCAGCTCACCACGCCACTCGCGTGATTCCTTGTTCGGCAGGTTAGACAGGGAAGCTGAGAAGGAGCGCGAGCGCCGACGTAGAAAAGAGAAGCTCGAGGAAGACCTGGCCTATGGCGAACTGCCCGGGCCGTCCAGGCGGGAGCGGGAACGAGTCGACACCCCTCCTTCTCCCCCTACCCCTCCAGCCCCAGGAACCGAAGCCTATGCCTATGCATACTCCAAACCCCATGATTATGGTCGACCAGAGGATCCCCGGGCCAGCGGGAGCCGCACCAACACTCCTGGGCCGCGCGACAGCGGCAGCAAGCTCGGCCATGGTGTTGGTTTGTCCGTATCACCGCCGAGCCCGGCCTTGCGTCCTGTCCCGCTCAAGTCAGCCATGAAGCAGCGCGACCCTTCGCCGCAACCACCTACGGCACGCATGTCGAACCTGACTCTGCAGATCCCTGGGCACCATCGCACGGGCTCCAGCTCGCTTAGTGCCTCATCGGCGCCGGCTTCGCCGCTGATGGAAGCTTACCACGGCACCTATCAGTCCATGTCCCCAATGCCTTCTCCGATGCTTTTGCCTACCAGTCCAGGAGGCCAGATAGCCGAGCCTATCTCGCCCCTTGCGTCTGATATCGACGAGGCCGAAGCCCTCAGTCCGGGCGGCAACGGCAGCATCAAGAAGAAGCGGACACGGAGGGCTCGGTTCCACGATCCAGTCGATGATGCCCTTCGGTTGGCAAAGGCGCTCAAGGGCAGGGAGCGCGATCCCGACACAGAGCCCCTGATCGAGATCCTGCCGGGGCTGACGCACGAAGAAGTCATGGCGCTCCGCGCAGAATACAAAAAGCTGGTGAAGACGGCTCCGGAAAACAAGGGTGTGAACGTGGCTAAGCATATCCGTATGCGGCTCAAGGACAAGGACGAGCAGCTAATGAAGGCGTGTTACACTACAGCCTTGGGCAGGTGGGAGTCCGAAGGCTACTGGGCCAGCTTTTGGTATCACGGGGACAAGACGCGGCGCGAACTGCTGATCGAGGCGCTGATGGGAAGAACGAACGAGGAGATTCGCAAGATCAAGGCTGGTTTCCGCGACAAGAAGTACGGCGACGACCTCGAGTGCTGTCTGCGCACTGAGTTGAAGGAGGACAAATTCAAGAAGGCCGTGATGTGGGTGCTGGAGGAATCGCGCATGGAAGAAGTCGATCGCAACGGGCAGCCGTTGCCCATCGATTATGATCGGGTGGCCGACGACGTGCAGCGGCTGCGCGAAGTAATCAAGAGGGAAAAGGGCGGCGAGACGCTCATGCTTAGCATCGTTCTCCGCCGCAGCGATGCACACCTGCGCGAGGTCCTGCGTGTGTACAAGGAGACGTATAAGGGAGCCAACTTTGCGAAGGATGCGCTCAAGAAGAGCGGGAACCTTGTTGTATGTGGCCTTTTCCTCTTTCCCCATCCCCTTTCCCCTCCATCGGATCCACCACTTCGTCTCTCGCATTGGGAAAGTGCTGACACGGTAACAGGGCGAAGTCCTTGCACACGTCCTCAATGGCATTATCAACAAGCCTCTTCGTGACGCCATGCTGCTGCACCATGCCCTGACTGCTTCACGGCGTGATCCGCTGCGCAAGGAGCTCGTCACATCTCGCTTGGTGCGCTACCACTGGGATGCTCGACACATGGCGCTCGTGCGACGAGCCTATCGCGAACATTACGGCCATGAGCTGGTTGACGCCGTTCGGGATGCCACGAGCGGTGAGTGGGGAGAGTTTTGTGAGGCATTATGTGTGGTGAGGATGCCTAATGACGTCCGGACCGTTCCGGGACGGCAGGGTTGATCAAAGCTTTGAAGAGAGCGTTCGAGGGGAAGGGAAGCAGCAACAATACGGAATATGTAACCAGATTAACTGGCCATGACTGTAGTGATTAATGATGTCTGCTGATACCCATACCGCAGTGATTTTCAAAAAAGGTTTTGATAGTTTGATAGTTTGAGAGCATAACCATAGCTTCAGTTTACTATTCGTGTCTGAATGGTCGAGAGCATGTGCATTTTTATTTTCCATTCCGACGTTGGGCACTCTTGCTCTGCAGCGTCAGCGGGTACAGCAAGCCCGAGCTTTGTGCCAATATCGATGGATCGTTCACGCAAGATGGATGTCTGGTGCCGCCTAGCCTTTTCCTGAAGGCTCGGGCTAACGGCATTTCATCACGTCGCTTCAACGTACGTATAGAAGTTATCCAAAGGTGTGTTTCCAACACAAACTCATTTTGGTCTATGAACCGTTTCACACGTTCCAGCCATACTCTAGTTCTGAGGTTTTTACCCTCCTTTGAACGGGTGTGTGTGGTCTTCTCGGCTCGGAGCGGGAGTCGGTGTCGGGCCGTTGATTATGTCGCACCCATTTTCTCCCGATGGAATGACGTCATTGAAAAGCTTGGCACAGCCTGAGGGCGAGAAACGTCGTAGTAGTAGAGTCCAGGACGGCCTAGGGTCTTAAAGTCCCGTCCTGGAGGTCCGTCGGCCTCGAGACTTCCCGCCCTATCTCGGGTTATCACTCATGAGAGACAGTTCTGTAAAGTCATTTCTGTGGCTCTTGTCTTCCACATTTGCTGTTGAGGGGTATCAATATTCGCCACTTCGACATCGAAAATCGGATCCTGCATAGGGGATGTCGCCAGAAATGGAAGCTCAGCACTATGGAAATCAGCCAAAATAGCAACAAAAATCGTTGCCCGACTCCAGCCTCCTAACAAACCGCCTCGCGGTTCGCTCGACTGTTGCTCAACCAGGGGCACAAGTCATTTCCATGCCCGCCGCGGCACGAGCCACGAGCCGCAAGAGAGCAGTCGATGGCAGCGCCGACCTCTAGTTACTCCACTCCCTGTTGCCAATCCAAGAAAGCAAGGGGGCGTGGGCATCGGCTATCCTCACATTCTCGCCTGTTGGCGACTCCATCACATCAGTTCCACAGCGGTCCTCCATTGAGATCCTGCTGGACCCTCGCTATTCGGCCTTGTTATCCACGAGAAAAGTCGGAAAAGGGGCTTGTTAAAACAGCGCATGAATATCCATGTCTTCAGCTCGACCTCTCGCAGGCTGAATTCTTCGCTTTTTGTTCTGATCGGCGGAGTGGCGAACGCGGTCTATACCGCCTGCATGATATCGCACTGATCGCCTACAGGTTGATGTTGATTCGAATATTGAATGACTCGTTGTGTCTGTGCCATGGTTTGCACAGAGCAACCCCCGTCGCTGGGGTTGATAGCTACAAGACCCAACTCAGCACTCTTGAGAGTTTTAAAACACACACGGAATATTCGATTCGCGAACCATCCACACCTGGTGGTGTGCTTGCATACCGCCGGCATAGTCACGCTCCGCGAGATCAGCGACGAGAACTTCGTCATCGCCGCTCATGTATGAGTCGACACATCGCTGTGTCGATCCTTGATAAGATGCCGATAATAGAATGCAAGGAGCTCTGCTTTTGAAGAGACTCATTGACCATTGAAATTCTCACGAAAACACTTGCAGAGCGCTTGGATTGAAGGAAGTATCCATCAGGTCGGGACACGTAGCGGCTAAACGGCAAGTCCCCATGTCTTAAACATTTGGCTGGTTCAACGCTTTCTCTCGCCGTCCTGGCATCTCACGCGGGGGATGATGCCATGGGGCCAAAATATGGTATTCTAGAAGCTGGAGTTATCATGCCCCCTCCCTGTTACCGCTTACCCGAGAGCCTGTTGAAACACCCTGATGACCGTGGCGCAAAGGCCGAATTGACGCGGACGGGCTGCGTCTCAAGTCCTTTACCTGAGCTTCGACTCAACCATAGGAAGTTGACGGACATTTTGTAGCGCCTTCTCAATTGAGACAGAAACAGGACCAGACACACTCCTCTCGCCTAGTATTTTTTTTTCTTTTTTTTCTTTTATTTTTTAAACTCGCTGGACAGTCGTTGCAGCAGATTTAAAGACCGTCGGGCGTTCTGCCAGGGGAGAACATGAAAAGTCAGTGTCATTCTAGTGGTTACCTGTCGAGGTACCTAACTTGTACAGGCTCCTCGGAGTTGGCTTGTTGCCGAGAACAAGTTTTCTCCAAACCCTGCATTCTAACAGCTGAGCCTTGGGTGTGAGGATGACAGCTCCCTATGCGCTATCCTCCGTGTTCGCATGATCGCGCTAGCACTCTCATATCGACCTGCCCGGGACCATGGGTCTGGTTGCCTATACCTTTGAGCCAAGCTTCCTGTACAATCGTAATAACCCCACACAAGATCGCCCGTAATCACTGATCACGGTGAACACTGATATCTTCTCCACGCTATTTCCTCGGGCCTTGGCCTTCAGAGCCAAGCATTCGCCTTTCTAGCCTCTTCCGCAACGATTGACGGTGCCAAGCAAAAGTTAGGCTCTGATCTCAGATCTGTGTTGATCTTAGATGTGGGTGGCAAATTTTTTTTTTGGAGAAACAGTTGAGTAATGTGAGGTTCGTCTACGGTCGACATAGATGCCTAGTAATCTCCTAGGTAGGTGCACGAGTACTTCTTGCGGTAGGTATATGGTGGATTGGTATCTTTTTAAGGTCTTTACCGACGCTGCATTGCCGAGCAGAAGAAGAGAGTTAGAACAATCCATCGAAAGCTCCTTATTGACCCTCCATTTCGACAGCCACTGAGATCAGACTTCGACAGTGACTCCATTCTCGCGATTTCTTCACCTCCGCGACGCAGCCAACCCCATAGGTTCCCAGTACGGCTACCTGGGCTCCAGTCCTCGCTGCAATGTTTGAGTCAGGAAATGGAAAGAAAAAAAGGAAGAGACCGGAATAGGCACACAGGTGCGGCATGATCAAGAACACAACGACCAACAGTCCGCAGTTCAGTAATTCTCTCCAAACCTGTCTTGACAAAAGTTAAGACTGATTGCTGAGCGTCATGGGAAAACCGCACTGTCCACAAACACCATGGAAACGCTGATGATGTTGACATTGAGGCTCAACAGCCGGAGACTCGGTTGTCATAACGGGGCCCGCTCAGGACTGACGGATCTTTACTTCGAGACCCTCATTATGGTCACCCAGGTGAAACGAGAACAGGATCCACCTGGCTTTTAACCCCTGGCCTACGAGATGCGTGGTCTGATGATCTTCTGTCCCTGAACGCTTAGAAACTCCTGAAGCCATAGTAGTCTCTAGCTAAATGTACATGGGTACCTACCAACCTCGTGCCGACACTGATGTTCTCTTTTGGAAGGAGGATAGCAAAGAATCCAGGCTCATCTCCGTTGATGGCAGGCCGACATAAGCGTCTGCGGCCGGAATTCTCCGTCTTTCCAGTCATTTGAGGACAGCCTAGGTACACAGCACCTACCTAGGCCTCCGTAATCCGTTCTCCATAACCTTGGGAGACGGTGCTTGCCGATGCCGTCATTGCTGTCTTTCTGATATCCCGATCCCGATATAGAAGCGCGCCAAGGCAAGGTCAAGATCCGGCCGACATCCATGATCCTACTGACCTGGGCCTGACTAACGCAATCCGCCTACGATAGTGTCTGCACGCTGCGTTGCTGCTTGTTCAAGCTTTGCTGGCTCCGGCGAATCAAACCTCTGGTGTCGATATCTGGACGCATCGCTTCTTTACAATTCCATGATACTCCTGTGCACGAAGTTGCAGTTGTTCATGTGTGAGAGAGCGAGACTACCTACCGGCAGTCCGTATGGGGGGAGTGTGCCCGGCTGCGGCAATCTGTCCCTTAACAGATCGCTGCAGCTGTCGTTGCTCGCGTGTTTGATAGGCGTTGATGCCAAGGCGAGGTGTAGTGGGTCTGTGTCGTCACGTTCGGTTCAACGCTTCTAGCTGGGGTCGCCGCCCCAAAGTTCTTTCTCCCCTGTCGTCGGGGGTTCGGCAACCGGGGCCGGGGCCATTGATGAAGCCGACCGATTGTCTGCGACTGATGTCCTCTCAACAAAGCAGATTTGCTTCGTAACCAGACAGCAGTCGGTCGGTCAGTCGGTTGTGCCTGGACGACTAGAGATGATCTGCTCTTTACAAAATGAAGGATCGAGTCGAGACCGAGATCAAGATCTGCCTCTTGCCATGAAAAGAGTGGCGTTTTGGCAAGGAGCACCTGGAGAACCCGGAGAGCGGCTTACTCAGCCGGCCCTCGGCGCTTGGCTCGCGTAGACGCCGACGGCCGTCCTGCGGGACGACAGGTACATACCTCCAGGGGACTCCACAAACCGGCCGTTATCGCACCCCATCGCTTTCACAAATTTTTTGTCCTCCGTCTTCCTTCGACGCCCGCGTATCCTCGTCCCCAGTTTCTCCTTTATTCTGTAACAGAAATTTTTCCAGGAATGAAAAGTCCAACAGTTTCATGCTGCGACGACCGTATTATTTAGGCTCCTGGGACCCAATTGGGCGATGTCCTCTGCGGTTTACTGTGGACACAGACGGCCGACCGCGTTTGCTGAGTGGCAGTGGCCATGGCCATAGATAGTTTGGTTGTGTTGAGCTCATCCTGATGTAAGTAATGTAAAAGTAAGCTGACAGCAGCGACAGCCTGCAAACGTGACCGGGGTGCAGGTAGTTTTGCCGGTGCAAATGGTACCTATGTACTTCGTACCTACCTTAACGCAAACTCGCCCGCGGCCTTGACAGTGATGAACGAACGAAGAGGTGAGCTGCGTGCGAGCGACAGCCAGAGGCTCTCCTAATATTCCCGGCCACTGCGCTCGCTAGCTCGCTCGCACGCTCTCCGCGTGGTCAACACACTCACACGCTGTAAGTTCACCATTCGGCGTCCTACAGCTCGGGGACCATGGCGGATCAGAGACCGCAGCGAGAGCCCGAGAATGAGGGAGCAAGTGGCTCAGGGGCCCACCTTTGTGGGTTTGCTCGTCGCCTTTTGTGGCATCGACAATTCAAGCCACGCCCACGAGCCCAGGCAACCAGGACTTCTGCTAGGCTCAAGTTTGTTGTCGACGTACAAAGTAGTTTCCGCGGATCCACTGGGTTTAGACCCACCAGGTACGGCTATCGTGATGGATACACAGTATCCCAGCGGCTGATAGGCCAAAGAGCAGCGACGCCTCAGGCATCGCTTGTGGGCGCGTGCTCGGACATAACGAATAGGCCGACTCTTGATGCTCCGTAAGTAGGTACGTACATCTGCACAGATCAACAACGACGCTGATATGCGGGTCTAGGAGGTAGGTGTCGACTGCTAAAACACCACCGTACCAACAAGAGTTACGAGAGCAAAGAAGCAGTGTAAAAGCCACAATCAGAGCCCAATTGCGCCTCTCCGTCTCCCACCCAAGCCATAACAGGGCAGCTCCTACTACTATTATGGATGGGACTCGTCTCATGGCATTTTCGATGTCGTCAATCCCCACCCACTCATCCAGGTCCCGTTCCCCAAGGTTCCCAACTCACGCCCCATGGTCCCCCTCGCAACGAATCCTGACCCCATGCTCCATAGACTCCCTGTCGGTGTGGTCCCTTTTTGCGTCGTGGCCCGGTCGTCTGAACGGCAGAACATGATGGACCACACACGCACCCTCTGCAATATGTACGTACCTAGCCGCACGTAGTGTATCCTGCCGTTTCCAGCCCACCTGGACAGCCCTGCTCGCAGCGTTCCATTCCCGTATTACAAATCCCTGTCCTCGCTAATACTCGCGTTCTTACTCATTGAGGGGAGGGGGGGGGGGGGAAAAACACGTTTCGTCGGTATACTTATACACTGCGATCCAGCCATCCTTCCTAGCCAAGCTTCTTTTGCTCTAAGATCCGTTTTGGTTAACCTGCCGTTTCTCATTTCTCTTCTCCTGTCACCTTATACACACACATACACACACAATCGACCTTACCTTGTCACACCACCTCTTTGATGGGCATCGAGTCTCTTACACCAGCATCTAGACCCAGTCTCTAAGGCGCAGAACTCTCCTCTCGCTGACCAGCTTTCCGCCCTCCCTCTTTGCCTGCCTACCATGGACAGTATTCCCACGCCGCCAAGCGAGGACATGACCACAAAGACATCATCAATGAAACGATCACACAACATGTCCAAGACAGTCAAGCCAGTCCATCGGGGGTCGAAGAGGACGAGCCATCCTCCTTCTCCTCTCCAAGAAACAAGACCCGTAACACACCACACCGATGGCAGACACAAGAGAGTATGGAAGGCTTGTGAGAGGTGTCGGTCCAAAAAGACAAAGGTACCAAGCTACATACCTAGACAACCCTTGGAATGATATGATGTGATCGACAACTGGCCGATGATCATTTTCCCGCTGACATGGACCACGACTAGTGCAATGGAGAGTTTCCCTGCAAGAAATGCATAGACGACTGCCAAATTTGCACTGCAGGAACTCGGAAGAAAACCGAGTACAAGCAAATACCGCGGGGTTACGCAGAGGTGCTGGAGAACTCGCAGTTCGCCCTGGTGGCGACCATCCACAAGCTCTATGCTATGGTTCGCAATGGACAGCCCTGGGAGCTGGGCGAGCCCGGGCTCAATGACCGCGACCAGCCCATCGTCCACAACATCGCCCAGATGCTCGGCTGCATTCGCCCCAACAATGACATGGACCTTCCCCCTCACACCGTCTTTCCTGAGGATGAGGCTGGCATGGCCGAGCTGGCACGACAGCTGGAAGAGCAGCAAAAGAAGAAGGAGGCGCAGGCCGCGTCCGCTACGAGTGCCGAAAACGGCAACACCACCAATATGCAATCCATGACTTCCGTTCCCGCTTCCAACGGCCAGGAAACGCAATCTACCAGCACGACGGCCAGCGCTCTCATCAACAGCACTGCCTTCTATGATCATCCAGATCGTGCTAGCTCCTCTGCTGCTTCCGACCTAGATCAGTCCGATTTCGACCTTGACGATTACGACTACCGCAAAGCCGCATTCGGTACCGGCACCTCCAGCACTCTGAGCATGTCGCCAGCGAGCCTATGCTACGACCAGTTCGATATGAACCCCCAGTCTCGATCACATCCGCAGTCGCCCGATCCACAATTTTCTCCCCATACCAATGCCTTGGGTTTCCCTCCTACTCCTACAGGGTGGCAACAACAACAACAACAACAACAGCAGCAGCAGCAGCAGCAGCAGCAGAGGTTACAACAGCAACAGCAACAACAACAACAACAACAACAACAACAACAACAACAACAACAACAACAACAACAACAACAACAACAACAACAACAACACCAATATCCCTCCGGAGCGACAGCCTTCCTGTCGACGATGACCATGCTCACCCAGACTCAAATGCACCAACAGCAGGCGCAGACGCAGCAGTGCGGAATTGCCGCTGCAATGGGAATGGGGCTGGGTGGTATCAGCGGCATTGGCCTGCTGGACTCTGCGGCCACGTACGGCGGCCTGATCAAGGCCGACCAGGGCTCTGCCGATGCGCTGCCATCTGAGGTGATGCTGGGCAGCGGCGACCCAATGATTTTCTCGGGCCCCGGGATATATGAAGCAGATGTGGTGGGGATGCAGTTCTGAGATTATTACCCATGAAAAGGGGGTGTGATGTGCTTGAAAAGCGTGTATGTACATTGGTTCGCGGCAAACATACAAAAGGGAGGGAGGGGGGGGGAGAGGGGGGGGAGAGTGGCGTGGTTTTCATTTTGGGTAAACACGGCACGCTTATCATCTTATCATGGTTTCTGGCATTGGGGAGGAGTTTTATTGCTTCAATACGGCGCAATGAAGGGGATGCATGGACTTTTGACTGGGCTGGGTTGGGTTTACACATACACACAGGGCACATGCGCATAGACTAGCCGTATTTTATATGGCCTTGCCTCAAGACAAACTTGATTTAAACAAGGGTCTCGATTCTCGTCCATTCTGGTATTGACCATATGTGACTGGTTGAGTTATACGAGAAAGACAGAAGAAGTACGTAATCACATGTGCAGGTCCGGGCACATGCGGGGTCATAGTGGCAGTGAAGTCGGTAGGATTATAGACTGGGGGCTTGGATTCAGGGGTTTTTGGACTTTCTGGTCTCATTACCCGGGCTGATATGGTGCTAAATCTTCAAATCCTATCTCCTCGCGGTAGAGTACGTGCTTGACACCTGATCTCCCCCCTTATCATCTATAGAGCGCCTGATTTTCCTTTTATACGGAGATGGGTTCCCTCGTGCAGTGTTTCATGGGCCAGGGTAAACTCCATGATGCGGCTCGGTCACGCAGGTATCACAACATTTTGCTGTATCGTGTTTACATCTAGATCTACCGGGGCAGTACTCATGGGAGATGTCAATGTGATCACCGACCGATCGGCATCATCTATCTGGCTTTGACATATCAACTAGAGAGTCAGTGGAAGAAACAGCCCTTGGATAGCTCTTATCGTCAGTAAATATAGTTATTTGCTGCGGTGCTGACCGTCACGCCGATGGCAATGGCGCCGAAAAGTTCCCAAGACCAAGGGATTGGGTACCTGTCAAGTTCGCAATCGAGTGTGTCGTACCGTGAGGAATTATCAGGCAATTGCCAACACGGTTTTGCTGCTGAAGATACAAAGCCTCACAACAACCATGGACACCACCACCTCCTTCTTATGTAAATCCATAGCTGAGCCACGTTCAACCGGCCCGAACCTGCTCGGTGTCTAAACAGAACCGCAGGATAAAAGAGCACAAGTTCCTCTCACAACCACGGGCCAAGGTACCATCCGTATTCCGTATCCCGGATCCTTCCCAAGGAGGAAAGCGACGCAATGTGCTCGTCATGCCGCGCTTGCAAAGCCACATCCATCACAACATCAGGCCGAGTCTCTTAGGCTTGGTGTCGAAAGGGTGCTCTCTTCATTACTGGCACATGGAAGCGAGATAAGGACAAAGACTAGTAGAATCAGGACACATGCTATTTGTTTTCCTGCAGGTAGCGAATTCCATCCTAATACCAAGGAGCATATCTCAGCCACGGCATACGTCGACACAATCAGCATCAGAATTTCGCTGGTATTTGTCATTTTACACGCTGTCGGACTTCACGTCGCTCCGAGCTCCGGCCTGTTTGCAAGTTTCTACGTTTCTTGTTTGCCAGGGGCAGATGAACAAGGCGCCCACCAGCTCCACTTCCCACGGACCAGTCAGGGCTAAACGTAGGCCTGTTAGCACGTTCAGGGTGCTCAGCCTTGCAACTCCTGAAAAAAAAAAATCGCGCCAGCCCCAGAATGTCGCAATTTTCGAGTCATCGCAGTTGCAGTACATGGATTGCTTGTTTTCATGCTGATTGAGACCGAAATACAACCAACCTCTTTTTTCGTTGAGTACAGCACCAGCTAACCAAAATGTGAAAGAGTGTGAAGCGGTGCTGTTAAGGTTGTGTCCGTTCCATCCCCACAGACTCCACAATTTCTGGATTTCTAGGCATTTTCTTTGCGTCTTGGCACTGCAACGTCTCGATCTTGGCGGCATGCAGCTGGGCATCGGCCAATCAACTCGAACCATGAGGGCTTCCGAAGAGCTCGCGCTGTTGAAACCCCCCCCCCTTTTAAAAAAAAACCGGGCTTCGAGAAGCATCAAGAAAAGCCACCGGGCGTTGAGCTTAAGATCTTGTTGAAAACAAAAGTATTGCGATGTTTCGGAAGCAGGTACGGATTAGGTGGCAGCTCTGCTATCTTGATGGAAGGCTTGGACGAGAACCATTCAAGCCGGCAATGTGAACTGGCAAGTGAACTGGGAGCATCTGATGGATCATGGATAGCAGGTTGGCATTCTGGTTTCACCGACGGATTACGGCGGCAACAAAAGCCCGACGTGGACGCGGGGTTAAAATGTCATGTACTATCATGTACCGGCGAAGACTGCCGTCTTGGTGTCGTGTTCCGACCAGCCGGCCAAAAAAGCCCCATCTCAAATCGCGGAACTTTCCGTTCGACAAAACATCGGCGCGGTTGACCAAGTTCCAATAAGGGCGAATCGCAGCCACATCTCATGTCGCCTTTCAGGATCGGTGATGAGTGAGCGTTTGGTCAGACACGGAATGGTTTTCTTTTTCTTTTTTTGATTAGTAACATGCCCGGTTTCCATTGGCAGTGCTGGACAGACAGAGAGGCAATTGGTACGAATCCGAGAGCGCATGCGAACATAAGACGCAGCAAAATGCGTTGCGTTCAGTGACCGTTCGCTCGCCGTCAACGCCAATCGCGAAGAGGGGAAATACGTCAGCCTGCACTCCATGGATCCACGTAGTGAGTGGATAGGGCTTGTCGACGAGTTCTCGAAGATAACAACCCCTCGTTTTTGGAACCCCACTTGCGTTGGAGTCCTTTTGATCCGCGGAAAGTCTCCATCAAAACCATGCAACGGGCACCAGAAGCCGAGAAGCGAACGTGCGGGAAATCCATAGAAAATTTTGTCCTGGGCTCCTGGCCCGGTGATATCTGGCCCTGCTGTTGAATGACCAACTGCTAAGGTACCTATGAGAAACGAGTTTAGGTGTCCGCTAAGCCGGGTCTCGACTGAAGGGACCGGTCCGCGGTCCGTCGCCTGCCGAACATGACGATAAGAAAACCCCTGAGCATCACATTCACCTCAAGAAGCAAGTAAGGAGCCAAGCCTTGGCCAAGTCTCCCAGGACTGCGCCAAACGCCCGTCTGATGTTGGTGGGGGAGTGAGTGCCCACACCTTGAGAGTCCTGTGAGCTCCAGCCTGATAATCCAGGTTGGAGAGATATCTTCGGTCGTCGCAAAGCCCAAGAGCTCCGGCCGTGTTGCTTGTGTTGTTATTGGTAAGCCTATGTAGCGAACGACAATGGAAGCTGCTCTTGCACGATCTTCATCATTTCTTTGATCAAGAACCCACAAGCGCGCGTGGAAAACAAGTGCTGCTCTGGCCTGAGAACTTGGGATTGAGTAGAGATAGACAAATTCTACTTGTGGCTCCGGGGGGATGAGGCAATCGGAGTTTCTCAACAGAGATCTTGAAGTAGCCCTAGAGCATGCGCAATCTCCTAAGGAAAACCCTGGGCAACAGGACAATTGTCATAAATCTCCAAGCCCATGCCTCGCAGGTTTTGAAATGACGAATTCATGCTTACTTTTCTCCGCATCTTTGTGTCTTAAGGTGTCAAGAGTTTTTCATCACTTCAGGAATGGCAATCCGTCCACCAACGGAGTGATGTATGCATGCAACACTTTTGTTAAGTGAAATCGTGCATAATGGCTTGGCTTTAGGTTCGTCCTTCTTGACTGCCTCTCAACTCTTGTGGCTCAATAGGTAGATTCTGGCAAGACGCTTGCTAGTACATGGAACCGAAGCCGCAGATCTCAGACCCGAGAGTCGATAATACTGTCTAAGCCAATGAGAAATAATGCTCTCGACTCCGGCACATCCAAAGAGATATCTGATAAAGAGCAGTATACGCCGTACAATGAATGTAGGTTGAGGTTTCTTAACCAGGGACGCAGTGTAAGCCGTGACAGGATAAGATGTTGGAAGGTTGGGATTCACTTTAATACCAAGCTATGACCTCATAGACTTACGATAAGTACAAGTGCTACTTTCACGTGTTGTGTTCAAAGCATCGTCAGGTATTATCAAGAAGCTTGTTTGGCATGTCCCAAGGACGCCCCAATTGCTGGAGGGCACTAAGAGGGGGGTATATTACCATTACTTATGTACATACAAGCTGCCCCCCCGACGAAATGCTACCCAACCATGACCAACATTACGCTTGAAAGCACAGCTTCAATAGTAAGTACGACTACATTGACCCTCCTCCTCTTAATTACACAGGTGACCTCAACCTTATGCATATTTGAATCACCGCAGTCAAGGATCCACCCATAAAAGGAATGTGATACAAGCACAAGATACACGTGATAAAAAGGAAAAGAAAATTATGAAATGACTGTTCGTCGCTTCACCACACATCGTCTACATCCAATCATCTCTCCTTTACAGAGCAAAGACGGCCATGGCCGCAACGGCAGCGGCCATGCCGAAGCTAGCACCGACGCGCTCGCCAGCTCCGACGAAGACGGGAGCAGTGGTGGTCGGGAAGAGGGCACCGGTGCCCGTGGCCGAGCTGGTCGGGATGCCGAAGGTAGTAGTAGTAGTGGGCTCGGGGACGACCGGAGCATCGCTGGTGATAGGAACAAGGTCGACGTTACCAGCCGGGGCGGTGGTGAAGTCGACCTGCGGGACAGTGAGCGAGGTCGAAACAGTAACGGTAGTTGACGAGCTCGGGATGGTGCTGCCGGCCTCATCGGTGCAAGGCACGACGGTGGTGATGTCGACGACGATGGTAGTATAGACAGGAACGACTGTCGGGGTGGCAGTGACGGTGATGTAGGAGGTGACGGTGGCATCGGTAGCGATGGCCGGGTTCTCGGGAGCCCACTTGCCGCAGATGCCCTGGAAGAAGGTGACGGCCTCGGAGATGATCTCGTCGGTCTTGCCGTGAGCATAGAAGCACTCATAGACGTTCTTGACGAACTCGGCATTGGGGCAGTAGCACTCGGCGTCAGTGTTGTCGGCGCAGCTAACCAGGTACAAGAAGGTGTTGAGGCAGGACGGGACGAGCTCGGGGACCGGGACGGTCTCGACCGGCTTGACCGAGCTGGTAGTGAAGGTCGGGCTGACACTAGAAGAAGCCTCGGAGGTGGCGACAGGGATATTGCTGCTAACGACCGTCGTCAGGGTCTCGGTGACGGGGCAAACAGTGGTCGAGATGGCAATAGTGACGACGGTAGTAGTGACCGAGGGAGTGCCGGCCGGGCAGCTCGTAACGGTAGGCTCGCACTGAGTGATGGTCTTGGTCTCCGTGGTGAAGATGGTCGAGGTGGTCTGGTAGCTGGTGGTAATAGTCTCGGTAGTCACGACAGCGCTGGTCGCAGGAGTCTCGGGAGACTCGGTGCTGGTAGTGGTCTCCTCGGCCGAGGTAGTAGCAGGAACGTCGCTGGAGCTGGAGCTGGTCTCATCCGCCGAAGTGGTGCTGCTGGTCTCATCCGCAGGAGAGGCGCTAGTGGTTTCCTCGGCAGGCGGGGTAATGGCCGGAACGTCACCAGTGCTGGTGCTGCTCTCCTCAGGAGTGGCAGTGGTCTCAGCTGGAGGAACGATCACAGACGACTGGGTAGTCGTAGTAGTGACCGGCGGGGGAGTGGCGGTAGTGCGAGTCTTGGGAGGAAGAGTGCTGGTGGGAGTGTTGCAGTCGAAGGAGATGGTGGGAACCTTGATGCTGCACGTCGGCTTCGGCTTGTCCTTCTGAGGAGGAACAATGATGGTGACATTCTTGGCACCACCGCACTGCTTGTTGACGACCTTGGTACCGGACTTCTTGCAGGGGGCGCGCTGCTTGCAGACAGAGCCATCAGGCATGTCGTAGTGGAACTCGAGGTCGATATCGAACTCGGGCTTCACGACGATGTGGCCCAGAGAAAACTTGTCAATATTGGGACCGCAGCCAAAGGAGGGCGAGTTCTTCTTATCAGAGCTGCAGACACCGCCGATGACCTTCCTGCCGGTGCGGACAGCGAAGCGGCCACGCTGCTCGATCTCGTCCTCGCACTTCCAGCCACGGAAGTTGAAGTCGTTGTAATTGAAAAACTCGCCAATGTTGAGATCAGCGAAGTCGAAGCCCTTGAACTGGTTCGGCAGACACTTGTTATCCGTGTTGGCCGGGCAGCTGAAGGGAGGGGCAAAGATGGGGAACTATGAGAAATAGTCAGCATCGTGTATCAATCAACCCCTGATTGAGGGGAAGGGGATGAAAACTTACAGTCGCCTGGGCGCCGGCGGCGAGCGCCAGGAGGGGAACGACGTTCTTCATCTTGGCTGTTGCTGTTTACTCAGGTTTGGGAGAAAGGTTGCTGTTGTTGGTTCCAAGCGGGATGTTGTAACGACTGACTAGCGAAGACAAGCAGTGGTGTGTCGTATATATATATATATATATATATATATATATAGGCGACCTTGCGCCTTTCACGTTCAAAACACAGTTAGTTGGTTGTCAATGAGAGACTGGACAATGGACGACAAGAAAGAAACGAACAAGGCAAAGAAAGCGAATGACTTTGCCTCAACCAGGTATTGCAGCGACACAGATCGAAGACAGGAAGAGAGTCCCTGGAGTACAACAACCAAGGAAGGACGATGACGAACGAGAGGACAAAACAGAGAGAGCGGGTAGGAGGAGCATTTGCTCATATACCCGGGTCTCACGTTCAGGACGAGTAGGTTTTTGGAGCCCGAGCCCCTAGAAGCACCTAGCTTGTCGACTTGCCCAGGGTGGGGGGGGGAGTACACATAGGACTGGCCGACTGAGTGCAGGGAGGGGGTGAGTTGTGCGGGTGTGAGACAAAGACATAGGGTCACGGAGTAGGTCATCAGCGTCCCCATCTCGATTCCCCGTTCTCTCCATCACGAACAAAGTCAACAACAAGGGAGCAGCTAACAGGCTTGAGATCTTGTTGTCTGTGCCCCTGCAATGTTTCCCTGCCGCAGGGCCATCCAATGAGAGGAATGTTTTGGCGATCGTGATGCTGCTTACAGCAAAGCTTAACACTTTAGCAGCAGCACTGAGCCATCGATCGACAGGCAAAGAGCATGTATTGTACATAGCGTAAAGACGACGTTCATCAGGACATACTCCAGCTCCTGGAACAGAACCAGCAGTCCATGTTACCCTGAGGTGGAGAGTGATTGTAACATGGCGGTCCCACAGTTCGACTGACGTCGAGGGGAGCCCGAATCGGCATCATAAACGAGGAGCCAGGCTCGCCAGACCTGTCCGGGCCAAACAGGGGTTGGTTAGGTGGCGCGCGGTTCCAACACAGACGCATCTCTTGGCGCGCAGACGGTTGGCTGGCGGCGTCCCGATCAAAGACTGCCGACAGGGCATGTCTCGTCAGAACCTGAGCACAGGGGACCAACTTGGAGAAGCGCCAGCCTGTCGTCGGGGAGGACTCCAGGCAAGTCGCCGCGCAGAACAGGCGATTGACAGCAGAACAGCAAGGAATAGGGAGAGGCACAACAGGGATGCTGGGAGATTGTCGTCCCGCATTGCCTACGGCCTCTGGCATCTCTTTGGTATCGGCGACCTCTGGGCTTTGGCTTTTCCCTGCGCTTGTCGAATGCCATAGCGCAGCTTTGAAACGGCTGGGTGGCATTGCACAGCCACGCCGGCCACGCTACTGCAGGTACAGGGAAGACAGCGCGAGCGATCCCCAGCAGTCCCAGTGACCCTAGTGCCTGTAGCCGGTTGCGGGGAGCCCGGTCAACACCGGCAAGAAAGTCGCGAGGATGATCTTCGACCATGCTTCCAGCGTTCCATCCGCTATATTGGCGCCAAGCTCGAGCGTTTTGACCATCGATGTCCTTTGCAGGAACTTCGCTTTTTCGATTCCTTTTTGTTTCCCACCGCAACGCTGGCGAACTCGCTTGGGACACAGACAACGGACGAACTGCTCGATCCAGAGCATGGGGAGCGTAGCGAGCATAGGGAGCCTGCTGTGAGTAGCACTCGCCTTCCCCGCGCTCGTTGGGAGCGCGGGGAGGGGGGGGGGGCCAAGCCATCAATGCTCCCACGAGTTGCAACCCGGGAACCGCGCTTCCGCAGGGACACAAACATGTTCATGCCAATGTCGTGATGGAGGTGATGCAAATTGTGCACAGATTAATCCGCAGGTACACCAAGAGCCCTTCTGCTGGTAGACGAGAGGGGCGCAAAATCTCCGATTTGTTTGTTTTTTTTTTTTTTCGTCCGATGGGTAACCCGGCAATGGGGTTAGCCACGCCACTGGAGATGTCCTATGTTTCACCTAGAGTGTGGATCTTTGCTAAACTGGCATGTCGAATTGGCTGTCTCCAACCGCTCGAGTTTCAAGTTTTTGTCTCGAGACTTGAGACCCTCATCGACCTTCTTTGTGGGTGTATTTACTATGTGCAGTACATACACACACCTACAGAGACATGTACGTTATGGAAGATAGTTAGAAAGAGTGGTGATCGGGGGCGACGTCCGACTCGCATTGAATCTTAGATTGCTCTCTCACTTGATGACAATATCTGGTTAAGTTCAAGCAATATCACTGATGCCAGCTGTGAACAGCCATTCCTGGCCATCAACCGATGATTCTAAATCCACTGTGAGGACATTGGGACAGCCGGACATCGCCGCACCTTGTCCTCATTGATGAAGTCTGGCTGATACTGTGGATGTGTCCCATGGATTAACCTGTCTTCAGCGATAGCCTAGCAACCATCACTAGCAATCAACCAGATGATAGAATCCATTCATGTGCACACGGCGTTACTCAATGGTTCAAAGTGGAAATCAAAATGCTGTGGCGTAAAAATGCCAGCAACCGGTGTGGTTCTTCGCGCGCGCGCCCTGGGCCTCCTTCCAAGGTTCTTGAGCCCCACCTAGTGCCAATTTTAGCGAACCTCGGCAGGGAAACCCACGGTTTTCCCAGGTTCACTTGCCCACGCTCCGTGGCGCACCAGCCGCCACGAGGCAGGGGGCGAATCGCTGACCTCTCGACTTCAACCTTTCCAGGTTCCCGGTCAGCTCTCCCAGCTTCCAGCAGATGAGCTGCTCCAGCTACCAGCCCCAGCGGCGATCGCTGCCCGAACCTGCAGCCGCCCTGCCCCACTGCTGCTGACATGTTTCACAACGCTGCTGTTAAAGACTGTCAGACCGAGGTGGGAGATGCTGCGTGTAGCCGCTGGTCTTAAAACATCTGCATTTTTTTTTGCTAAGTTTCTGTGAACTAAAGCTCTCAAATGCACATGTTACAGCCACTGTTCCCTTTTAGCCCAGAACCTCTAAGAGAGATCTGACCGTCGTTCCTACTGCGTTCAGCAAATGACTCCGTTGATCGCGTGATGCTACTCTCCAGGCATAAACACACAGTGCTCTTCTGCTTTTGCCACTGCGCTGGCGTCCCAAGCCGGCAAAGCAACCGAGCAAAACCTGGCCAGCTGCCAGTTGGAGCCCCGCCAACCCCAACCCCACATGCTTTCAGGGGCTTCAACTTTGCCTGTTTCAGATCAGTGATGCGACTGCTCACGGACCCGTTACCACTTTCTTCTTGTTTCGAGTCGCTCGTATCGCGAATCTGCGACAACACCGACAGTTGTCCCGGCAGTTTGTTTCCCCACCGACACCACTCGCATCATGCCTCTTTCGACCTGTCAACTGACGCTGATGATGAGATGGAAGCTGATAGTCGTAAAATGATGGTACTGATGCTGGTGTGCGGTTGTTTCGTTTTGCCACTAATTTCTTGAGATTGTGGATTATCACGTTGATTTGGAAAATGGTGACCGTCTGCTTGAAGAACCGGGGACTGATGACATGCAGAAATCCAAGCTGCTTTCCAGAAGCATGGCGGTGAAGTGTTTATTATTGCTGGGAAAGCCTGCAGTTCCGTCATCATCCCTTCCGTCCGTCAAGCATAACCGCGACAGTTGCATGGCGGCAGCAGACGGTACCGACATCACAGGTAGTGTACAGAGTAATATTGCCACCGAGTCCTGATGCCATAGACAACCCTGAACTGGAGAGCTCTCGAGTTTTCTATCTTCTTTTTCTTTTCTTTTCTTTTCTTTTCATTTTTTTTTTTACTAAGTGAAAGTTCATGGACATCATCATCAGAACAAGCCCAGTACCACATTACGATGTGCACTATAAAACGGAGCTCATTCAGCATCGTCTGCTGTTTAAGTGTTTTTTTTCTGGGCCTTATCTACGAAATGGGCACCTAGGGTGAGAGTCCGTCCTCTCTAGCCACCTCTACGACCCGGCCTACATGCGGTTTTGTAATATTCCCCACAATGTGGAAGCGGATGTGGCACAGCCAGCAGCACATCAACATGGGAAATCTTGGGTCTGGCCGCTCCGCGTGGTACAGCAGCCCAGTTTTGGCCAATATTACATACTCCATCTATATAATAAGTGGCTGCGAACCATAAAGGCCACTCAGAACGATAAGATTTGTTCTTTCCTGGTGTATTAGACAGCAACCCCGCAGAGGCCGTACGAGCTTTATTTCCCTCAGATTTGACTTTACGCCGGCTTTGTCGACCCAATCCAGCACAATTTCTTTGTGAACCCTCGGCGAGAAGACCTAGTTAGGGGACAGCCAGCTCTTTCGCTACATAAAACATCCTGGGAGGTGGTGACGGGCTGCTTTGCCGATCATTTTGTTCTGCACTTGTGTTCTGCACTTCTCTTTCTGGCAGGCATCAAATTATACTTCGATCGAACGGCTCGTGTAGCTCATAATTTATCGTGATGATCTGTGTTAAGCATAATCAAAGGTATCTATATCGAAGACATCGTCCGTAAGCCGTAGCAGAGGTATTACACTACTATCTTCATCCACCCCTCCCTGCCATCTGCATCCTCCGTATCCTCTCCTCTGCTGCACGGGCTCTCCGTTCCCTCTCCAGCTTCAGCCTCTGTTCGGGCGTCAGGCCCCTTGCCTCCTCCAGTCTCTTCTCTTCTGCCGTCTTCGGCGCTCCTGCGTTCAGCAAAGACCCTCCGCTCTTCTTCCCCTTCTCGGTGCCGTTATTCTTCCTACTGGCCTCTTCGGCCCTTAACCTCTCCTCTTCCCGTCTCCTCCGCTCAGCTTCCTCCTTCTCCTTCTCTGCCCTCTCCCTCTCTGCCCTTCTCTCTGCTTCTTCCTTGGTGATTGGGGGTGGTACCTTCGCCTTTTCCCAATCCCACGCCTGTTCACCAAGTTCGGATCGTGCGACCCGGAAAGCATCACGCGTTGCTCGGTCTCCGGCCAACTCGAATGGGGTCTTGCCCTCGGCACTGAGTACCGTCGGGTCGGCAGGCTGCGGCTTAGCCCGTGTAAGCAGGCCTGTGACAATGGCTGGCGAGTTCAGAGAAGCGGCAAGATGCAGAGGCGTTGGTGCATGGTGGTTTTGTTGGGTCTCTGGGGGATAGAAGCGGAAGTCTGCAGGAAGGTTGTTGTTTGAGAGATAGGACAGGAGAGCAGGCAGCTTAGAGCGGCGGATAAGGGCTTGGAGTTGGTTTGTGTGGAAGAGCGCTGTTTCTTGCTCTTCGGTGAGTTTGGGTGGTGATGGTTTTGGGGGTTTGGGCTCGGGTTTAGCTTTGGAGTCCTCCGCTGGTGGAAGCGCAGCAGGCTCAGGCAAGATTTCACGGACTTTGAGCCGAGTGAGCTCAATGAAGGAGCGCATAAGCTCGTTCTGGGTAGCGCGGCGAGTGTTGAAGGGGAAGCCCCTAATGCGTGGGTCATTTGCACGCAGCACTTGATTCTCATAAGGTCCAAACAGAGTTCGCCTATTCGTAGAGCCCGTGGCCCGGATGAAGAGGAGATCGGCCGTGTCAATCAAGGCCTTCCAGTCCTTGAGCAGGTTGCGCACATCCTCCGTCAGTGCCTGCTCGTTGTACCTACGGAGGGACGAGCCGGCCGAGTGAGCAGGCCCCTTGGCGTTGTCATTTGCCGACTGAGAACCCCCCTGTTTCCGTCTGGTTGTATACCTGTGGAAGGTCTTATGTGCTAGAACAACCGCTTCCCTGTTAAGAGGGCCTGAGCTAGAGCCGTGCTTGCTGTGTTTAGGAGAGAGGCAGACCACCATGGCAGCGAAATGCCCGCCACCAATCATGCAGAGGAAGATATGTCTGCCGTTATATGTAGGAGGCACATTTACGCCCTCCTTAGACTGTTTTGGCATAGATATTGGCGGCAATTGTCTCGTTTTGATGGCGTCAACAATGGCGTCTTCTTTTTCCAACTCTTGAGGGGTGAACATGGCCTTGTATATGCCGTAATAAGTGTTCTCTGGCAGAGTCGGCGAGCTGAACCACAAAAGCGGCGACTTCCCGGCCCCCACTCTTTTTCTCTTCGCAGACTGCTCGTCGTCCCGATCAGGAGGGTTACGGTTGTCTGTCAACGAGATTTGTTTTCGAAGCAGTGCCGATAATGCAGTTTCCCGGCGAGATGTGGCCTCCTCTTCATCATCGGACTCCGGGGTGTCAGAACCTGAAATGCTCAGGTCTAGCTCTTCTACCAGCTTTTCGAACTCGGCTTCAGAGACAGGTTTCAGGCCATTCATCTTCTGCTTCAGATTGTAATGGTGGAAATCGCTCTTGAGGTGACCCTTCTGCTCCTCAACTGTGGCGAATGACAGATTGCATAGTGAGCAAGACTGGGAGCCAAGGACGTTATCCTGGCTGGCCAATTTGGCCGAAGCCTGGTCTTTCGAGGCTGTCGCGTCGTCGCCGTCGTCTACATTCGCAAGCCCCGCATCATCAGTCTTTAGGGTCAGGGAATTGAGCACCTCTGGCGGGAGATCATAGAGGTACAAAGGCCGCCGCAATAACTCATCCTGCTTCTTGTCCATAACGGCAGCGTCGTGTCATCGACTGCTGTTTGACTGCCCTTTGTGACGTGGTGGTTCAGACCGGAAAATAGTCACACTCAGCAAGAATGGTTGGAAATTGGCGGGGCCTTCTTATCGCGGTCATCGATAAGAGCATCTCGCGCTATGCGTCATCGGTAAGCCCGGCTGAGCCCTAACCCTGATATAACGACTTACCCAAAACCGCCATCCGGAACGCGACTGCTCATTTGCCATCGATCCTGGAGCAAAGCCTGCAACAAAAGACTAGCATAGGAGATTACAATGGCTGTGCGCTATTTCTATTTTATATTTGTAATTCTAGGTAGATACCTGGATACGTGCCTTCTCATGGCTAGCCTGCCCTGGGCGCGGTGATATCGGTCTGCACCTTGTTTTGGCTTGTTTGCTGGGCAGCTACTTGACCTGAAATAGCTTTCGCTGATGGAAAATAGGTAGGGAAGTTTTGGAAGCCTTACCTGTATTTTGCGCTAATATAGTTGATACTTTGAGCTGTTAACTGTAGGGAAAGTGGTATCCAATTAGAGTAAGCCTGTTCAGAAAACTTGAGGATGCTTGTTTTCAGTTTGTCCTCATTGTTTTCATGCTCTGATTTCTCCACACCACATTCATCTGCCGACTCGTTTGAGGTGATGAAAAGCGGCTTGGGAGTTGCGATTCCTAGATCACATGCTCTCTGCGTGTGGCAGTGCGGTTTATAGCGCCCCAAAACACTTCTCAATCCACCCATCGAGGTCGAAATCGAGGAAGCTCGATTCGTCCATGTCATTACCTTCGTCGTTCGAAGAGTCTATCTTTGAAGAAATAAGCGCCGCGTGGAGGGTTACCTGACTGGTGTCCTTGGAGCGCAAATGGGTATCCTCCAGCCAGAGGGTTATGTACTCTTCTTGCGCCTCTTCGTCGTCCGGGAACCTGTCCAGGAATTTTAGAGCTCTCTTGAAAAGCTTCCGGTTTCGATGAATAATCAAGGAGTCGGTGGCCTTTTTGAGCGCCGGCGCTCGTGGTCTTTGGTTCGTCGTTGGCTCGATATCTGACCCCTGGGTTAGCTGGCCTGGAGGCGAACCAGGGGCAAGCGAGCTGATTCTCACCTGGCTTTTCGACAGAGCATTCCTGAAAATGGTAGTAAAGCGGGCGAGGTAATGTTCGTCTGTAGATCTGCATTTAGCGACTGTCAGTATCTGAACTGGCATAGCCTCATGAACTGAGCCGTAGTAGCTAGACCTAGCAGCCACCTCCTCGATCTTGTCTTCATCCTGAGGAAACTCCCGGGGAATGGCTCCGCAGAGTTTCCATAGTGTTGGGAGGTGCACCTGAGGGCTCTGTTTGGAATAAAAATAGTCCAAATTCTCAGGACTGGCACTTCGACTCCCCAAGCGGCTAGCCAGCTTCGACATCTCGTACTGTTCTGCCCAATCCAGAGTCATATCTCTCACCATCTCAAGCCTGCTAATCCACTGACCCAGTGTTTCTCCTTCCTGCCGAGGAAGCACCTCTCCAAGAGCAACCAACTCGCCACGAGGTCGCCTGCGCTCCTGGTAGATGCTGGTTGTTGTCTCCTTGAAAAATATTTGATTGGGGTGGATAAACTCGGTAGGGACGGGACCCCTGTAGCCTCGACAGGCCCAATATTTAAGAATGAAGTCGACAGTGATAGTATCAAACCAGCAGTAGAAAGAGCAGCAAGGGGGGCAGAATCCATAGACCAGCTCGGTTGATGACTCCTCACTGCATAAACCCATGTCCCTCTTCTCCTTTTGCCCCTTACATTTCTGTAACCCTTTGTCGATGGTATGTGCACATACCGTGAAAATCTTTCTCTCGATGTGGCACATTTTTTCAGGTAGAGAAGGGTATATATATACTCTACCCTTGGGGCTTAGAGAGAAAGGACTGCTGGGGGTAAGAAAGGTAGCCAAGAAATGGGCAGCGGATTTAGGCCTGGAGGGTTGTTTATCGGCTACGTACTGACGGGGGCGATAGCCATTTTAACCATTAAGCCTTGCGTGATGGGAATCAATTGCATTGTCTTGATCCTTGACAGTTCCATTGAATAAGTCTCAAGGTACAAAGACGGACCGGAGGTGACTCGTAACAAAGCAATTACTTATACATTTTTATGTAGTCGCCAGCGCCTGTTCTTGTTTCAAGCCATCCAGGAGAGTCGAGGAACAGGCTCGAGTGCCCACAATCAACACACAGACCGATGGATGCCTTCTTCCATTCTCTTCTTCTCAACCCCCTCCACTTTGTCCCTCCTGTGTTTTTGCCTTCTGTGTTCTTTATCCTTCTCTTGTACCTCCTCCCTCCTCTCTCTCTGCTCTTTTAACACTGACAAATCGACCTCATCTCGTTCCATCAGCATCTCTGTAACCTGTACAATATCTGTGATCAACCGGTCAAGCATATCAAGGCTCATGTTGACGCGCACCACGACCCTCAGGATTTCTGTGGAATTCACATTGGGGGGTAGTGCATAGTTGGGAATGATCCATTGGCGCGCCCGTAACAACAACGAAATTGTTTCCTGTTGAATGTGAGGGAATTGACGGCGGAAGTCATCAGTTAGGCGGAATGACACCACAGGAAGACCAGCAACGTAAGAAGCTGATGTTTCTCCTCCCTTTGGTTCTCTTTTTCCTTGAACTGGACGATGGATATCGCTGACACAGGTGTACCATCCCGTCTCTTCCAAGCTCTTGGACAGCATTCGGGCATTGGCCAGGCAATTCTCCATGGCTTCGCGATAGCCATCGAACCCGAGATGGATAAAATTATAATACTGCACTACCACCTGGGCGCCAGGCCGCGAGAAGTTAAGGGTGAACGACTCCTCCGTGCCGCCCAGGTAATGGAGCTTGAATATGAGGTCCTGTGGCAGATACGCTTCATCACGCCAGATAATCCAGCCCAGTCCTGCGGTCACCAGACCGTACTTATGACCTGAAGCAAGGTGTCAGTGTGGTTCTGCAAATGCTAGATCAACTCTCACCAGAGGTGTTGATGGAGTGGACGCGTGGAATTTCAAAGTTCCTGTCCCTTCGCATTAGTGATGCAAACTTTGAGCAAACATGTTGAGCTGTGACGCTCACCACTTAGCTCCACCTGCCCCAGCAAAGGTAAAGGGGGCCACGAACCCCCCGCTGGCAGCATCAACATGAATCGGGATATCGATCCCAGTGTTCTTCTGATACTCGTCTAGCACTTGTGCGACCTCCTCTACAGGCTCGTAGTGCCCGGTGTACGTGCTTCCCAAGATGACAAACACCCCAATGGTGTTTTCATCCACATTTTCACGTACCAGCTCTGGGTCCAGGCGATACTTGCTCTTCGCTGATACTGGTAGTATCCTCGCCTCGACGTCGAAGTATCTCGCAAACTTTTCCAGTGCAACCTGTGCATTGGCCCCCATGATAATGTTCGGTCGGCTTGCATCTTTCCCCTGCTCCCTGCGACGTTGCTGCCAACTACGCTTCATGGCCAGTCCGCCCAAATGTATGGCTTCGGATGAGCCTACAGTTGGAGAGCCGACAGCCTTCTCGCCCTTCTGAACACCCCAGAGGTGGGCCAAAATGCTAACACAACGTTTGCTAAGATCCAGGAGTGCAGGATACTCGTCGTTGTCAGCGAGATTCTTGTTAGCATTGGCACTCAGGAGGCTTTTAGCATTATCCTCCAAGTAGGTGTTAACAAAACTGGCCAGGTTCAGATTTGGACGGCCATCTAGATCAAGCTCATCCTTGAGCATCTGGTACACTGTGTCACCAGGGGTGCCGTGCTGCGGGATCCTGTATTTGGGGATGTCACGCCTGCTGGCATACGGTGTAGAAAATGGAGTGAGATGAGAAGATCCAGGTATTGCTTGAGCAATTAATGGGCCCGTATCTTCATGCTGTAGATGGTGTATGATGTCCTCGGGATTGACCTGATCCACAATCAGATACCCTCATGCATGGGAGGTACATTGATACAGTCGGTGGTTACTAACATGTCTAGCAAGTGACATGGTCGTTTGGGTTGAGCAGTTTGAAATCTCTGATGTTGAAAGCAATTCGAGATATTTGTAACTGACACAGTAGGCAGTACGGGCTGCTCTTTCAGAAGTTTTGTCGTTGTGGCTTTTGGTTGTACTGGCTGGCTACAAACCAAAGCCAGGTCTCCCACCAACTCCTCTTTGGTGATGACATCATAGGTGATCTGTTCATTGTTGGATACTTGGTGACCAGCGGACTTTGACTTGAAGGTCCATTGGTTCCAAGCGATGGAAGCCACAAAACTTTGTGACAGTATCAGAAAAGGGCGGCTGATTTGACAGTGAAGCACTCCTGTCAGTGCCTCCTCAGGATCCCGGCAGAACCACATTAAGCTTTGAGACAAGCCTGTCAAACCTGCATGCCTTTTGACATCGCGTTTGTGCAAAGCTAGGTTTGAAGCAATTCCGCTAACTTAAAAAAACCTCTACAGCTTAACACATACTCAAAAACCACGTAGTACCAAATGGGCAATGATATTTTGCAGCCCTTGCATGTAATAATAGCCCTTCCTTGCCTCGACCCACAGCGAGCCGATGGAAATGAAGGGAAAAGAATTCCCACAAGGGAGAGATGTTCCAGAAATTCCCCAGCCGGCCGAAGCCAACAGGGAGCGGTCAAGGGTATAGTTTGCAATTAGCAAAAACGCGATCTCGGACGAATCCTCACTGATACGCGTAATACCCCTGCACTGGGATGGGGAAAAAAAGAAGAGAAGAAGAGTAAGATGCTGGCAGAACTGTGAGACATTTATACTGGAATCTTAGTGGTCCGTGCACGTTTGCATTCTGCAAATGCCTGCACGTGATACTATAGGTCACGTGCAGATCGCTGTGGTAACAGTAGATTGATGAACTCCAGATGATAATGGGAAGCTACAAAATTTCTATGTATATGATCATCTATGGTCATGATGAATACAGCCGGCAACTCAATGCCCTTACAGAATGTTTTTCACACATTGAATAATCAAAACCATGCCGAATAAACCGCTTAACCAATCCCTTGACACCATCACAAGCTACAGCTTAGCCCCCTTAGCCCGCCGAGCCTCCTTCTCCCGATCACGCAACAACCGGCGCAGGATCTTGCCGCTGGGGCTCTTTGGAATGACGTCTAAAAACTCAACACCACCCTTGAGCCACTTGTAGTGTGCTTTGTGCTTCTGGACGTGCCGCACAATCTCGGACGCAATCTCCTCCTCCCTCTTCTGTGCTGCAAGTGATGGGGGAGTAACAACAAATGCCTTAGGCACCTCACCATCACGCTCATCTGGAATGGCGATAACAGCGCAATCATCAACGTAAGGGTGTGTGAGTAAGTGAGCCTCCAGTTCAGCGGGGGCAACTTGGTGACCCTAGTTGTTGCATTAATTCATCATGTCTTGGCTCGTTTGAGAGAGTGAAGGAAGAGTGGCCTTACCTTGACCTTGATGAGCTCTTTGAGGCGGTCTACGATTGTGATATGTTCATATCCCTGTGGAGACTTGGTGACAATGACCTCATCACCCGTCCGCAGCCATCTTCCATCCTCGTCCCAAATGAAGGTTTCAGCGGTTGCCTTTTCATTGTTAAGGTATCCAAGTGTAACAGACGGTGACTGCACCAGCAGTTCGCCTGGCTTGCCATACTCTGTGATTTCTTTGCCATCGAAATCAATCACTTTGACCCTTATGCCAGGCAGAAGAGAGCCGGACGTTCCCTGAACGATATCATGCTCGCTCGATGAGCAAACCACAGGCGCGGACTCAGTCAGACCATATCCCTGGCCAACATGCCAGTTGGGAAACACGCGGAGCAGGTCTTCAGCGGTTTCCTTTCCAAGAGGTGCAGCTCCCGTAAACAACAACCTGACACTGCTCAAATCATATTTCTTAAGGAGGTCTTGGTTGCTCAACATTCGGATAACGATGGGAGGAACCTGGATGATTGTTATTAGCACCGAGGATCGTTGGCTGTGTTGCTGGCTCAACTTACCACAGGGAGATAGTTGATTTTGAATCGCTCGATAGTTTGAAGGTACTCATTGAGGTCGAACTTTGGCAACACAATGACTTCATCACCGCGCCAGATGGCAACATGACCAACAACAGTCAGCCCATAGATATGGCTCAAGGGCAGCAGTCCGAGTGTCACTTGGGTCTCGACTCCAAACTTTTTGCGGCCCACGTCCTCAAAGATGCGGAGCTGCATTGTATTGGCAATGACATTGCAGTGAGAGATCATAACGGCTTTCTGGCACTCTTGGTTAGCAGCAGTTCGTCCACTTTGCTAATCAGCCGGAAAGAGAACTTACCGGCAGACCCGAGGTACCACTCGAGTAGCAGAGATACGCCACCTGCCGGGCACCTTGCCCCTTAATCCAACGCAGCGGCTCGAGATCAGGCACAGTGCGACCTAGCTCAATTAAGTCTTCAAGGGTCTTGAAGCCGGGCTTCTTTGTATGTGACTGATTGGGCAGCTCCATCAAGAAAATTTTGTCCTGGGGAATGCCCACAGCCTTAGCAGCCTTCAGCGCAGTCTCGAGAACAGGGCTGCACGTAAAGATAGCCTTTGCCCCAGAGGACCTAAGCTGGTATGCCAGCTCCTCATCTGAATATGCGACATTGGCTGGTGTGCAAATACCGTTCAGGCGATGGATGGCATGGGTCACACCAATGTAATCGATCTGGGAGGAAAAGCAGTGAGCAAGATTCTAATTTGCTTGATTTTGAAGAGAACGGGCGCTTTACTTACTGTGTTGAATGAGAAGATGGCAATGACCTTATCCCAGGGCGAGTCGGCATTGGGCTCCCATCCCATAATCTTAGACAATGCTTTGGCTACGAGATCGGATCTCTCCCAAGACTGGGCTAGGGTGAATGTTTTGCCTGTAAGGCCGCAGGTGAAGGGGTTCCGGCTCTTTGCAACAGGATAGCGGCCATAGATTTCATTTCTCATGAACTCGCCGATAGTTACTGAATCTGGGGGGTCTACCTTGGTGTAAGTCTGGTGGATCTTGGAAAATAAGACAATCACTTAAGGTTTTTTCATGCAGCATACCGAAAGGCAACTTGGGAACCCATGGGGGAGGATAAAACACCATTTTGCCAAGGGAATCGTATCACTCAATCACAAGGCCCTGAACCGTCACTGGAAGCGATGTAAAGGAGAAATTGGGGCTGAGCTGAGATAATGAAAAAACTGTTGATGCTGAGAAGACAAAAATTACCGTCACTTTGGGTGGCAAGTCCAGCGAGTAAATCAGACATAAGAGAAGGACAAGAGGGAGAATGGGGAGGAGGCCGAAAGGCTATTAAATGGGGCGAAACGCGAGCTGGTTCATTAGGCTTGATGGCAGAGAACCGTTCTGGACACCTCGACCTCCCTGGTTCGAGACATCCTGCAGATCAACACTGACGCCGAACCTTCATCCAGCCAACCAGGGATTAGTGGGACCTGTCTCCTGGTCCCCGGATTCCACAGCCGTACCCTGCTCCCGTCCGATACTCCCCACTTCCCCACGCGCTAGTCCATGATGCCATCGAAATGCCAAGCCTGATATCCGCTCTACCCCGCAATTCCCCAACTTCCTCGGCAATCTTGATATTTCATGCGGGGAAATGGATCCACATGCGACATTCTCAGGCGAAGCTCACCCAGCATCAATTGGTTGGGAGTAAAGTGCTTGTCCTTCACCTCGGCTCCGAGCAACACAGCGGTGAATCCAGACCCTCCAGAGGCGTGGCTGAACCGTCGCTTACTTCTGCGAGTCGATCAGATCTTCCCAGTAATCTGTACACGACGCTTCCTCCAAAGTAAAAAGTTGTAAACTGAGTATTACCTGAACAGAATCAAGAACCCCACGCCAGGCGTATGTCACACTGACAAAAGTGGGTATTCCCCACAAATTGGCCGTCGACAGACGAATCTACATGGTGCCCATTGGTCTTGTGCTTAATACATGGTTGCCAAGCGAACTTAGTGATTCTTATGTTTGCGGATTCTGGATCTATCAGTTAGCAGGCCATGTAAACTTTGTATGCATAGCGACTTGGAACTGTTTGAACTGCAATTATATACATTTAAGCCTGCTTCTTATGGATTCAATCTTGCCGATTCTTATATCTTAGCTGTGTGAGGTAGCGTGGAGCAGAGACATCGCTTCTGACTAATTACCCCTATCTTTATGACTCTTTAACTATCCAGCATACGATGTTCTAGGTATTAAGCTCAAAGGCATAGTTAAGTCTCTACATTTCTCCTCCTGTGGTTGTTCTCTAACACTTACAAAGGGAATGTATTGTCTTCTCTCAGGACTCTGGTGCACATTGCTATCTTCAAGAATGGCCGCAATCATCACTTCGATCGTTGAATCAATCTATTTCAGTTACTTCTTGACAAACCATCGCGAGTTTTCCACTCTATGTGCTGTTCTCTATATCAAGCGCACCTTCTCGCTACATAAGCTTCCCGCATTTTCTTCCCCAAAGATCGCGGTTACCATACGACAGTTGCTCTCATTTTACATATATTCCCTCTTAAGGGACTGCGATTTCAAGGTCGGTAGGCACTTGGCACCTCAGCAATCGATAAACTTTCAGGTTAATCTATCGCAGCATTTTTTTTCACTGCCAATTTCAGGTAGGTGCGGCTTTATCTGAGAGTGCTGACCTATTCTTCTCGTTGAGGTTTTGCCAAAGTCTAAGTCCATTGCACCTGAACATCTAGCAATAGAGATATTGAACTTATTCCATGCAAGCTTTCTAGGTCGCACCTGTACTTGATTAATATAGGTCGTCCAGTTTTCCTCGATATCCAAATTGTGTGCCTGGCATCATACTATGAATGGTTTCGACTTGTGACACTGACTCTTCCACTCATATGGCCGTTGAATGTTTGATACACTTACCTGCTCTTCTAGTGTGTACTGGTTGTATCAAGATTTGTCCGGGTCCTCTAATATCCATACATATAATTAAGCTAACTCCGTCTACACTCATGTAAACTGTGTTCGTAGCTGGTTATTCCTTCTATGTGAATTTCCATTACTTGATATACGTGACTTACTCAAAAGCTAGTTCTCAACCTTCAGCGTCAACTGACAAATGTATCCTCCCAATCCTATGGTAATTCTTGATAGGAACTGATATCAGAAAATCAAGGACTGCTAACACATATCAGACGATAGGGGTTCATCTGTAAGAAGCGATCAATCAAGGACACACCTGCCCAGGCATGTCAAAGGTAAAAGGCTTCCCCTAGCTAATTCTTGATGGATGAGTTCGAGGTTAAAAATCGCATGGAATAGCTGGAACCGGAGATTACGGTTAAAAAAATAGAACGGACGAAAGTGATTCATCAGAACGAACCATGATCCTGGATGTATAGTTACCTGTGCAAAAATAGAATTAATCTTGCCCCTAACAGCCAGGGCCAGATTGATATGAGAAGAGGTGTCACTCCAAGGCATCGTAGTCGTTCCTGTCATCCAATATCGGAATTAACAAAAGCCCATTTTTCTCTGTTCCAGCGGTCCTCTTATTTAAACCTCAATGACCCCCTGTCTTGTTCATATCAGAAGCCTCAAACTTCTAACAAATCTATCAAATACCTTCAAAGGAGTCGTCCCTTCCTGAGCCGACATTTTCCCCCTCCCCCTTTTTTACACAGCATTGACGGTTGATGTTGGCTCGGACTTCAGGTAAGTTCTACATGCCCTTAGACTTTTGACAACGTTTTCAGATCAACTTACATCAGCCTTTAAAACAGGGCTCATACCATTGTCCCGAACCTGAAGTTTCTGCACTGGCCATGTTCTATGTCCAGGACTGGTTGATTGACCGCGATCTCCACCAGACACAGCTCAAGAAGGTACTTCATCGTGCCTTCCAAGTCAACGTGATGAATTCAATTGGCTTCCAGGCAGCTATTTAAGCTCTTCCCCGTCCATCCCCTCCTCTTCCTCGTCCGTCCAAAACTGTTCTTCACAACCTAACTTACTTACAGAGCTAGATCGGTTCCCCTGAGTTGGAACATCTTCATCACACATTGTTATCCACTTATCGATATAACCTCCATTTACGACATCTGAAGCCTTTCACACGGTAGGTGTTGACAGATCACGCCTTCCAAATCCGTGAGAATCAACCTTTGGTGCTCTCGTATTTTCTGCTCCTCTTTTTAGCGAGAGTAGTGTTCTGATACTAATATGGCAAACCAGCCTCCATGCTTACTGGTAACACCAGCATCAAAATTAAAAATCTGTTCCCAATAGCAGGCTATTGTCCCTTAGGTCTGGAAAGTGGCGCGCCTAAGATCTCGGTCTTATCCAGATCATCTCAGACTTCTCAGTTACAAGTTCAGTTTCAACTGATATTCCGGACTTACCAACACTAGAAGGTAAGTGTATATTGCAAACTCATCATGATATTTCAGTGGGCCTCATTACCACCAGCACGTTGCAACTGGCTCACCGCCTTTGTTAGGACAGCTAAACCCCGAGTCTCACTGCCAACAGACCTTCAGTCTGGCTTCAGAACTCGTTTGTATGTTCTCGAGGCCCGATAACAACCATCCAGGGCTGTAAGTTGGCCATCTTCCCAACCGTTCTCAAGAGCGTCATAGTCCTGGAGCGTCATACACTATCATCATCCGATAATGAAGCTTTTGCAGCTCCGTTATATGAGCTCCTTTGAACATCTGCTCAGAGGAAACGTCAGCCACTAAAGTGAACATGAAATATAGGCACCAATTCCCAACAAATTGACATATCGGCTCTTGCTCCCGGACTCCAAGCACGAACCGTGAGTTTGTGCCTGATCGAGTGAAAGAGATCTCCTGGAAGTGTATCGCTTCAAATTTCATACTTGATATCAGTTCTCCTAACATCAGACAAGCATCCTTGGACCAAAGACGTTGTTACTTCAATACAGGTGCCAGGTTGGACAGCAAAACTACTTGCCTCCTTCCAAAGGAACATCTCCACCAAACTTCCTACCTACCTCCTCCCTAATCAACATCTCCGCCAAACTTCACGAACGATTGGCCACAAGTGGACGGATTGCTCATTCAAACGTGGGCGGCTACCTTATTTCGGAATCCAGCATTCTTCTGACCAATTTTCTGACCAATTGTATGCTTATTTTCACCACGGTCGCGCGCCTCCGAAGTGTTTCAATGAAATGGAGGCTCTGAACAACCGTGAAACTCATATCCAACCTCGCGATGGCTCTGAGTCAATCGCAAACATCACGGTGCAGATGTTAACAGATCCTCAGCTGCAGTCGGAGCTCACATGGAAGGCTACGGACTATGACTTAGTGCCAACTAACCGTGTAGTAACGTCCATGGGGCATACAAGCATGCCAAATGGCTATGGCAAAATCTCGTCAGCCAACGTAACGATGCCGACAGAGAACTCAACCACCTTTCCAATGCATTTGACTGCAACGACGTTGTCTATTGCACCGATGACGCAGTATGCATCCGTGCTAGTGGGACAGACAACACTATTGAGAGAATCTGCAACTCAATGCTCGCCAACAGTTCATGAAACTGCTCATATGTCGATAGAGCAGATGGTCAACCCGACCGGATGTTTCACGGCTCCGGCTAGGAGCTTCACAGTTCTGAATGATGCTTTCACAACTGTGTCAGGGGCTCCTAAGGACGCAGCATCCTTGACCGGGCCTGTCGAATTTTTCACGGATCCAAAGGGTGCTTTCACAGTTTCTGCTGTTGGTTTCACGACTCCATGCCTGCCCTTGCCAGCCATAACGACGCAGACAGAGTCACTTACCCATCCACTTACCCATACCTCGTCCACCAGTTGTTTACTCCAGACCCCAACAAGGTTGATCACGTCTTGTGGAGGTTACGAGACTGTCAAGTCCATGATAAAATCAGACAACGTGATCACATCCTCGACCAATTCTTTGGTGTCTTTGAATCAATCTGCCCCTACCATGACCGCGCCAGTTAACTCTCCTACGAGTACCTCCCAAACGACCACGATGATGGCAGAGAATTCTATATGTTCGAATCTGTCTCTTTCAGATTCAACTATGCCTCCACAGACACTTACAGAGCTTCCAATTGCTATCCCTCCCCCGGCATCTTTCAAGTCTCCCTCGAGTCCAACCCTGCAAGACTCAGATCTGCCAGTGCAAGGACAACCAATGACCGAACTTCCATCTACCATCCTTGAGAACATGGACACAGGTAGGAGGAGGCCAACTCGAATAGCTGCCCAGAAGGCTCTGGTAGCCACTAAGCGTCTGCTCGAGAGTTCCCAATTTAATGTTGAAGGCCCAGAGGCTCCTAATATCAAGAAGATTCGTCGATCTAAACGAGTCTCTTTCAAAAGCAATGACCAGAACAACAGTGATGGGAAGCGAGATGTGACCAATGATACTGCAAGCTGTTCAGTTGTTCATAACACTATTGGAGTCACCGCGGATATTCATACTGGTGATTATGAAATGGGGCCCTCTCAAAACATACTGGTTGAACACGCACCTTCAACTCGCCCACCCCCGTTGGGTTTACCGCGTGTCTGGTCCGAAGCCCGCGGCGCACTCTGTGAGGCACTGCCATATTTCAAAGCGTATCAGGGAAGTCTCTACTCAAAGGGAAAAGTCGCCAATGGCTTCTTGATTGACAAGGAGGTTGACCACGGTGATGTTTTTGCTTCCCAAGTCATCATCTCTTCTGTGTAAGCGATTGATTCAGATATTTAATGTCAAGGATAGGGTATTGTGAGCTAACATGATTCTCTAGCGGAGGAGGACGTGAGAGAGATGAAGCAACTGGGCAGATGGTTCGTACCAAGGATGCCTCTGATGATGCTACAAATGTCCAAGCGTTCAAACTTGCAATGGAAGCAGGTAGTCTCGTTGCAGTGATTGCAGGTCAGTTTTCCGTAGTGCTACTTTGCTCCATTATACTTGCCGTTGCAAGAGGACTGACCCTTTGTTTCTCTCCAGGTGATAACCATCCACTTTATCCTTGCCAGCCGCCGCATGTCTACTCGGTCCTGGGATACTTCCATATTACAGACATGTGGAAGGAGAATCAGATTCCTAGAGGCTCTGAGAAAGAGGTAAAAATTTGGCGTGTGCGGCTTGAAAAGGCAGACTTGAACGAGCCATCTTGGTGGGCTCAAGAGACTGGCCCATCTGATATCTCACTCCGACCACGCGCTCCTGTCCGGCGATGCAGGGCTTGCGGTAGCGAGTGGAAAGAGATTTTTACTATCGGCTGGTTTTGTCGAACCGAAACCTGCGAGAAGTATTACAAGCTCCCAAACGGTCAGCCTGTGCGGCTACAAGAACTTACCTACACCCAAATATTTCTGGAGGAACGAACACCATTCACCGGCAAAGTGCCTTCCATTGTTCCCGAGATGCCAAGCTTTGAGGGTTGTCATGGTACAGAGCTTGCATTGCGACAAGGTTTTGTGTGTCCCCTCTGTGGTTGCTGCAACCGCCGGCTCTACTGGAACCGTTTAGTATGTCAGAACAACGCCTGCAGCTTCAATATGGATGCACCGATGCTTCCGTTTCCTCAAGCCATATGGGATGCAGAAAACAAAAAGTTTGACCAACAGATGATGCGACGTAGGGGAGAGAAGCTTGCTTGGTGCCCCTCAGTTGTCACAATTGCACCACCTCCTGAATACTTGGACCACACTACACTACACACACAAGTCATCGAGTTAAGGAGCTACACAATCCATCAATTCTTCCTTCAAGATGCTGGGAACCAGGTAATTGGATCGTTCAGCTTGCTCTCGTCAAAGGGCGAAACCAATGCAATGCCTGATGGTCCTGATGATCTCTTCCGGACCCTCGAAAAGATCGACATTGGTTTGCGCCGAAATCCTGCTGCCCTGGTTGGCCGTAAGTTATCATGGAAGCTAGCATTACTGTGAGGCTGGCGCTAACATTTACAGACAAACTTGAGGGATACACTCGACACTTCCAGCAGAACTTTGTAAGTTGTAACCATGTTCAGCTGCAGTGAAAACACATCGACTAACAAGTTACAGGGCGCCCGGTATAAGTTTGGTGTCACAGTTCAGTCAAAGGGCTTTGATGAAGCCCCTGATGTAATCCTGAAAGCATTACATCGACTGATCTGGGCAAAAACGGTTACAGTGAAGGCATCAAATGCCTTCCTTGAAAAGCTTGACCCAGAAGCTATTGGCCCAAAGGCGCATCTTCCCAAAGCGAATGACTTCAATGAGCTGCTAGCCTTGGGCTACATGGAAGGCGACAAGATCAGGGTATGTGGCTTGCCAAAAAAGCAAGGTGACAGTATCTTGGCTAACTGTCTTACAAAGTATCACGATGATGGCGAGAGTGAGCTTGGGCCAGTTGTAGCAGCTCTTTCATTGGGTTCTCCCTGCACCATGAAGTTCCGACCTAAAAAGTCTCAGCCATTCAAGTGGCTGAAGAGGCGTGGAAAGCATGGGGACGAAGTTTGGCAAGACTTCCTTGAGGTCACCATGAAGCACGGAGACATAATGGTCATGATTGGTGAGGATATTCAAAAGGTGTATGAGGTCAGTGCAAGGTATCTCAATTTTAACAACAGATATGATGCTAACATGCGTAGCACACTGTCGAACCTCATGGAGTGCGCCGCTTCTCCCTTACAGCTCGGTACATTGACCCGGGCCGCATGACCAGCGAGGAAGACAAGCGTGAGGCAGCAATCAATGGTGCTATTCCAGAGCATGCGAATGCATTTGTGTATGACGGGGGTGACGTGGAGATTTGATCGGCTTCATTTCAACTCATTTGTTTCTTCTTTTCACATTCCGTCGTTCTTTTCATGTTTCGTTTTTCCGCCATTCACTCATTCGTCCTTAGTTTCTGTCTACCTTCCACTTCTTCACTCATCTGCACGAATCATCATTCTTCCTGTCTTCTCTCTGACTTACGTCGGGATATAGGGTGGAAGGATATGAGCTCAGACACTTGCGTTATCTTGGGGGGATATACTTGCCTGGGTCTGGTATAATTTGCTGTAATGATTTGCTTGAAACTGGTGCTAGATTTGATGTGGCCAGACACTCAACACATTGGCTTTCACGAGGTTTCACAAGAAGATGTTGATGACAATGGCTGAATATGTTGCTTGAATGGTTTAAATAGATTAGTAGGCGGTATCTCAGTAACGCGGAGGTTTTTCAGTGCTCTTTATGCAGCCTCGCTTTTCAAACGTGAATGAAACATAATACAACGAGATTAGGTCCAAGTAGCCAGTGAGTGATAATACATTTAACAAAGTACACATGTGTATCAGTGGGTATACATCACAGCCCATTGTCTATCATGATGAGCATAGTCAACTCCTCCCTGTCCCAGAGACAAGTAGCACTACACTGGCCAGCTGCCTGCGCAGCTCCTCCTTCTCTACATCGTGGGTGTCCTCCACCTCGCCCCAATTCCTCGTCTGCCAGTCCACCTCAAGGTTCACAGCCTTTGCGCATTCCTCCACTCCAAAGAACTCGGCATCTTCCTGGCTAGCATTCACAATTCCCTGCCACCGAAATGGCGATTCCTCACTCCATTCTGCCACCAGCCTGGCGGCAGCCAGCAGACTCTTACCCGCGAGCGTCGCCCGCTCCAGCCCAGCCAGTTCAAAGGCAGAGAGACCAGCAATCCAACCTTTCACAACCTCTCGTGTGCCGGGCGGCTGATGACGCGGTAAAATTGACGCACCATCTAGCACAGGCACAATCTCTGTGCCTGGCCACAACCGCGAAGTCAGGTACCCTGTCACACGCTGGTATGTCTGTTCCTGCAGATCGTGCAGGCATGTCGGCTGGCCGTTGTTCTCCTTGCCCTCTTCCTCAGGCGCCTCCGAGACGTTGAGGGCACCCGGACGGGGGACCCAGCACAGAAGCGAGTCTGTGTCGAGGTAGCGTAGGAGCAGGGAGATCACCTGTGGGCGGATGGTCGGCCCCGCGGGGCTGGCGTCGTCGGCAGCGATGTCGAGGGCGCGGCAAGTCAGGGCGGTTAGGGGGATCAGGTGCTGCTTGGTTGCATGTTGGGCTGAGAGGAGCGAGTCCCATTCTACAGCGAGGGAGTGGGCGAGGTTGGGTTTGCTAAGAGGCAGGCGGATGACAGATTTTGTGTGTGGATGGCGCAGGGGACGGGTGTCGAGGTGGATTTCATAGGCGCCTTTAATGAGAAAAGGATGTTACTACGGGGTCTGTAGGGACACAGTGACGGGGAATCGCGGTGGGATACCTGGAGACAAGACATACCATTTACCTCTCGTACATGAACGTCCTTCCAAAACCTCTTCCGCACCGTCTTGCCCCGGTAGCTACTGGACGGGCTCAACCCCGTCGCCTGCCGCAGCAACTCAGCCTGACGCTTGCGCCGCGCAATCCGATGCTCTGGCCCGTAGTAATCGATCGTTGGCTGTGGCGGCTCTGGCGGCGGGCCTGTGCCGTATACGGGGACCACATTGGCTGGCTTGGCGCTGTTGCTGTGCAGTGCGCGGATCGCAAATGCCCTGGCGGTTAATGACGAGGACGGAGAGGCTGAGGCCCGAGCGGCGGAAGCAGTAGCAGCAGCAGTAACAGCCAGATGCCGTAACGGGAGGAGTAGGCTAAGTCTTGTTGCTGGCGCCATCTTGATGGTGGTAAAGAGTCGAGAGGGGGTTGGCCCTCTGGCGGGCAGTGGGAACAGGCTCAGTGAGGACTGGCTGCGTATACCAGCTGACGAGTGTACGTAGATACGTAAGGTATTTACACGCGCATGTGCATGGGGATCCAGAGTGCTGGGTTGGAGTCGTCGGAGTTGTTCTCAAGGTGAGAGGACAGCACAGGAACTTTTTTGCGCGGTGCGGCACTTCCCGTGACAACGACAAGGGTTCGGTCCACTGCGCTGTGTGGCTGTCTGGGCTTGTGCTACTTGGTGGGGCAGGGTCTTGTACCCACAATGACATCACATTTTGGAGGGGCACTATTATGGCTGAGAGAGCTCGCTATCCAGTGTCGCTAAAGCTGTAGAGCCACAAGCCAGAGTTCGATAACATACCCTCCAGTGTCTAGGCCAGCACACACACACACAATGCCCATGTGATATATAACCCTGATGTGATGATTTTACTACCTCCTGAGATGGGTTCAAAGGTAGTGGCCATGTTGTAGAACCTGAAGGAATGAGGTCCTCATACGGTAGAGTATGTGGTCTACTGCGTTCATCAGTTGTTGGTTGACAACTGTCTCTATCGTTGAATGAGGAAGTCCTCATCATAGTTCTGGATATTGGAGTTTTTATACATATTTATACTCAAAAATCGTTGATATGCCTACCCTTCTATTCAAATGATCATCGACCAAGTTCAGGATTATCATCAACCAAGGTCAGGATTATTGTCGAGGGGTAGAGGTCGATTGTCGGTGGTTCTTGGCAACGATAATCTTTTCTTGCCTGCGATTGGTCTGTTTTTCGACCCCACTTGGGGTTTCCTCATTGATCCTCTCCCCACTACTCTGGGGCAGCTGCTGGTCCGCATCTGGGCCGTAACACCTTATATAACTTGACTAAACAATAGAAATTGCTTCGAAACATAATATAACGATGCTATGAGGGAAGTTATATATACATATGTATAATATGAAGCATTTTTCATGGCTTGTTACTTGGTGGACTTGTTTCTATTCAACCCTAGTACGGAATAGAGATGAGAGCGGACGAGCCCATTCGGGCTTCGGATTATATTCAACCCCAGCCCTTGCCCAAAGACTTAGGGAGTGCATATACTTTGGGAGACGGAAAATGTCTTAGAAACAAAAGTACAAACTAAAAAAAGGAACGGAGTTAAAGTGGATAGGATATAATTACAGAGATCAATAAGCCTCTTTAAAGACTTAACCCTAATTTTATATGCATCTTATGGTATAAAACATATAGATTTGTGATTGGACAATGTTAGGTATGTACCTGCTAGGTGCTAAGTTTGAGGTTCCATAGTGTTGTGGCATTCTGAATGGTGACATCTCTTGGCCACCACCATAAGGCATATTGGGGATGAAGACCCTAGTGAAGAAGGGGATGCAACAACCACCAGATCTGTGAACATTTACACTGTCAGCACTGCCTGTACGCAATAGACACAATGAGGCTGTCATTAATAACTCGGCATATAAAATACATGCCTAGTCTAGACGCAAGTCTAACCTAACAAGGTGTGTTTTTTTTTTATTTTCTGCTGTTTGCTGTGGGCACGCAGAACACTCTAATCCACAACCGCTCTAAGTAAACAAACACTCTAATGAAACCCGCCCATGCAACATCAAGGATAACATGATACATAGAAGGCAAAGTTCTTCACCTTAAGAATATATCAAATGAGCAATGATAATGACGATGGTGAACAACACAATAACCACCCACCCTCCTACCCAAAAGTCTGTTCTAGAGGCACAAAAACATATTTCCCAAACCAGCCCACATCAGTATGAAGTGTTGAAACACAAAACTTTCGCTCGCTTTTCTTGCATCTTTGAAGCCCATTAGACCCCCCAACGAACCACAACCAAACAAGTCAGCCAGACAGTATCAACTTGACAAGATAAGTGAAATGGGAAAACAAGTGAAGCGGCCGAAGAGAACCGTCATCATCAAAATGATCAATTACTCAATAAGGCGGCTTCGCCATGCCTGCTGCCCCACTTCCGCTAGCCTTCATTCCCTCTCCTCCCGAAATCGAATCAATACCCCTCAACAATGCCTGCAAATCCAATGCTGGCGGCGGGGGTATTGGCTCACCAGCATACTCTCCATCCGTAACCGACGGCGTCCTCCACGACGAAGTCGACAAACCCCTATCGCGCTCCCTCGACTTCTCTACAGTAGCTGACGCCAACTTCGCGCTGCGCACGCTCCGCTTCGAGAGCGACGGCCTTCTAGATGCCGAAGACCCTGACACTACTCCGTCAGCAGCAGCAGCAGCAGCAGCAGCAGCAGCAGCAGTGGGAGACGTCGGGGAGGACGATCCCGGCATGCCAAGCGGATGAGAGTTGAGCGGACTGCCGCCAATGCCTGTCACGACTGCCTTGCGCTCACGCGAGATTGTGCGAGTCATCTGCAGCGGGGGCAGGGGCGGCGACGAATCGGGCCCGGCAGAGGTGGTTGCGGCTGACGTCGGGTCGGTGTAAGTAACGCCCGGGGGGGGAGCGGGCATGGTGGTGGGGTTGAAGGAAAGCTCGCTCGGGGCCATGTCGTAGCTGATGAGGGAGTCACTGCTTTCGCTTTCGGTGCCATCGCGCTGCACGTAGTGTTGCTGGTGCGGCGGAAAGGCCTCAAGCACGCAGTGGTGGCCATGCGCACTCGGCGGCGGGACGAGCTGACCAGAGAGGACGAGCTTGAGCTGTTCCACTGACGCGACAGGCGGATGGTCTCCCCTGACCTGTTCAGGCGAGTCCTTGCCAAGATCACCCCGATGACTCGGCGGTGACGGCGATGGTGAGTGTCCACTTCGGAAGCTACTCTTGCGCGCCTTGATTGCACCAGATGGGGATGACGATGGACGTAGGTTAGTCCTGCTAGCCGCAGGAGACGCCTTGTCACCAAGGCGCCCGTTGCCCTGTACTGCAAGACCGTTCCCATTGCCGCCGCCATTATTGGGGGAGGTAAGCCGGGTGGCAGTGGTGCCTGCCCGGGACCCATTAAGCGACGCTGACTTGCTGGTCGTCTGCACAGCAGCGAGAGCAGCTTCACGAGACCACTCGGTGAGCATCTGCTCCCGGAAGTGAGGCGGTACCTCATGTTCGGTCTCAATGGCAGGAATGACTGCGCCAACCGGGTGTGCGAAGCTCCGACCGGGACTAGCGGCCGGGCTGGACAGGGGAGAAGCAGCTTGTACCTGATAGGCCTCGCAGACACACTCGATGAGTGCCTCGCGTTCGTCAAATGGCAGCAGAGCCTCGGACTCAACCTGCTCGAGCGGCAGTCGTGGCTGAGGACCCGGCACTCCAGGAATGCCAGCAATTTCAATGAGGGGCGTAGGGATGTTAACTCCATCAACCCAAAAGTTCTTGCTACGGCGTCGCACAATCTCGTTGTGGATGGCTCGCCCGATAACGGTGCCCTCAAAATCAAACTTCTCTGTCAATGCCCAAAAGTATCCATGCACCAAGCTGCCCAGCCGCACCTTATGGACGGGCGTTTCAGCGTCTTGGATGTCCTCCTGCAGCCGAAAGATCATGGGCAGGCCGTAGCGAACGGCGTTGATGCCCAGCTTCTCGACCAACTTTGCCAGCAGGATATGCAGAAGCACAATGTCGGCCTCGTACTCGATATAATCGAGCGCATTATCATAGATGGCGACGTGCAGCAGCTGCAGGAAGTGGGAGCGTGGGATCTTGACCGGCGGTTTTTCGCGCGGCGATGGGCTCAGGACGGTCCTCTTCGCCATAGCGGTGGGGCTCTTGAGCGGCGAACGCGCCGAGTCATCACGGGCCCTGCTGTCGGCGGCCGTAGTTTCGCGGTCGAGCCAGGTAACGACGGCATCCGCATATGCCTGTCGAACAAGACCATCGGAGTCGTGCAGCAACCATTGCGTGCCGTCCCAGACCTGTACCGGCACACGGCTCCGGGACAGGCCACGACTGCTAGCCCCAGCGCTGCTGCTAGCGCTGGCGGTGCTCAGCATCCTCTGATGAGCATGACGCGGGTTGGCTACCAGCAAGACCGACTTGATTGCCCTCAGCGCAGCGATCTTAGCAACCGTCAGAGAAAATAACGAGTCGGCATGCTGCGGTTGTTGGTCGTCGGGGAGTTGGTGAGCCGACGACTTGGGTGTGCCGTCCGATTTCTCTCCCTGAGGAGAAGGGGTGTTGCTATTGCTCAACCGGGAGGGCTTGAGCTTGAGCAGGATGGTCGAGATCATGTCGGAGATTTGTTCGGCGTAGTACACATGTGTGGCCAGGTCGCCGATGCATTCCTGCAGCCTGAACAGCAGGTCCTTGCGCTCAGCAATGATGCGCTCCTCCTTCGACTCAAATTGTTGAGAACTCGAGGTCCGGGGATCGGGCTTTCCGGGGATATGGATCTCTGTACGCATGTTGTTAGGGTCGCCTGGCAATTGAACCAGTCGACGAATGTGAGACAGAAGTTGCAGCAAGACATCCATAACACTCAGACCAATGAGGTTGATGTCCGATCGCAGAAGGGCACCAATCATGGCAGCCAGCACGATGTGCTGCCGCAAGGTATCATCATTCAACGGGTACTGGGAGAGCGTGTCCATGGCCGTCACGAGGATGGTGAAACGATCGGCAACTGGAGCCCAACGCGCCGCCAGCAAGAACATCTTGATGGCCCAGCCACTATCAAGTCCGTTCGAATCTGTCTTGACCACCTCCTCCTGCTGACTGACGCGTTCCTGGATAAACTTGACCAGGGCAAGAGTGGCCGCATGAACCTGGGAACGGTTCGGCGCAATGAAGATCCGATGCAGACACTCCATGGCCAGCACGCCTGTATCCTCCTCGGCCAGCTTGTCCATGTCGGCCGCGGAGTCGGCCAAAGCAGAGGGATTCGGATGGGCCTCGGTCTCGGTCGTCTGCACAGTTGTGATGCTCGTACGTCGTCTGAGCAAGGCGCCTCCCATCTTGTCCTCGATCTCGGCGCGCTGACACAATACGTCGAGAAAGTCTTCGTTGTCGGTCCACAGATTCTCGAGGATCATGGGGACCGTGATGTCGTACTGTTCGCTCATGGCGGCCGCGAGGGCCTCGGACGAGGCAATACTCTTGATCGCCTTGAGCCCCGCATTACGCCAGCGCAAGGCGATGGGCTTACTTGGTTCATCCTTGCCGGGGAACGCGCGTGTCGAAGCAAGCGAAGCATACTGCCGGACGACGGAGAGGTACTGGTTCTGACAGGCCTGGTCGCCCACGAGTGAGGTCGGCTCGTGGTAGGTACAAAAGGCCTCGAAGGTCGGGATGGACGACTCGACCATGGTGATATCGCGCGAGCGCAAGATCTGGTCAAGGATGCTCAGTACGCTCGAGGCGAATAGAGGAAGGTCCTTGGGGACCTTCTCGATGAGCGCGGTCAGGATCTGGAGGGTGACCTGGACATTGCTGCAGGCTGGTTAGTTTCCCGTCTGGAGCTAAAAAGCGACCTTGTCATGAGGTTGGGCAGAACTGGGTCTGGATTTACCCGATGCGCTGGCGGTAGACATCGCTGGCCGTCTTTTTTTCAAGAAAGCTGCCGACTTTCTGGACCTTGGAGCGGCGCGATTGGGCATAGAATAGCAGATAGCTGAGCTCGCTGGAGTTGGGCTTGATGTCGACAGCGCCCTTGGTGGTTCGTGGGTAACATTTGAGTACCAGCACCTGGTGCTTGGGACGACACCGTTGCGAGATGGCGTGCATGATGCCAGATGGCGATGTGCCGTGACAGAACGCGAGATGCCAAAGATGCGAGATACCAGATGGTCGGGATTATGCGACGAGGGGGCTACCTAAGAAAGCTGACATGCCGCGGTGGCAGCCCAGAAGCAGTAACCGTGCGAACGCAAGCAGTTGGGAACCCAGGGGAGAGGGTTGGGATCGTGGAGGTTCTCTCGGTGCTCGTCTCACTCGTAGTGAGTGGGTTTTTGCTGTTGTCGCTGTTATCGTTGTTGTCGTTATCGTCCTTGTCGTCGTTCTTGTTTGGCGTTGTCGTGTCCTTGCCAGATAGGGAGCCGCTGTTGTTTTGTTATTATTAATTATCCGTACTTGGCTGACGATCTCCCACTTCGGTGGTGGTGTTGTATTTGCCGAGGGGCAGCAACAGCAACAGCGACAGCAACAGCAACAGCAACCTTCAGCAGCGTGTGGGCAGTTCGCAACAATAATCCGTATCTTTTGCAAACGGCCCGCTGCTGCAGCCAACGATTGAACCTTCCACGCCTTGATGCTAAAAAATGGAGCAGACGGGCTCCAGCTGGCGTTGGTGTGGTGCTCGATAACGATGACGACGGCCGGCTCTTTGTGGGCGACGTGTTATTGCAGCTTGCTGCTGACACCAACCGAAAAGAAAAATGTCACTGCATGCATGGGCCATCGGCCGGGGCGAGATTACGCTTGGAATTATTATGGGGCACGGAGTCTGGACTCTTTGTCTTGGTTAGTCCCCGAGGACTCTGGGGGTCTCTCTGGGGTCCATTGGCGGTCCCTGGCACCCGCCACGAGCAGCGTAAGAATGGCAGAATGGGGCACGTAATTAACGCCAGCTGTCGCGTTCGTCCAGGGGGCTCGTCATCAGCAGCCGCAGACGACCGCAGCAGCAATCAGGTACTTGCCGGTACTCCCGGGCACACGAGCGCAATGCAACGTCGCCAAGAATGTCGAGGAACCCAATGGATCGGCGCCTTTCTGTCCATCACCTGCTCCTGTGCTCCCACGTAGAGATTCGGGCAGCACGCGGCAGACCCTTCAGACCTGAACGACCTGACTCAGCGCCGGAGCAGCCCGACTCACCGCATTGGAACCGCAGGCCCCAGCATTGCGCTGATAACCAGATGCCCAACGATATGCTGAGAGATGCCAGACCGGGGCAAAGGAAGCTGAGCAGAATGCAGAGAGGCTTGCGAGAATCTGTGCCAGTTGGATCTGACATGAGCAACTTACGGCTTACACTATAAAAGATGGAAATTCATACGAACGGGTACCTGACCAAGCGCCCAGCGTCAGCCACCTAATATTACCTAGCCACAGCAGCCCCCTAGGCACACGCCAACGAATCGCCTGCGACGTACGCTTGGCAGCAGTGGATCCTCGGACTATCAATGCGATAAAACATCGTCGCGAGGTACCTCAGCCGGTCCCTCAGCCTTAAAAGAGTACACCCACCACCCCCGTCTCCATCTCTGTCCCAGCCCCTTGGAACGGCGAACTTGAAGACGACAACAACGGGCAAACATGCCATACCAGGATGAGGGTCGTAATGCGTAAACGGAAATGCATGGTAATGTCGTAGTAGTGTACGCTGTCTGTGTTTTAAACACAACTCCTGAAACTTATATGTGGCCGTGTCAGGACACATTATGTGGGTGTAAGTGTTAAAAAAAAAAGGGACGTTTAAAGTACCAACAACACAAGGCCCCAGGGGATGGGGCGGCTCATTGCCCAACTTGAAGCTAAAATGCAATCTCACGCCATAGCGTCTGAATTCAATTTCCCATCATGGTCCAAAACATTTTCCAGCGAACAACAGAGGCTCGTCGTTCCAATTCCGCATCTATCTATTGTATATTCATGTTGCTCCTTTAGTTTTGCGGTGTGTTGACCTGTTACACCCCTTCCCCCCCCACCCCCCTTCGAGTCCTCCCTGAAACTGGCATTGAACCCTAACCTGCGTGATATAATAAGCTGATGAAAAGGACAAAACGCCAAAAGACGTCGTCTAGTAGTAAACTACCCGTTGGCAGTTTGTTGTGACACCCCCACGAAGAAGGTTTCACACCAACCTCCAACCTCCAACACTTCCGTCCCTTCTCTCTCAGATAAACGCCGCACCCTCATCTCTTCTTTCATCTTCGCATGCAGTCTCCTGCTCTCCCAACCGACTGTTGCCCCCAGCAACCGGCCCAAACTGCCTGAGGACGGCCTCTGTCAATCCAGGACTCGATGTGACGGAATACGCCCCATAGGACTTTCTTACATTGCTGTCAACAGCGCTGTTGCTGACCCTCGAAAGCCTCAATGGCGACGGCCGCAGCTTGCTTCGAGGAGGGATTGGCGGCGGAGGCAGCGGCGGCGGAACCTGTAGAAAGTGATAGACGGGAGCAGAAGGGCCATGTCCGTTTGCGCCAGGTCTTTCATTTTCAGCCATCAACTGCTGCTTTCCGTCCCCACTGGCGCTACCATTGGGGGTGCTAGTTTTCTTTTTCACCTGGAGTGGTGAAGGCTTGGCCACGTTCGGTTGGACCTGTTTCAGTGGAGTCATAGGAAGAGTGGGTTTGTGAGCAGGTGGTGTGAAGACGTCGTCCCCCCCATGTTGGTGGCGGGCGTGGTCCTCATCTTCACCATGTATTTGGGCATGCTCACGGACATGGCCACTGCCGCTCGCAAAGTGTCCTGACTGAAAACTCTTTGGCATAGACGGCAGAGCAAACTCAACCTCTGACTGCTTCGACGGAGACAAGGTAGGGTCAAACTTTCCGAGGTTGGCTGAGAGCCACATTTTCCAGTCAATTGAACTCGCATCTGAGACCCCGCGTTGTCCTCCCGGCCGGTACGCGGTAGGGGTCTCCTCTGTTCCTGGACGAACGGGACGATGTTCATCATTCTCCGCTGAATAGACACTCTCCGAGTATAGGCTCTTGTCCGCATCGGAGTCACTGTCTCCATGACCACCATTGTCATGACGGAACGGAGTATCGGCATCCGACTCCTTCTCTGCCTCAACACTTTGTTGGGCCCAAACGTTTTGTTCCTCTTGCATGGAGGCCCGCAAAGTACGACGATATGAATCTGAGCGGCGAAACAGATGCGATGCAGGGCTATCCGCTGTTTTTGATGCCCATCCTGATCCTGCTAAAATGCCACTAGGGATCCTCCGCAACTCACTGTTCCATGCCGCGACCCCGGACGTTAGCGAGTTGGTGTCCTGTTCATCTTTCTGTTCAGACTGAGCCTTCATGGAACCTCCTGTTCTTGGAACCCTCGTTGGTGTGTAAACAGTCCGAGGCGACCCTCCGTGTTCTCTCTCTGAGATCACTCTTCTGATCGTTCGCGGTTTTGGAGTGTCATCTTCTCCATGACCCACGCCAGATTCCTCCGTGTTTCCACAGCTATTCATCGCTTTCATGTGCTTCATCAAGGCCGAATAAACTCTCTCGCTGTTCACGATTGGGCGAGCAGGGAGCGCTTGCTGTTGGGAAGTTTCAAGGCGTTGGGAGGCTTTTGTGCGGAATGCTGCACCTCCAATGGACGAGGATGGGACATATGAGACAGTCTCTCCCATCGCAGCTAACCGCTGCCTCTCCCATTCTCTCCACTGCTCTTGCTGTTCGCTGGTCAGTGTACTTGGTCCAGAATGTACCCAACTTGTCAACGAGGAGCTATCCGAGGCCTTGCGACCCTGCTCGTTCCTTGAACTTTCCAGGCTTGCTCTGATGGAAGCGATTTCATTAGAAACCCGCTGGACTGATGGCACTCTTGTATGCACCCTGCGGACAGATCCAGTGCTTTCATCGGTATATGTTGACCCAGCAGTATCTGCAAGCGCTGCGGATGTTCCGAAGCCATGAGTTCGCTTGGATTCAATGTGTTGGCATGGGATTGATGCCTGCTCTCCCTCGGACTTGCCCATTGTAAACAAGTTCTTGATTTTGTCCTTCAGTGACCTCGACCCTCGTCTGGCTCTCAGCTTGAATGTATTAGACCTTCCAAGCGTTATTCTCGTGTCTGCCTTGCTTTGAGCTCGGCTTTCCTCATCACTGGTGTTAGGGAGGGCATGTCGCACCCCTTTCTCAGGGCGACGATGTCTCGAGCTGAAAAACATAGATGCTTTGTTTTTAATAGCCCAGTTCTGATGCTCGCCACGCAAGAACCTCCCTTCATTTCCGTTGAGGCCAGCTTGCTCGGGTTGTCCTGACTTTCTTAAACTCCCAGCTTCAGTTTCCCTCCATCCAAGCCTAGAATGACGATTCAGGAAGCTCATGGATTTTGGGGTCCGCAACATAGAGCTCTTTTGCCGACCTTCAATTCCTGTTGGGTCGGAACGGAAGAGTCTGCGAGAACGGGAAATGACAGTTGGCTGAGAACCAAGGATCCCTCCGTTAGCCAGCGATCCGAGCCCTGTGTTGGGAGCAGCGGAGCGCGATTTCCGCAGGCGGCGGAAAGAAGAAGGCTCCGATGCCACATCATCTTTAGGGGTGTAGTATTCTTCTTGAGCCTCCATTGCGGAAAGGTAGTTTGTGGCAAGACCAGCAGCCGGCAGAAGCGGGGGGGGTTCTCTTGGGAGGGCTCAGGGCTAGTTTGTCTGAGCAGTATTTGCCTTCTCGATTTCCTTTTGCGCGTGTCGTATCAGGACCGAGACTTTTGGAGCGACGAAGGGACGGGCCTTTTCGGGAAGCGCGATCACCGGAAAGAATTGGTTGGGGCCCCATAAACCGAACACTTTGGAGGTATGAGTGATTCTGATCACCTTCGCTGCGTCGACCGGGAATTGCTTGGTCTATTGAGCTTGCATGGGTCTGGCAGTGCCGGCGCTGTGGTTCAGGGGCAGAGAGGGAGGGCAAAGGATTATCCATCGCGGATGCACGATTCTGGGCCCTCAAAAACGCCTGAAGCGCGGCAATATGAGCATCTCGCTGATCCAAAATGGAGTCGTGGTGTTCGCAAACAACAGCATCAGCGCACGAAGCAGGCTTGTGGTGGTTGATGTGAGATCTCGACTTGGTGCTGCGTCGGCGCAGCATTGCAACTGATAGCAGGGCAACGCACGAGAACGATGCTCAGGTCTGAGACTCGGAGTTACAAGGACAATTAAGTTATCCGATTGAGTGTAAAGCTGTGTAGCTAACTGTATGTCAAGGGGAATGGATAGGTAGGTAGTCACGCAAAGTTGGTGACGGGACACCGAGTCTCAGGATATGGCAATACCTAAGGACGTGAATGGAGATGAAGATGAGACGTGCCAACCCGCAGCATCTTCATCACGAGTCAGGAGCAGATGACTGGTACACTGCCATGGAAGCTATCAGCGAAGTCATTGTGGGATGATAAAAGGGGAAGTAGCGTCGCGCAACAGATCCAAGGTTTACCTTGACCCGGAAGAAGCAAGTGGACTGAATGGTTGAACCTTCTGTAAGTAGAACAGCATTGAGATTATGTGACGCAAGATAAATTGATTAGGGCAGGAAGATGGGAAGTATGTGGTTAGATAGACTCAATTCCAAGTGCGAACCATTCCGATCATCGAGCGTGCATCCCATGTTGCGCGTAGAGTACATAGAGTTCCCCTGACTGCATCATACGTGCTGAATCACCATACCAATAAACCAAAAAAAAAAAAAACCAAGAGTGCAAAAACCCATCCTTCCTGACCCGAACCATGCCACTCCCAGGCCTCACGCTGATCACATGCCAAACCTCCCGAATCCCGGCTCCAGGTTATTCAAGATAGCTTAAGCGCCAAGCTCCTCGATGAACTCCTTCAACTCCTCATCCACAAGCTTGTGGATCTTTTCGGTGAACTTCTTGGCCCTGTCCGCAAAGGACGAGGCACCCTCGTGGACCTTCTTCGAGATGGACTTCAGCTCCTCCTCGACATCAGAAAAAGAGGTGGGGATCTCGATCTTGCTGGACTGGCTTTTGCGCTCAACCTTGTAACCGCCGGCCTCAATGATGGCGGAGTAATTGCTGCAGCCACCGCCGTTCCAGGCGAGCAGGTTGGGAGTGTCCCGGGGTAGATCGCTCAGGGCACCCTCGGTGGCAATCTTGAGCAGGTTCTCCTTCATCTTCTTGGGCGTGATGGGAGCGACCGAGTACTCGGAGTCCTCAGAAGGCTGGAGGGAAAGATAATAGGCCAGTAGACCAGCGATGTGGGGGGATGCCATGGAGGTGCCCGAGATGGTGTTGGTAGCATACTTGCTGCCAATCCATGTCGAGAGAATACTGAGGCCAGGAGCAAAGATGTCGGTGCACTTGCCATAGTTGGAGAAGTAGGCACGGCTGTCGTCGATGGCCGAAGCACCAACAGTAATGGCGCTCTCAGCAGCAGCGGGAGAGTAGTTGCAAGCATCAGCGTTGTCGTTGCCAGCGGCGACCGCAAAGTGGACACCAACAGCGACGGCAGCGTTCACGGTGTCATCGAGGGTACGGGTCTTGCCGCCACCCAGCGACATGTTGGCGACAGAGCCCTTGAAACCCTTGCGCTTACCAGCCTTGGCGAGCTTGACGTTCTCCAGATGCTGGGTAGCAACCCACTCAACACCAGCGACGACATCGGACATGGTGCCGGAGCCGTTAGAACGAAGGACCTTGACAGCATAGATGTTGGCCTTCTTGGCAACACCGTACTTCTTGCCGGCAATAGTACCAGAGCAGTGAGTGCCATGACCATTACCATCGACGTCGGCATCACCAGCGGGAATGGTCTTGCCCCACTTGGCGCGGCCCTCGAAGTCAACGTGCTCAATGTTGGTGCCGGTGTCGATAACATAAGCATCGACGCCCTCGCCGCCCTCAGCAGCATACAGGTACTTGTTGAAGGTAGAGAATGTTAGGGTATCGCGGTGGGAGATGCGAGCAAGACCCCATGGGGCGCTCTTCTCGATCTCGCCATGGCACTCCTCCTTGGCCTCCTCGAAACGCATCGTATGTACGATGGTGTCACGCTCAATGTACTCGACCTGAATGGCAGCTAGTTAGATTTTCTCGGTCAGAAACAACATGCGGCTGGCACGGGGTTCTTACATCAGGATGCCTGCGAACTTGCTCGATGGTCTCATCGTCGAAGTGTCCGGCATAACCGAGGAACTCCTGGCCGATCTGGTAGGTATGCTTCAGACCATGGAAGACCTGGTCAACAAAAGGGAACTGGCTGCGCTTCTTGAGATCGAGGCGCCTGGTCTCGGCGGCGGAATGGATCTCCTGGATCCAGGTGTGATGCGCCGCAGCCACCTCGGGAGTGACATGCTTCTTGAACTTGATGATGTAGGCATTTGGGACAATCTCGGCGTTGGACGACGAAAGGATGGGCGCGGCATCATTGTCGATGGTGCCGACCTTTGCCCTGGGGGCCGCCGCAGCATAGGCGGCCAGCGAGAGGAAGAAAAGGCCTCTCATGGTGACACGAAAGGGAAGGGCGAAGTCGATTGAGCCTGCGACTTCACAAATAAGGGAAAGACGGCGATGCCACTAGAGATGTGGGCAAAACCGAAAAGAGATGCCTTCTTCGAAGGCTTGGTTCGCAATGGTTGTGTTGGCGATTAATTCGATGGGATGGGGGAGGAGGAAGAGGAATGGAGAGGGAGAGGAGGGGATGGGAATAGAGGGAGGAGAACGAGCTCGGCAGCGCCTTGGGGACCCGGGTCCTGATAAAGTGCCCGGAGGAGCAGGCTGCGTCAGCCGTCCAAGCGTGCTGTTGCCTCAGGGCACCTCCCTGTCACTGTGTCACTAGCAGGAAAGGTGGAGCCCTTCCATGGCGGCTGGAGACCCACTTCTAACCTGATGCGGGATGGTCAAAGGTGGAGTGGCCAATCACAGGGCCTGGTCCCTTGGTCTTGGAGAGAGACCGTTGCGATAAGCGGATAAGAGCAGCCTGGGTTAATCGGCGCAAGCAGTCATCCAGCCTGAATCACAGGTTGCACCATCACTGGCGTTTATCGCATGTCCCGACACAGCCATCGATCGGCAGATTTTAAGCATAATGGAGGCAGCACAGCTGTTGCTATATGGGCTGCTGCATGCTTGCCAATTAACTGCGTTGGCAACGACCAAGTCGTAAAGCTACACTACATCCCACAAAATGGCTTTGGGGTACCTGTGGTTCGAGTTCCATTGCCAGAGAGTGGCCTAGAGCTCAGCACTGTGATAGACGGTGAGGACATGAGGCTGCCCCTGTTCCCTTCCCCAGCTGTCCACTGCGGATCGCCCGCATGCTTACCGCCATGCATGTGGCTTCCGACCCCTGTTGGTGTTGCTGGTGTGTTTGTTCTAAAGTGTCCAGAGAACCAGGAACAACCCCAGGGCGGCAAATGACAGCGGCAGAAACTGACAGGCAAGCATGCAAACTGCTGAACTGGACACATGGACACTGGACAGCACATCAGCCTGGTAGATCCCGTCGATTCGTCAGTCTCGGTGGATGCCAGGTCTGTCAGCATTGTATGGAGAAGTGATTGAGTTGTTCCTATACGGTGAAGAACCGGGCAGGATTCCACACAGCGGGCAGTCGTGCCATGCACACACCGCTGCCTAGCTATTCTATGCCTCGGTGTCTTTTATTTACCTATAACGGAGGTGTTCAAGCAGTAGGTCCACACAAGTAATCACAATTACCAATCCTTTGTCTTTCCAACCACGTAGGTATATTAGGTTGGGCCTTTGTTTTGGCTGATTATCACCGCCTTCTTGTTGCTGCTGATAGTCCCAAGGACATCGGGGCATGGGCCAACCGGGTCTCTGATTGCTGCCAAGAGGCCGTGGGAAAATCCCCACTCGACTAGCTCCCGGTAGGGTCACGAGCAAGTAACACGTGCCCTGGCCCGCATTACTCAGGTCTGACTCGAATCCCTTCTACTTCCTTGCTTCTCCGGGCATGATTGTTGGCAGGAAGACAACTCTTGATTATTTTGCAAATTGATGCTTTACGTCAAGGCCAGGTACACTCTTGGTGGCTTCTTGTTTTGTGATTGAGACATCTCCGGCCGTCCGCAGTAGCTGCCAGCCGATATCGCTCTGCTAAGATACAGGGCAATTACATCATAGGCTGCCTGTTCAACTCCTCTGAAGCTGATGATCAAGACCCTGACGGAGGTGCTGAACGGTTCCTGGCGGGTCTGACGCCATACGGGCCTTCTCTCCATTTTCAAGAGCCCCTTTCCTGGTCATCTCAAATTAGTTCTAATCATCATGATGATTGCACAAACAATTGGCTCGCTTCTTGTTTCAAGAAGCCCCATTGATTCGGTCACCCAGATATCCTATCCTCTGCATAGTGGGTCAATCTGTGGTGACGTCTCTTATCGCTCTATTAGCAGCTGATCAATGTGTACTGCCGCACTCATCCAGGCAGTTGAGTCAAAACTGTTTTAGAAAGGTAACACCCAAAGAGCACATTGATTTATACGGCAGGCATAACATCATATGTTTATATCTACCTATGTATTAAGCCAGACAGTCCGATGAAGCACGGATGGTGGACCAAAATTCCACATAACAGAAGACGACTTTAATCTTGAAGTCGCTGCTCATGGCAAGCTGGCTCCATATTCCAAGGTTTCAGTACTTGGTTTAAAAAGATGCGCGTATGAGGGGATAATCCACCCAAAATACACAATATAATTGAAATGCAGTTACCAATTCCTTCCGATTTACACTGTGATGATTGATACAGAGATTAGCGGCGGACAGACAAGTCAACCTGCAGTCATCTGGAGACTGGGGACCAACCTCGACTGACCACAGGAGCTAGGCACTCTGCGTTTCAGTGTCCAATAAAGGTCCGGATCTCTCTAGATTTCAATTGCAGACCTCTGTGCACAAAGGAATCTCATGAATGGCAGACTGGTATATGGAAACAAGGAATGACTATAGGGGGAATGATACAATGAGTCGTGATGTGATGAGTTAACAGCCCTGGTAATCTCAAGTATCGGACCCCAACATGAGGTTGTGGCTGGACTGCCTGACTTTGCACCGCCATAGCTATCCCATGTTACAGTGGCTGTGATGCTCCACCACCGAGCACTAGTTGGACGTGTGGAAGCTCAGCCTAGACAGACCTGCAAGGCGGCAAGCCTGTTGTGGGGGAAGATTGGAGCCCCACTGGAGCTCAGGCGAGGCTGACAGTTTAGAACCCGACTGGAACACAGACGAGGACCCCAAGAGCGAGGTTGTTGCTTGCTTATGACGAATCGGTCTTTGCACAACCATCACTTGTGTGCTAGGCCTTGTTGAGCCTTGCAGGCCGAAAAGCTGGGGAAACCGCACCAGATCCAGGCCGCCTTTGGTTTCCCACCGCCTAGGATTGTGCTACTACGGTCTACGCCGCTACGGTTCACAGTTCACGGATCACACGGATACGGAACTGCAAGCGACGTATCGCCTACAACGAAACGATCGCATTCACGTTTTCAAGGCTCCTGATTCCGAGGAGAATTTCGACCATAGGATTTCCTGTCTTGAGCTCGCCGACCATACATTCCATACTCTTTGTGCCTGCAAAACTAGGATCCTAGAATCCTGAATCGGTACTTACTCTCTGGCTGCCTGAGGATGCTGGCATAAGCAGGCACTTCCTCAGAGGAACACAATCAGCAACAAATTTGTCCATGACGCGGACTCCCTGCCACGAGCCAGGACCCTCGCTGGGTGCTGGGGACCCAAGGGCTTCCTGTTTTTTCGAAAACCATCTTGATATCTCACGAGAACACCATCGACTTGGCGTGAATTCGCGACTAGACTCCGTCCAAGATGCTTGCTCTTCACGGTCGACGTTATCGCTCGTCGACATCGGCATCGGCACATCAAACCTCTCAGGCGACAGAGATTCTACATACGCTCCTTCAGCGACTATCTGACACCATCAGCCTTCCTGTTGCCGGGGATTTCCCAGATACCAAACAAGTGATCGGTCAGGCCCAACATGTCCACCAACACCTTTCTGCTCTGCCGCCACCTTCTCCGCCCCAGGACGATTTCCGCCATCTTCACGGCTTTCATGTCTTTTTGAACGTGTTGCGATCGTTCGCTGGTTTCTACAACCCTAATAAACGGACAGAGTCGGAGAAGAAGGCTGTGTTTGAGCTGTTGCATGTTGTGCTAGCGACCTTTTCCGCAGCCTTTCGTGGCCATACTGGCAACCGGCGATACTTCCAGGAGAGAGTTGAAGGTGGTGGCTGGGAGGCTCTGGAACAGACAATTGCAAGCATTGGCATCTGCGGGGGTGACGTGGACCCTTGGACATCGTGCCAGCTTTTCGGAAAGCTGTTTTCTTTTGCCCTGGATGACCAGCGCCTAGATGGTTTCTTCTGTTCTGCTGTGACACCAGAACCATTAAGCACTGCTCCCGATACACAAAATGGAGATCAAAAGGAGAACGCAGCAGCAGCTGAAGATGGCAGTCTTGTCAATATCAGCCTGCCTGCTGTTTACAATATTGAGGTCATTGAGCAGAGGCTGAGGGCAATCATTGCGCCGACGACTGTGGTTCAAAATGCCGAAATAGTCCGTACCATTGTTGCCTTCTGGGAATCACTCCCTAGAAGTCCAGGGACTGCTCCGAACCTTGCGTCCCTCATGGTTCTGGAAACACTGTCCCTAGTTGCATCTGCGTCTTTCCACAATCTCAATGCTCTGCACGCAAGTGGTCTTTTGTCCAGACTGCTTCACCTGCTGTTTGGCGAACATAGCCCCCTGACAGAGCCGGAGAGAACGAAAGCATTGTGCTTATGCAGGTCACTGATGTCTCTCGGTGTCGAAAGGCTTGAAGATGCTCAATTCTTGTTGACCCGTCGAGACGTAGCCACGTCCGAGTTTTGCCTGCAAATGGCAGAGAGGTACACAGGACCTCCCTTCATTCATTTTGATCTTTCGCTCCATGGATATTCTTCCATTGAGCTTCCCAGCTTGGGCCGCTCGTTCCCCCCTCAGACTGCCCCTGGCTATACATTTACCGCGTGGATTCGTATCGACAAGTTTGATCCAGACTCGCACACAACACTCTTTGGAGTATTTGACGCTACCCAGACCTGTTTCCTCCTGGCGTATCTGGAAAAGGATACCAGAAACTTCATCCTCCAAACCTCCATCACTGCTCCACGCCCTAGTGTGAGATTTAGGTCGGTTGTCTTCCAGGAGGGTCATTGGTACCATATCGCTATCGTCCATCGAAGACCCAAAACAATAACGGCGAGTAAGGCAAGCTTGTATGTCAACGGCGAATTTGCGGAGCAAGTTCGCGCAGGTTATCCCAGCCCGCCTCCACCTACCAACCCAAGTGTGGAAAGCTTTGTATCCTTTCCCTCAACCACGGCCAAGACGAACCCAATACAGGCATTTTTGGGGACACCTCGCGGCCTAGCAGCGCAGCTGGGGGCGGGCCTTGTGCATTCAAAGTGGTCTTTGGCATCTGCCCATCTCTTCGAGGACGTGCTGAGCGACGATCTCCTCGCCGTCTACTACCGGCTAGGTCCACGTTATCAAGGAAACTTCCAGGATTGCTTAGGCGGCTTCCAGACTTACGAGGCCTCGGCTGCCCTAGGCCTACGCAATGAAGTTTTTCATCCCGGAAAGGACGAGAACTCGGACATCTTGAAGGCCATTAGGGATAAGGCCGGCACAATCGTCCCTGAAAATAAAGTCCTCTTGAGCGTATTCCCGCGAGCCGTATTCTCGCCTGATGGCAAGTTCCTGGACACGCTACTCTTCCGATCGCTCTCAAGGAATGCGGCTAGTGCTCTCTTTCATGCGACCGTTAAGAGTGGAACTGCGGTTGCCCTCAACGGTGCCGTGGCCTGCGTGAATGATGCATTGATCAAGCTTAATGGGGTCTCTGTTTTGGAAGGAAGACCCATGGTTGCCACTCCCTGTCATTTGGACGACAACCTTTGGCGTCTAGGCGGCTTCACACCGGTTGCTCTTAAGTTGGTAGAGCGGTCGTCCACTGGCGATGAGCTGTTACGAGCCGTTGAGCTTATGTTCCACTGCATCAGCAACAACTGGAGGAACAGCGAGGCCATGGAAAGAGATACTGGTTACGCCATTCTGAGCATGCTAATCCGGGCGAAGCTGGGATATGGAGTTGCTGGCAATGAAGCTCTGTCTCAGGCGTGGCGCCTGTCGCTGACAAGCGAGGCCAGAGACCGTCTAAGCTTCCAACTCCTCAGTCTTCTGTTGCATTTTGTCGGCTATAAGCACGCCGATCCAATTGAGTCTTTCATCATCAACCCTCTTGCTTATCGTGTGCTCTTGATCGATCCGGACACATGGAGGAGGTCCTGCACCAGGACTCAAGAGCTCTATTACAAACAATTCCTGACCTTTGCAGTCAAGAGCAAGCATCATCAGTTCAACAGTCGCCGGCTACTTCGAATGCGTAAGCCACAGACCACTTCCTTGGACTACACACACACACATATATATATACACATATATGTACACGATGCTAACTTGACGCCACTACAGGCATCATCAAAAGGCTTCTAGATGCCTTGAAGGCTGAGACGATCTCAGAGGAGATCATGCCTCATTTTATGGCATCCTTCGAGGCTTTGGTGAAGTGTAACTACAGTGCGGAAGTTCACCGGTCCATTGCTCTCTTCATTACCTACGCCTTCCACACTCCCGGCTCGCTCCCACGTACACCCAAGCCAGGTTCCGTGGGCAATCGATCTGCTACCCCTGTTTCGGGGGTTGTTCGGCGGCAGACCGCATCATCCATCGACCCTCCCTCCCTGTCCTCTTCCCAGACCTCAACACTGCTCACCAAGAAAGAACTTGGCATCCGGCTGCTGGAGATGTACACCAGACTTCTCTGTGAGAAGTCCAATTTGGTTGACATCCGCAAGTTTGCCAAGACAGTCACTAATAAGGTGATAATTGAGGTCGGCCCAAAGAAGAAGAAAAAGGAATACGTGCTGACCACCCGGCAGTGGCTTCTCTACTTGCTTGCCGAAAGCAATCCAAAAATTGTGGTTTACGGCTGCAAGATCCTTGCTCGTCTCCTCGTCACGCAGCCCTCCAGCTACACGAACAAGTTTGCGAGCAAGACCGGCGGCTTCTGGATCATGGCTCATCGACTGAAGCAGTGGTGGGATATCTCCACTCTTTGGCCGATCTTGTTCAGCATCCTCTTCGGACACGATGTTGCCAACATCGACTTTGACAAGTCATTCGACTTCTTCAGTCTGCTGGAGATCTTTGGCGAAAGCAAGGTCGTGTTTCCTGATGTGTTGCCCGTTATCACCGCCATGTTACAGCATGGCCTCCGGGATGTTATCAAGTATCAGGATGACCCGGACTCACCAGCGGGCGACTCAACCCCCACGAAAGCCTGCCAATCTTCCCTTGGATCTGTCCAAACACGACCTCGGGCCCGCTCAATGGAGCTGGGCCAGGCCCTTGAGCCACGAAGTGAGATCTTTCCAGGAGAGATCCTCAAAGACTGATTGCTGACTGTGCCTAGGAACACAACCTGACAAGGAGAGGGTTGCAGCCAATGCTGGTGTCCTGCAAACCGTTGTGCGTTTCCTCGCCGACATGCACGCCCGTTCAGCAAACTTCCGGGATTTTGCCCTCACTTCGGACTACGTCCGGTTGCTATGCTCTGCTTTATACCCCGTCATCGTCAGTGCCGATCCGGTCAGCGCAGAGACTGAGTTGAATTCCAAGGACAGCGGACTTACTTTCGAGGGTGTCGATGTCATCATCCGTCCTGTTCCTGGCTCTTCATCCAATGCCATTCCCATTGTCAGGACGGCTGGCTCAGCACCGACTTCTGATTTGGCTTCTACCCCACCGTCCTCTAGCAGAAGGTTTCCCCTACGGCGGCCATCGTCATTTGTCTTGGTCACTGCACAACCGCCTCCAACTGCTCCAACCCGCTTGACACCGATCATGTCACCCAAGAAAAAAGTGGCCACCCGCAACATTAGTAATGCTGTGCTAGAGGGGCTCATGGAACTCATCATTGGGGTGTTCACCGATCAGATCCTGGTCAGGAAGGAATTCCCTGGTTTTAGTTTGTTCTTAAAGGTTCCGCCTGGGTTCCAGGAGCACCGCGCGTACTTTGAGACGTACATTCTACGGAATGTCATGACTCATTTGAAGAACGCTATTCAGCTGGAGCAGAAACTGCTGGTCGAACCCAGAATTTTGCAGAACCTTTCTCGTCTCAATCTCCACATGATTGAGATTGTCTTCGAGGGATGGTTCATGAACGGGGCCGAGACAATGATTGATTTCAACGGCACAGTCTTGGAGTATCTGCAGAGACCCGAAGTGGCATCATTGAAGAGCGTTCGACTCTGCAGCAGTGCGGTTCAGACGATCAAAACTGCATTCTTGAAGTTCGCTCTTCTCCGGCTGTCGGACATGGACGACCCAGAGATTAAGGAATCCGAGGCCGTTGCCGTCATGGAGCAGCTCCTGTACTGGCAGACTGTGTTACTTGACTCGCTGACGCTGGATGGGGAGTACATGAAGCTGCTGTGGTACCAGCTTTACAACAAGCTGGTGGATTCACGTCATTCGGTCCGCTTGATCGCCTCTACCCTCTGGCGTATCATGCTTGTTCAGAAGCCCGACGAAAGCGCGGCGTTGCTGCGGCAGACCATCACGCCGGATCAACGGTGGCTTGCTAGGGACTTTGAAAAGCTCACGGAACTGGATGACCTCTCATTCCTGGAGTGGGTAGATGAAAACCGTTCATCTCTCGACGTCCTCTTTCTGGGTGGCATGTCGAAGGCATGGGAAGATTTTGTCGTGGCTGAAAACCAGAAATCTGGAGATAGTGCCAAGATGAGACTCAAGCATCGCAAGGACAAGCTACGGCAATGGCACATGGAAAACCTGGAGCGCGAGAACGTGCTTCTCCGCCATGAGATGGCCAACAGCGCATGGATGAAGAGCATTTACTTTACTGAGCATTTTAAGCACCAGAGACTTCTCCAGGACCAGCAGGATGATAATGCATTCATGGCTTCGACGTTCGCCAGAATGGAACGCGATCTGCGCCGTGCTGGGGCTGTATTTGCTGAGCCGCAAAACATCAAGTGGAAGCTAGACCGGACCGAAGGCCGGAATCGCATGCGTCTTAGGTTGCTGCCAGAGTACCCTAGCCAGCAACGACAACAGGAATTCCAGCCCAAGCGAAGCAACACCGCTGCTGCCAAACCCATCGTTGTCTCGACAAAAGGCTCGTCAGCTCAGGGATCCTCGGCAACCCTTTCGGCTTCAGTTCCCACAAGTGTGGCCGGGGCACTGGACGGTACTGCTGGAGATCCTGATATCTCCGTTGAACCTGAGCTTGTGCCTGGCAGAACCGAGGATCAGAGTAGTGTCGCTCCAGAAGAAGATTTTGAGATGGTAGAAGATCCAAATGAGCCTGACGGCGATGATACTTTTGAGGATAAGAATCGGAAGGTCATGCGTCGTCTCCAGCAAGGGGACACCGTTCAGAACGTCTTCAACATTTCGCGCATCATTGGCCTGGATGCTTCGGAAGGCATCCTGATTATCGGAAAGGAAGCACTCTATCTCATGGATAATCTCTTCCAGAGCTCCGATGGCGAAATTGTGAATGTTTGGCAGGCACCGCCTGAAGAGCGTGATCCGTTTTCGATCATCATCACGGGAGATAGGCCGAACGAGAGACGGCAAAACCAAGGCCGGCCGGAGCAAGAATCCCGTAGCTGGCGGTGGCGCGACGTTCTCAGTATCTCCAAGAGGAGGTTCCTCTTCCGTGATGTGGCCATCGAAATCTTTTTTACTGATGGACGCAGCTATCTGCTCACGGCAATTAATCCAGCGAAGCGGGATGAGATTTATGCCAGGTTAACCGCCATGACGCCTCACACCACAAATCCCAGTCTGCTTCCTAACCCTGAAGATGCCTGGCGGCTCGAGTGCCTTAAGCTCAGCGAAGAGGCACCGCAGTCTCTGGGGGCAAAATTTGGCAGCATCTTCAACTCTTCAGGTTGGCACCAGGCGATGAAGCGTTGGCAGCGCGGTGAGATCTCGAACTTCCACTACCTTATGCTCATTAACACCATGGCTGGGCGAACCTTCAACGATCTCACGCAGTACCCGGTCTTCCCCTGGGTGTTGGCTGACTACACAAGCGAAGAACTCGACCTCACCAACCCTGCCACATTCCGAGACTTGACTAAACCTATGGGTGCGCAAACGCCAGCGCGGGCGGCTGACTTTGCCATGAGGTATAAGAGCCTGTCGGAGATTGGCGAAACACCTTTCCACTACGGAACGCACTACTCGTCAGCCATGATTGTATCATCATACCTAATCCGTCTCCCACCATTTGTGCAGTCTTTCGTTCTCCTCCAGGGCGGTACATTTGACCATCCCGACCGTCTCTTCTTTTCCATTGAGGGCGCCTGGAGGTCGGCGTCGCGAGACAACGGATCAGATGTGCGTGAGCTGATTCCTGAGTTCTTCTATCTCCCGGACTTCCTGACAAACATCAACGGGTACAACTTCGGTGTGCGGCAGGGCGACGGTGGTCAGGTGAACCATGTCATCTTGCCGCCGTGGGCGAAGGGTGACCCTAAGATCTTCATCGCCAAGCATCGCGAGGCACTGGAGAGCCCATATGTCAGCCAGAACCTGCACCACTGGATCGACCTTATCTTTGGGTACAAACAACGTGGAGAGCTGGCTGTTGAGAACCTGAACGTTTTCCATCCGCTATCATACAAGGGCGCTCGCGACCTCGACAATATTACCGATCCCCAGGAACGGCTGATCACGACGGGTATTATTCACAACTTCGGCCAAACCCCTCATCAGATTTTCACCAAGCCTCACCCCCCACGAGAGTTTTACCGCTGTCCAGTCAAGCGGCTAGATTCGTCGGTTCATGCTCTAACCCGACTGCCGTACCCGCTGCTAGAGAGCCGCGAGCGAGTGGCCTCGTTGATTTATGTGCCGAAGCTGGACCGCTTGCTTTGCGCATCTCCATTCCGGCTCAATCTGCCACCACACTATGACAAGTTCCTAGAATGGGGCTACACGGACAACAGCGTACGCTTCTTCCTGAGCGACAACCGCAAGCCAGCAGGGATGTTTGAGAATCTGCATATCGGGCAGATCTCGACAGTGGCATTCGCCGACTCTAAGACTCTTATCACGGCGGGCGAGGACTGCGTGGTTTTGGTGCATAACGTAGTGTCGCAACCGGGGAAGCCAGTCGTGGAACTACATCTCCGTTCGTCGCTCTTCGGACACAAGACGCCGGTGACGCACATCGCTGTGTCCAAAGCGTTCAGCACGATTCTGACCGTGTCGGCCCAGGACGGCGCCGCCTTCCTGTGGGATCTGAACCGTCTCGAGTTTGTGCGGCGCCTGCCGCCCATCGCACCACGGCCTGGTGGTGTCGGCGTTGAGTGTGCCAAAATCAACGACGCCACAGGCGATATCATGATATGCTGTGGACAGAACGTGCTACTGTACACCCTCAACGGCGAGCTCATCCTCGACCAGAACGTCTGTGTGCCACCTAATGCCAGCCCGCCTGCTAACAGCAACAAGAGCGCTGGTAGTGGTGCTAATGGCGGCTGGGAAGATGATTTCGTCCACTCGTGCGCCTTCTATGAGGGATCCGGCGGCAACGAGTGGCTCGAGAACCAGCTGGTCTTCACCGGCCACAAGCGCGGCGTCGTGAACATTTGGAGAAAGACTGTTGACGACCGCGCTGGTCGCTGGGTCTTACAGCACATGAGGCGGCTGGACCACGTAAATCCCAAGAGCGAGACGGGCGTGAACGTCGAGGCGGCCATTACGTGCATTGCGCCGCTGCCGACACTGGTATATACGGGGGATGAAGATGGGCGAGTGGTGAGTATCCCTTTAGCATCGTGATTACGAGGTATAGTTGCTAACTTGGAGCCATAGTATGAGTGGAATTTGGTACAGCGTGAGAGGTAATCCGGGGAAGCTACGGATAGATCCGGGCATCGTAATCGGGCGGGGATCAAAGGGGCTAGGTGTTTGGTAATGCGAGTTTTTGTTGCATATAGAGAGCATGACTGAGGAGTCTTAGTCCGGTATGGTTCGGTAGATGTAGTTTGCTTCTGAGATCGGGTCAGCCTTGAGTTACGTCATGAATTGCTTGCAAGGTTGATTGTATTTGTGATTGGTCTCGAGAAACTGACTTTAGCACATTGTCCGAACACCTCATTTATGTTTACTAGTCGTTGAAGCCGTTGTTCTTGGCTCCCTCTATTTCTGGCACCCTTTTCCTCTACCAGCCAGCAACTTCACCGTGTATGTACAATTGTTGATGCTACAACTATCGGAATGCCTTTACCGCAGCTGTGTATGAGCATGGTAGCATCCCACACTATGCATGCGCAGGTCGTCTGCCCTTCGGTCGCCTCTTGCAACGCTCCTATCCCTCTTCACCCCAAACCACGCTTAATTGTCTTCTGTATCGTCATCATACCCTTTCAGCTGCTTACGCGGGCCAGGAGGAACTGGAAATCATTGTTAGCTTCTTTTCTAAAGCGTGTCCCAGCCGCCCCTTCGCCAGCCTGATATTAATCCTCAAATCTCCAGCCAACATCCACAATCATATGTCAATTCATGAAATCCCACTTTCTAAACTCCTGTCCATCTCCTCAGGGATTGCAAGGGTCGAAACGTACTGGGATAGGTGAGTGGGATAGGGGCAGCATCCACGTCGCCAATCAACCGGCGCAGAGGAGGGACAGTGGCCAAAGTGACGGGGCCCAGGGCACCAATAACGACGGAGAAAAAGAGAGCTGGGCGCTCCCGGGCTGCCCAGCGGCAGTACTTGAGGGGCGTGGACCAGAAGCGGGGGGTGGTAGCCGACATGGTTGTAGATGGTGCCTGCTTATGTGAGTTGGCTTAGCTTGAGTGAAGCTTGTCTGCTTTTTGGGGCAAGATAGATGTGTTAGCGGCGGCGTAAGTGAGCCAGCAGTCCTGGATGTGCGATGCGTGCGAGAAGGGTAGGATGTTGTCGGCGTTAAGGAGGGGCTCGCGGAGGAGGAATGGATGATGTGGGTTGGCCAGAGGTGATGTTCGAGGGATGCACACCTTGCTGCGGCGGTCAATTGTTGCGCGGGTGGGCAACGATTGGCGGCCGGCGTCGATTCAGGGCGGGAGTGCTCGTCGGCAGCGTCGTCGTCGTCGTGGTGGAGGAGCTTGTGCTGCTCTCTCGGGCGAGGTGGGCGTCCTGAAGACGGCGAAAGTGCGGCTAAGTTGCTCACAACCCACCATCGACCTTTCCGCAAGCACGGGCCCACTGCTTGGCTTGCCCAGCTGCCGGCCACAGGTAGTGGAAGACAGGGATCTGTTGAGCGGGCCCAGCATAGCTGGGACCCACCGATGTTGGTGGGCTGGCCTCAAGCTGCGCAGCCGGTCTTGGCAAGGCTACGTATCCCTATCCCTCGAGACAAGCAATTGAACATCAAAAGATCCCAGATCTTCCAGTTTCCATATTGAAGATCCAGATCCCAGACAGCCAGAACCAACAGCTGGGAGCTTCCAGACAACTTGGTGGACGCCTGGAAGCCTGCTGTCCTGCTGTCCTCATCCACCTTTGTTATCACTCCTTCTTCTTACCTTGTGCCAGCACCCAGCATCATCAGCATGCGGCCGCTACGCTCGCTGTTGGCCTGCCTGTTTGCCGCCGGCGTGTCTGCTCTCAGCACGTCGGGCAACCGCTTGCTGGTGATCATGGATGACGTTTCTGAGAAGGAGAGTTACTCGCAGTTTCTGGGCGACCTCGAGAGTCTGTCTTACCTCCCCTGTTTTCCTTCAATTGGATCTTCATGTCTGCCAGCAACTGCTCTGCCGCTAACACCCACTTCCAGGCCGAGGATTCCAGCTCTCGTTCGAAAGCCCAAAGAGCGAGTCTCTGTCGCTGTTCCACCTCGGCGAGCGTACCTATGACCATCTTCTATTCTTTCCAACAAAGACGAAGGGTATTTCCAGCTTCCTCACTCCCAGAATTAAACTGCTACGTAGCCCGAGATCCTAACTATAGCCGCTGCCAGGCCTCGGCCCCAACCTGACTCCTAACCTCCTCGTTGACTTCGTCAATGCCAAAGGGAACATCCTCGTAACTCTGAGCTCTGGTACAACAGCCCCAACTTCTCTCATCTCCCTGCTCAACGAGCTCGACATCCAGCTCCCCGCCGACCGCACAGGCCTGGTGGTTGATCATTTCAACTACGATGCTTCCAGCTCTCCTGACACGCATGATGTTCTCGTTCTCCCGGCTCCGTTCCCTGTGCGCCCGGATGTGAAGGACTTCTTCAGCGGTGCCGATGTCTCTTCTCCCTCCGAGAAAGTCCTGGCCTTCCCCCGCGGTGTAGGAGCGACCCTGGGCAACGGCCCTCTGCTGGCGCCCATTCTGCGGGCGCCTCGCACGGCATACAGCTACAATCCTAAGGAGCAGAAGGAGACCGTGGATGATCTATTCGCGGCGGGCGAGCAGCTGGCGCTGGTAGCGACGTTCCAGGCGCGCAACTCGGCACGGGTGACGCTCGTTGGTTCGGCCGAGATGCTTCAGGACAAATGGTTTGATGCGGAGGTAAAGACGAAGGAGGGGAAGGCGACCAAGACGTTCAATAGGGAGTTTGCCAAGCGCGTGAGTGGTTGGACGTTCAACGAGATTGGTGTGCTGCGGGTTAATTGGATTGAGCACCGTCTGGACGAGCCCGGCGCGCCGAACAACGTTTCGAACCCCAAGATCTATCGCGTCAAGAACGATGTGGTACGTATCCCATTGCTCCTATCTACATCGTCTGGTATCATACTAACCACTGGCCTTAGAAATACACCATCTCCCTCTCAGAGTACTCCTGGACCGCCTGGCAGCCCTTCACCCTCCCTCCGGACAGCGATGAGATCCAGCTCGAGTTCTCCATGCTCTCTCCCTTCCACCGGCTCGCCCTTGCCCCTGATGCCTCCCTCTCAAGCGACACGGCCACCGCATACAGTGTGCGGTTTAAGGTACCTGACCGTCACGGCATCTTCAACTTTCGCGTTAGCTACAAGCGGCCGTTCCTGTCAAACGTGGAGGAAAAAAACACGGTCTCTGTGCGGCACATCGGTCACGACGAGTGGCCGCGCAGCTGGGCCATCAGCGGCGCTTGGCCATGGATGTCAGGTATTGGCGTTACCGTCGTGGGCTGGCTGGCTTTCTGTGTGATTTGGATGTTTAGTGCCCCCGTGGGGCCTAAGGTGGAAGTGGGTAAGAAGACGCAATGAGAAGAGGGTAAAAGGTTGATAATGGAAATATATGTGTTTGTCTTTAGAGGCTTATTGTTATTTATTTACAGATTGGGTTTCTTCTGTACAACTGTCACTGCGAGATCCTAAGATCGGGTGGATGGCGTAAACCAGGACCGGGTTCGATAAAATGGCATCTACTTGATACCCCAATCCTGACTAGTTAAATGAGAAACGGGGCTCTAGTGAGAACTTACATCGATTTACGCAAAGATGTTGGAAGCTAGCATCTCCCGGCAGATGGCACATGGGCCAGTCTGCATACCAGGCATGCGCCGGTGGCCTGGCTGGTGCCTATCGTTCCAGTTCAATGTGCTCTGCATTTCCCAGGTGACTTGTCTCTTCCCTGCCACCTGCCTTTTAGATACAGAATCATGAAGAGGGTTGCAGGATAAGCTGTCCCTCTCTTTTTGGAAAGCCAAAAAAGTACGAGTGAACAGACGCAAAACGAGGCCCTCAGATTAGCTCTCTTCGGTTCCCACTGACAACTCGACGGAATGGACTGAGCCATGTTCAGTCGTCTGTTGCCTGCAAATTTGGCTTTTTGGACTTTCAATCATCACCGGGCTCTGTTGTTGCGTCTGAATCCAAGAGATCTTATGGGTCTTCGCTCCCGGGACAATGCTCGCTTCTATCGAAACAAACGCCAATCTCGAGGAGCAAAGAGGCCAAGAGAAAGGGAACAGAAAGAACAATTCCCCCTCTCTGCTCTTGTCGAGTCCCTCTCCCTACATACCTCATCCCTCACTCCCTTATTCCCATCCACCGACTGCTCAACATCACAACCCCTTCACACACACCCACGCCCACGCACACAACCCCCAAAGAGGCGGCCCATCCGTGGTCCGCCTCTACCACTCTGATTGCAAACTATATATGGTCCATCACTGGTGCTGCAACAGACACGCCTAGTCACCCCAGCTGAATTGCCTTTTGCCTGCCTCCTCGAAACTCTATCTACCCACTCATCCCCCCACGATCTCACGCTCCTAAACCACTCACATTCACGTCCACACCATCAACCCCAACCACACACCAACATCTGCCCATGGACAGCGTAGCCTTCTCCATCCGGTCACCCGAGACACGACCGAGAACCGGCCTGTACCTCCCACCGGCACGGACAGAGTTCGAGCGTCCCGTCCAGGAGCAGGAGGAAGTGGAGGAGTGGCAGCATAGTTGCGAGGCAAGAAGTCGAGAAGAGGGAAATGCGCAGGAGGAGAGGGATCAATGAGGCCGAAGAGAGGTGGCAGCAGACATCCCGCCAAAAGCTTTCGACGCCGGCGCACCTCAGGGGTTGCTTCGCATCGTCAACGCAGCGAGACGGCGGCTGGCTCGCCTTATTGAGACTGTGTGAATGAGCAAGTGCATGCGTGATGAGGTTGCGCTGTTGAGAAATGGATGGACAGGAATGGGAAAGGGAGTGATGAGAGATGCAGGGAAGGGAAATCAAAAGACAAAAGAAGGGGGGCTGCTCTATCTGTGCAGTGATATTGTGATATAGAGAGGGTACATTATATAGGGTATATATGTATTCCCCGCTCAGATATCCATTCTTGCCATCATTCTCGACCATACCATCTGACCTCGACGCATACGCTTTCGCGATATGCTCAGGGGGCTGGTTGAGTCGGGTCGGGTCTTGTTCATCACCGCGGGGTTCTTACTGAGTGTTGAAAGATCGAATAAAATATATAAAGGTTGGCGACTCATGGGGTATGCAAGGAGTTGAAACTTCCAGATATCACTTGATATTTGGCATTGGTTGGTGAAGCCGGTTGTGAGAAGCATGTCAGTTGAAGGAGCGAGCCAAGAAAACGTCGCTCCAGAAGACTTCGTACGCGTGCGCGCCATCAGCAACCTGAAAAGCAGGAATTCAAAAACGGGACACTGAGCCTCCCAGGTTGATAGATGAAAAATTTCCAATCAATAACCACGGTAGGGGACTTGGGAGAAGTCGATGCGTTAAAACAGGTTGGTTGTCGACAAGGCTGAGAATGGGGGAGATGGTGATTTAAAAGGAAGAAGACGCGGTTCGTGTGTTGAAGTCAGGTTGGAGGGGATTGTGGGGCTGTGGGGGCAAGTCCTATTCATGCGCCACAGGCAACCGGCTCGCGCCACAGCGCCACACCAGGCCGCAATATCGGCAGGCAAGGAACTTGAGAGTTCGACAAGGCTGTGAATTTCCTCATCAGGCACTCAACCACCAGCCAAGGAACCTCGAGGTGCTCGACTCCTTCGTGCCCGTACACACCAGAGGCCCTCTCCCATGCCATTGCGCGATTCTTCACTGGTTTCGAACTGATAAAGAGCCCAGTTTCTTTTCAAGTATCTATTTTTTTTCGCGGAGCGCAATCCTTCTAAAATGGTAAACTTTCCCTTTCTCTCCCCTGAATCACTTCTGGCATCACCGCAGCACTAACATCCCATCTTCTTCACATAGGCGCGCAACTCCGAGAAAGCCCAATCGATGCTCTTCCGCTTCCGTGAAGCGCAAGCCGCGGACCTAGGCATCATCGACGCCGGAAGGGCAAGGCGCCCGCGCGTCATCACTGAGGTTGACTCGATCCCAGCCTGCGAGAAGTGGCGCGGCCAAGTGCTCAAGGAGATCTCGCGCAAGGTGTCACGTATCCAGGACCCGGCGCTCTCTGACTACCAGATCCGTGACCTCAACGACGAGATCAACAAGCTCATGCGTGAGAAGCACATGTGGGAGGTGCAGATTCGCAACCTCGGTGGGCCGAATTACATGCGAGGAGGAGGGAAGGTATATGACGAAGCTGGTCGTGAGATCCCCGGTGCGGGGAGAGGGTACCGGTACTTTGGGCGGGCTCGAGAGCTGCCGGGTGTGAAAGAATTGTTTGAAGCGGCGGCAAAGGCCAAACGCGAAGAAGAGGAGAAGCCTCTGGAGGAGAGGGCAGATCTCAGACGGCAGGTGAATGCTGCGTATTACGGGTATGCCCCGGGGGAGGAGGACGATGAATTGCTGGAATATGAGCGGGCTCGTGAAGAGCAGGCACGCAAAGCGTTGCAGAAAGCTGGGCCTCCTGATGCTCCTCCTGGATGGGAGCCATTGCCGGGAGATACAGGGGATGGACGGGTTTGGGAGCTTCCAACGCTGGAGGAGGTGCAGAGAGAATTGATCGAGAGAAGAAGACAGCGGTTGTTGGATCAGCTATAGGATGGTATTGGCGCAGGTATCGGGATTGCATCTGGGTCGGGATCGGTTTCCTTTTGTAGGATCTTATTACGGACGGCTTGGCGTTAACGGCGCAAGGCTTGGGAGTAGAAGGGTAGTTAAGTAGAATTAGTCCCGGGATATAATTTATTTAAGTGTCCTATGTTATGCTCTTTTTTGCCCGAGTCGCGCGATGCTTCCAAGGTTTCTCTCGTTGTAAAACAAAAGGAACCGATGCAAAATGCCGAGTCAAACAGTTTGATAGTGCCTTCCCCTTGGATTAAGTACTATCCATTGTGCATAGAATGTCGAATATTACTAGGTACTCCTCGTGTGATACGTTCCCGCTGCTTCACCCTGCTCGGCATTCAAGATTATCATTACGCTTCCCAAAATCTATAACAATACTCATGAAGCCACGCCATGCCAAAACGCCGTCATGCCTTGCCATACCCTGCATGTCGCTTGTCATTTGCAACCACAAACGCCATTCTCATCACACCGCTTTGGCCAGTTCTTCTCAATCCACCCGGCCATCATGTCGGTAAACCTTTCTTCGACATATGGCAGAACATCCTCATCTTGATATGGAGTGCCCAGGAAATCCAAGGCGGCCAGAACCCATGGCTTGATAAAGTCGAGAAAGACAAGGTCCACATTTTTGGGCTCTTCGTCTTTGGAAATACCAATTTTGGCTTGGAAGCAGTTCGGAACAACATAAAAGTTGATGGGTGCATGAATTGTATCATCGCCATCAGTGCCGACATCGTCACGTGTGGTGTATCCCGGCGTCAGGACCGTCTTCCCATGAGTATCCATCGGCTTTTGATGACCGTTACTATCGACAATGTTGTCGTAAATGATAGACTCGCGGATAGCGAATTGCTCTGGATTGGCCATGAACCGGTTGTCCATGGGGCCAGATTCGGCAAAGATCCTCCCAGCACTGTTCAGCAACTTGAGAACCTTGTGGGCAGAAGAATAAGCAACATCTGGAATGAAGACGAACTTGCTGGTGAAAGGAGATACAATGTACGTCGAGTCAATGGTGAACGGGCCCTCGAAGATGTCGAAACGAATAACTCCAGTGTTGGCAATCACCAGGCGGGGAATGTCTTTCCTACTGGCATTGACAACAACGTCAGGGAAAACCTCGGTTTCCAGCCAGCTGTAGATGCTGTCCTCGCTGGGATACGGAGCGCGAGACATCCAGAGAGACTTTGGCGCGCAACCGAAGGCGTAGTCAAGGTTGAGTTCCTTGCGGGCCTTCGTGATCATAGCTGAGACGTTGCGGCCATGTTCCGTATGAAACGTGGTGCTGTTCAGCCCGCTGTGGTGGTACAGCCCAAGCAAGTTATTGTCGATGTACCGGCGGTGGAATGACAGGGACGAGGTTTCCTCTCGCCTCTTCAAGTCGCCATGCTTCTCTTTCCTCTTCAGTTCGCCATCAATAGACATCCAGCCGATGGTCTCGAAATATCTGCCACTGGCTAGAGCAAACGAGCGCGAGTCGTATTGAGTAGCATCGCGAACATGAGCATGGCCTCCAAAGAAGAGGATTGGCTTGTCCGGGTTGTGCTGTCGAATAGCCCTGTGGATTTCCTTGAATTCATCCATTTGCACGCCCACATGGCCAATGACGACGAACAAGTCTGTTTCCTCTCTGATGGCCTGCTGAAACCAAATTTCCTCTATGGTCTGTTGAACCGGTATGGTTATGGTGTTGTTCGCGTTTCCTGTAAAGTCAAAGAGGAAGCCAAAAGCCACAATGTCGAGCTTCTGGTTCTTCGTGCGGAATTTGCGATACCGCCGGGCCATAGGCTTTCTCTCCCCCGTTTTCGGGTCAATGTAGTCAAGATTGGATGCGATGTAAACATCTCTAAAGTTAGGCACAGAATACTCATGCTCACGATCAGCGGTGTCCGCCTTGTAGAGCTCATGGTTGCCAGAGCAGATAATGTCGATGTGCTGCTCACGATAGATGTCATAGTAGTACTTGCCCGGGGGCTTAGATGCGTCGTACAGGCCGTTGCCTTCAACACGGTCACCTGTATCAACGAGTAAGAGGTCAACTCCGTGATCATCGGCCTTCTTGCGCATATGCTGGGCGAACGAGATGTAGTCTCCCCAATCAGCCGAGTATTGGCCCTCCAAGAGGTGACCGGCATGCCATCCGTGAGTATCTGTCGTGTGGAGGAAGTTGAGTTTCCCCCAGATCAGATCACGCATTGGGCCAGGGACTGGCTGTTCCGCCCCAGGCTGGGACGCAGCCACGAATGAGGTGAGGACAGTCACAGTGCCGGTAAGAGCACCGAGGATATCTTTTGTGGGCCTCATTGTTGTTTGTTGATTTCCGATCAGGCTAGCACAAGGTTCGAAGCGCAGTCTGAGAACAGGAGACAAGACATATGCAAAGTAGTGGCACAGATTAATCAGTCGGTGAATAATTCAGCAATGACAAACCGCTGCCTGGTGAGCCAGCAAAACTCAACAAGACGAGCTGTTAGCTGACCCAGATAACCACCTAAGTCAGAGTTTCTGACGAATTAGCAGGTGCTGATGATGGCCGTGACGGAGCAGGAGTGTCGAGCGGTTCAAGGCCAACATTTCAGCACCAACATCGAGGTTCATCCCTCGAATGGGCGTGGCCCGCGTGGCAGAGTGGCAGGCTGACCCAACCACCAAGGTACCCGCGACGGGAGCGTGGCTCCAAGCAGCTTTCCGATTGGCTAGCCGCCCTGGCGGGATCGAGCCAGGGTCTTGGCGGAGGGAGAGGTTCCTGGCCGGGGAAAGATTACGAAGATGTGAAGCTGTTGCTGCATGATTGAGCCGATACCCCAGTCTCAAGTCATGAACTTTCCGCCGGAGAATATTCAGCTCGGCACTTGTATAAAGTTTGAACGCCAACTGCAGGAACAGATCGATCAGAGTTATTTGCCTCTACATGCTTTTCTACGTAAAGCTCATCTCAGTGATCTTACTCCTTCTCCCGAGGACAATTGACGATCATCAATGTTGTGATGTCTTCTCTGGATTTTGGAAAGATGTTACGCCTAGCAAACGGTATCCAGATCATAACTGGACAACCAAGAACCTGGGAAAAATCAAACCAACTTTATCAGAAACGACCTGAGCCCTGGAAAGCTGGCTTGCCCCCAAAATCTTTGTTCCCTCTAGATATCGAGGGATCAGCAAAGAGCGCTCCGCACGTTCAGTGCTGACTTTTACCTGCATCCGATAAGACCCCGAAGCAGATATTCGCCACCCGTCCGACCTGCCGAACCTCGGTCATTGAGGTGCATCACCACCACGGCCTTTCGGGCACGTTGATGCGTTGGAGTCTAGACTCCCTGTTGCAGACCAGAAGATGCCTCATCGCTTACCCCGAAGGTGGGAGCTGGATGCAGAGCCCGCTCCCCCGCTTGCTGCAGTTTTAGTGCTCAAATGTTTTCGCCAACTCTCCATTACGGCCTCACCGCTCATGACCCTCAACATATGTCGCGAAGAAGCCCGAGGTCGCACAGTTGGTGACATGAAATGGTGACGTCCAACGGCCGACTCCTGTTTTCCCCGGACTCTGGCATTATGTTTTGGCTTACTTTTTGTCTATCAAACGACCAGACTTAATCAAGGAGTGACATTGAGGAAGCAAAAGGAAGGGGGATCTTCGCGTGCAAAAGCCATGGCTGGCTGGCTTTCCTCGAGTAAGCCCTCCCTAAGCTTCAGGCCCTTGCTTTGATGAGCCCGATGCAGCCTGGGTCACAATGCATTGTCCCCAACAACAATCTTATTTCTGCCCGATTGAAAGCTGGTTACGATGTCAAATCCTTCACCCAAGTGTCCTAGGTATTGTCAAAAAGGGGGGCTTGTTGGCCGAATTACCACCCCCAAAGACCCCGCAGGCTCCAAGAAAACAGAAGTGTGATTGTGTAGGTAATGGCTATTCGTAACCGACAGTTCGAGAACGTCGGCCAGTAATACTTCTGGATTTGGTCTGTCCCTTGCAGCAGTTTCAGTCCGCACATGCTGGCTGCACTTACCCGGCAAGCTGGGAGGGTGAATGATTATCAATGAGGAAGGTTGCTCAGAGCTTTGCTGAGGTGCCCGGCGCTGCACCACAACATGGAACGTGGGGTAGTTTTTCGGTATCCACATTCCAACCCCCCTCCACTGCTCTGATACACGAACGGTGGAGAGTTTTCGGGACGGTGCGGGAGCGGACAAGCAGTGGGACACTCGTCATCGCTCTGCCCTGCAAGCTGCAAGCTCAGCCACTATACGTGGGGACCTTCTCTCCACCCTCTTGGCCTGGAAGCGAAGCGGAAGGGCCAAGAACCTTGGCCACGACCCCGCATTATGCCCTCCATTACGAAACTGCCATCGGATCTTCGAAATTCAAGTTCACCTAGGTAGAGGCTGAGCTGGATGAAGCGGGCGGCGAAAGGCCGGTACACATGCAGGTTCCAGTGCCAGTTACGTAGATTACAGAGACTGTGCCACCGTGCGTGCGTGCGTGTCTGTGTGTGTGTGTGCCGCTAGAGAGCCGAGACACCGCCCGGAACCTGTTCAGGACTCAAGTAGCTCCCCGTCGGGATCGCGACCCATCGTGGCCACTTGCAGCCCGAGATGCCGTTATCTCACAGCTTGCAGCTCCCGCCGCCGCCAGCTCACCGGATATGCCTGCTGCTTTGGATGCTTTGGATTCTTAGCTGCCAGCCTGGACTGGACTCTGAGAAAATGTGGGCCGTATCTTGTGTCCTCCGGCTGTTTTCTTGAAAAGCAACATGCGCCAGTGAGCTAATGTTCTCTCCCTCTCATTCGTGTCTTCCGGTTCTGCCTCACTTTCTTCTTTCGGTTGCACAAGCTGCGGCTGATTTCTATTTGGCTGTTGATCGCGAGACCATTAAAGTTGCCTTTTGCCATCCGCTATTAGCGAATGGCATCTTGATGCGTAACCTGTCCCGATTATTGAGGATTAAATTGTCTCTTGCAACAGGATCAAGACAGACATCTTTGATAGAAAACTCATCCAGCCGGAGCCTTCATCTGACCTTTACCTCATCACCGTCCAGCTGTACACTTCTCCGCTGTCATTGCGCTGTTGCGCTGACAGCACCTGGACGCCTGCCATCCCCGACTATAAGCGTGCTCTGGCATCGTCGTCTTCGGATCCGCCATTCTCATATACCAGGGGGTTAAGCTTCATCACTCTCAATCCTTAACGCTCTCTTTTATGCCTGTGAGCCACAAAGAAGGTGTCATCGTCGCCATCGCATAACACATAAAACACCATGGCTTCCGTCATCAACGATGAGGCTCCGTCTTACAGGCCGTCAGCGGTTGAGACTTTGAGTCCTGAGGACTTCGAGACTGCCTCAATTCGCTCAGCGGCTCCCTCTTACAGTAAGTCATTTGATAGTCTCATCCTCAAACCTTCTTGGCCATTAGCCCCTTCCTTTGCATAGCTCTCTGGATGCTAAACGTCCCACAAGCATCCGAGGCGCCCTCCTACCACTCGACCGTTATCCCAAATGAACCGCTTCCTCCTTATTCGCCACCTGGAGAAGCGCCCCCTATGCACACCATCCTCGATAGCAATGTACCAGCTCGGCTGCGGTCAGGATCCCAGAACTCTTCCTCAAACTCCTCCTCAACTCCACGCTCAACCCCATCAATGAGCGTAACCTCTCTCCTTGATATCGATGCACCCCCTCGCCGGTCCTCTGCCCCAACTACACCCCCAACTACCAATTCATCCGCGTCAACCTCCCAGGCTCCCCGCCGCTCCAGCACTAACAGCATGCCATCGCTCGACCACTTTCGCATCCCCTCATGGTCGCCGGCCTCTGCGACCCGCTCCAACCCCAACGCACGCATTTACCACAATGTTGCGCTCCGCCGCGCGGCCGCTGCCGCTGCTGCGACCAACAATAGAAATAGCAGCTCGGTCGACAATTTGTCAGATAGGTTGCGCAGGGCGATGGTGTTGAGCCGGATTGCAGAGGAAGAGTCGGGGAGCGAGGGCCACGCACGGGGCTCAGGGGAAGGCCAACGAGCTTTCCGGCCACAGGAGGATCCGTGGCTTGTCGGCGAGGAAGCCGCTGAGCGGGCGCGGAGGGAGAGATTGGAGCGGGAGAGATACCTGGGCGAAGAGGTGTTGTTGAGGGAGGACAGGAAGTGGGATTGGTTCTTGGGTAAGCCCCTTTTCTTATGTGTAAGGCCGAGAAGTGGTAAATGCTCCAGTTACTGACAAGTCGACTGCAACAGCCCAAATCAGGGAGCGCGAAGAGCAGGAAAAGGTCTGGCGCCGTCTGCGTCAGGAAATGGGTCGTCGGCCAAACAATCGATTCGCTTTCCTGATTGGTTCCCGGTTCTAAAAAGAGAAAAAAAAGAAAAAAAAGTGAAGTATGTGCCTGGCGCACTGCATGATGATCAGAAATGACGGATGATTGCAAAACGGCACTGACTTTTCAGGATCTGGTATTTCTTTTTTTTCTTCGCTCACCCATTTTACGGACGCCTTTTCCCCCTCATTTGGCCGTGACGACAGCATCAAGGCGGCGTTTGGTTATATTCGGACAGAGTATGTTAGTAGATCGGTACTGTTGTGAGGCTTACAGAGATTGTGACCGCTCATCATTGATCATGCATGTAGCTACCGTAGGATCTGCACATGAAGATATATCTGGATTGGCTTCATTGACATGGTAGGAGTTAGCTTGCACCGAAGGGGTACGTTACCAGCTTCAACTCATTTAGATCCTGATAGAGCTCATGGGCCTGTGTTCAGCAAGATATGAAATATCAAACCCGCATTAAACACTAATCATGTCAGCTCAGAGCCTCGAGTTTCCAATTCCCGTGCCTGCCCTAGTTATGACCCTCTATGAAACAGTCCACACCCATCAACGCCAGGCCCATGCTACCCACTAATGACAGCTCTGTCAATCGCTTCAATCTTGTTTGCATACGCGTTGTACACAGTGTTTCATGATATTTGGTCCCTCTTAACCAACTTAACCCTTGCTCTTGGTGTTGAGAATGAGAGCAACAATGAGTCTAAAAAGGTTAGCAAACCGTCTTCAGGAGCTGTGAGCGCAAGAGAGGCGAGGACGACATACCCATAGAGACCGAGGACTTCGCCGAAGATAAGAATCAGAACCATGCCAACAAACACTCTTGATTGCAGCATGTATGCCCTCACTCCCTGATCACCAACAATGCCAATGCAGTAGCCAGCTGCAAGGCCGGTGAGGCCAACGGCCAAGCCGCAAGCAAGATGCATGAAACCACTTTGCTCATGTCAGCACATGCGTCCGAAACCATAGCCAAGAGAAGCTTTTCTACGCACTTAAACAAGCTGTATGACCCGGACGCCGGGGGCTGGAGGTCCTGGGCGATCAGAACAGAGATGACGAGGGAGTAGACTGCGATGATACCGGACATGACGACGGGGATAAGGCACTTCATGATCAGGTCCGGCCTGAAAGTGCCCACGCCAGCGATGCCAATACCTGATTTGGCGGTGCCGTAGGCAGCGCCCATGCCTGTATTGGGAAGAACACATTGTCAGTTGGCTGGAGAGCCGGGATGCGGCGTGATCGAAGGTTTAGTAGAGGAAGGAGAGGGGTCATCGATTTTCTATTGCAGCAAGACGAGGAAATCGGAAAGAGATGATAATAGGAATCCGTACTGCCAAATATCATGGCTGCGGCGATGCCACCCTATGGTAAGCAAAAGGTTAGCATTCAGCTCTGCATCTTTTACCCAGAGGGGTTGGTGATGTAGGCGCCGCAAGCTCCAAGCAAGCAAAGACAGCGACGTACCATGCCAATGAAAGGCGCAAACTTCGGACTCAGTTCCGACTCGGCCATTGTGGTGACAGCAGACATATCGCAAGAACTGTGGCCCAGATGAGCATGTAAATTTAGAGGAATTGCAGCAGAGACCGAGGTGGGTTTTGCCGGCCTGCTTGTCGGCGATTGATGGCGCGATGATGGTAGGTCCGTACTGTCCATTCGCTCAGCGACCCTGGCTTGGCCTGTGGGTGCAGCGGCGACGCTCTACGCTGGCCCAACATCATCGCCAAGCGTCACGTGATTATTCCCGTTGGGAGCAAGGGTGGTGCCACAGAGCCAAACAGTCGTTACAAAAATACGGTACTGATCAATGAGGTTGTCAACAGTCTCATCAGAGTCGGAGAAGTTCATATACAAAATGCAGTTTAACTTTATGAATTGTTCATTGACATCCAATTCAAGACCCTACTGAAGAAAAAGTTGTAGAAAAGCTGCAGATGCAAGATTGCAGTGTCCTCGCCCTCCAAGTACAGAGTGTAATGTTTCCGTACCAGGAGCTGTCTGCGCCACACCGCCACACCCCTATCACCTATCAGCAGGCAAGACACCAGCGGCCCAGGAGCCAGGAGAGCCAGGCTGATGTTGGAAACGTCCCATTCTGATTCTTGGGACCCTGCAAGCCGTGCGTGTCGCCGCGTGGCAGCAGACCAGATCCCAAGATTGCTAGGCCGATTTTTTGAGGAGTCAGAAGCTCGAGTCGAAACGTCCAGGTCGAGACGGTACACAGCGCGCGAGGAAAAAAGCAGCGCGAGACGGAGCCGTGATCCGATCGATCTAATCTCTGGTCTCTGATCTGCCATTACGAACTGCCGTCTTCCATTTCTATTTCCATATCTATTCCATCCGATCTGATCCATGGTCGCCGGTCGATGATGCTTCAGTCGAAGCCGCTGCTGCTCGACATCCAACCGCAGACCGAATCTAGAGCTTCTTAGACTCTCCGAGTCCCAGACTCACAGCGAACGGTCCCTTCGTGCGGACATCCCACGCTCTATCTACTCTGCTTTGAGCCCTCACTACTCGACTGCTCGCTGCAGGCCCTTGAACAGTCCGTCCCCCGTCCCACGCTTCCCACATCCACGGATCCCAACACCCAGCAACGGTTCCACGGGAGAGCCAGGCTAGAGCCCCAGAAACTGTCGGTCGTTGCCTAACACCCGGTAACAGTCAGGGGTGGTGTGGTCGGTGGTAGTGTAGGTACGAAATAGTGGACGTCGACCTGCAAACCGCTTTTGCTCCAAGCAGACTTCAACCACCGTCACCGTCCAATAACGTCACCACGCCTTGCACATTGCAGCCATTGCACTTCAGCCATTGCACCCAGCCTGTGTGCCGTGTGCCAGCTAAAAACAACATTCGGACCGATCCAATTTCTCGACGACCGCCGACCATTCTGCAACAGTGCTGCACTGCTGCAGCACCACTCACTGTGTGCACGCCGCTCTTTTTCGGCTTTACATACTTAGAAATCAGGCACAGGCCACTGGACTCGCCGTCACCGACGTTGGCGGCACCAGCACCATCCCGACCATCGACAGGCCACGCCGGGCCCGCTCTCTGCAGCCTCCACACCACTCACGGGCGCAACCATTACCAGGCATTCGAGTCTGTTGATTCGACCCGATCAACATTGTCCGTGGGAGACCCGCAAGTCGAGGAGACCTGGGACCGGCTCCGGCATCAATCGAGGTTCCCAACTCAAGTGTGGTCACGGTCAACGACTGCCCACAGCTACAACTACGGTTCGCGTTGAGCAAAACGTAGCGTAGACGACGAGGAACGCAGCCTCGGCCACCACGACGGCCGATCCATCCGTCATCAGATCAGTAAGTGTGTGTCCGTGTCGATCCCTGACATTATCAACCTCTGATTCCCGTCGACATTCCCCGCTCTGCAGACTGGACACTGCGCCCTTCTCTCTTGGAACAGCTGCTGATGTGATGCATCGTTGCCGTCCCTATCTCAGCCATGGCCGACCCTCGGCGTGACGGCATGTTGCCCCAACGGCAACAGCGCCCTTACCAAGACTATGGCCCATCGTCGACAGCATACCAGCGAGATGCCGCTTTCTCCAACATCTTTGGCGCTGCTCCCCCTCCCGGCCGATCCCAAACCATGACTTCGTCGTCTGCTCCCCCTCCGCAGTTCCTAGTCGACTCTGGACGCACACACACCATGTCGTCCTCAACCACAGGCATGAACGACGTGCAACGATCACCGCCTCACCTTCCACATCCCGCCGGATACGGGGATCAGTTCGCCCCGCCGCGGCAACGTCCAGCCGATGGCAGCCAGGGAGGCTCAGGAGGTGGATATGGACACGGATATTACCAGGGCCAGCCACAGCAGCGCTCGGTCTCGAGTGGCCCGCAGGTTCCTTCTCCCCAATACCTGCAGACACAACAGCAACAAGCCCGTCGGCCCTACCCAGGTCCGTCGCCAGTGCCTCCTCCAGGCGCTCCGGGGCCGCGATTTGAGCAAACCCGCGCTCCGCCCCCCCAAGGCTACTACGGCAATCAGCCACCAGGCCGCTCGCCTGCTCAGCGTTTCCACCAAGGCGGTGGACCTCCTCCGGCTTTGAACGCAGACCCTTACAGATCGCAGTCGCTGGCTAGTTATCCGAGACCACAGATGTATCCTCCGCAGCAGCAGTCAGGTCAGTACCAACAAGCACCGCCAAATGCTTTCCGACAGGCTCCCTCGTATAACCAGTACTCGGCCCGCACTACTGCTCAGGGCCGGATTGTCCCAGAGAGACATCCTGATGAGCGCTCCATGACCATGACTGGCTATCCTTCGTACGACTACCGCGACGCCCACCAGACGATGAGTGGCCGCGTTATTCCCAACCGGAAGCCTGTTGGCACTGGAGGTCCGCCTCACGATTACGTGGGCGGTCACGCTCCCTCGAACATGGGCTACGCTCAGCCAGGGTCACAAACCAGGACTATGAGTATGGCCTCGTCCATTGGCCATGAAAGCACCAGGACCATGTCTATGGCCTCGACGATCGCCCCTCCGCCGTCATCGAAGGGTCCGAACGACAGGCCGGATCAGCGGACTTCCATGCCCAATTCTATCAATGGCGAACGCCCGCCCACTGCGAAGATCCGGTCGCCGGTCATCTACCCAGCTCTCTTGTCCCGCGTAGCCGAAGTCTTCCGCCAGAAGATCGTCACGGGCGACCGTACGAAGAACGAGCTTACGTATAAGAATGCCTTCAGCGGTGCCGAGGCCGTCGATGTTCTGTCTTACATTATCCGGACTACCGATCGCAATTTGGCCCTGCTGCTTGGTCGTGCCCTCGATGCCCAGAAGTTCTTCCACGATGTCACCTACGAACATCGCTTGCGTGATTCGAGCCACGAAATCTACCAGTTCCGCGAGACTGTCAATGCTGATGGCTACGAGGAAAAGCCCACCGTGAACGGCGTCTTCACCCTGCTAACCGAATGCTATTCCCCAACATGTACCAGAGACCAGTTATGCTACTCGATTGCTTGCCCACGGCGGTTGGAACAAGTGGCCCGGCTCAACCTCAAGCTGGGTCCTGGCCTGAAGAGGGATGGCTCCGCCAATATGAACGACGACGACGCCGACCAGACAGACGAGCAGAAGCTCTGGATCAACAGCGTGCCGAAGGAGATTGCCGACAGCATAAGCGACCGCGAAAAGAAACGTCAGGAGGTTATCTCGGAAATCTGTTACACCGAGCGCGACTTTGTCAAGGATCTCGAGTATCTGCGCGACTTCTGGATCTACCCCTTGCGCGGCAAGTTTGGCGGCTCTCCCATCCCTGCTTCCCGCCGCGAGCGCGTCGTGCGCACTATCTTCAGCAATATCATCGATCCCCCGAGCATTCACGCGATCAGCTCTCGCTTCGCCCGTGCACTAACCGAGCGCCAGCAAAAGGCCCCCGTCGTCAAGCAGATTGGCGATGTGTTCCTCGAGTTCGTGCCTCAGTTCGAGCCCTTTATCCTGTACGGTTCGCGGCAGCTGGAGGGCAAGTGGGAGTTCGAGCAGGAGAAGTCCATCAATAAAGACTTTGCCCGCTTTGTCGAGGAAGTCGAACGCCGCAGGGAGTCGAGAAAGCTTGAGCTTAACGGTTATCTGACCAAGCCAACTACACGTCTGGCTCGTTACCCGCTGCTTCTTGAAAACGTGCTCAAGTATACAGAGCCGGACAATCCGGATAAGGAGGACATTCCCAAGGTCTTGCAGATGATCAGAGACCTACTGAGCAGGGTCAATGCCGAATCCGGCAAAGCCGAGAACCGCTTCAACCTGCGCCGTCTGCATGAGCAGCTCCGCTTCCGCAGTCCAGCCGAGCGCGTCGACCTCAAACTCACTGAAGAGGGCCGCGAGCTTGTCTTCAAGACCCAGTTCAAGAAGTCTCCTACCGAGAACCCAGATATTACCGCATTCTTGTTTGACCATGCCGTGCTGCTCGTACGCATCAAACAGGTTGGCAAGACAGAGGAATACAAGGCGTATCGCAGGCCGATTCCGCTGGAGCTCTTGTCCATCAAGGAGATGGAGGAGATTTTCCCTCAAAATGGCGCTGTCAAACGCTCATCTTCGAGTTTGCTGCCCGCCCTGCGCAATACAAGCACTGAGGCCAAGAAGGGCGAGGGTTGGCCCATTACCTTCCGGCACCTGGGTAAGAACGGCTATGAGCTAACGCTCTACGCGACCAACCAGTCGGGCCGTCAAAAGTGGCTCGAACACATCGACCAGGCTCAGCAGCGCCTGCGTGCCCGCGCCGACTTCCTCAACAGGACGGTCATCTCGCATAGCTTTTTCACCGGCACCAACAGGGTCAACTGCGTGGCCCCATTTGATGGCGGCCGCAAGCTCATCGTTGGCACCGACCAGGGTATCTACGTCGTCGACCGCAAGATCAAGGAGCAGGCGCCCAAGCGTGTCATCGACGTGTCCAACGTCACGCAGGTCGACGTGTTGGAAGAGTATTCTCTGCTCCTCGTATTGTCGAACCGCACGCTGTTGTCCTTCCAGCTCAGCGCACTCGACCCGAACGAGCCCATCTCGGCCAAGAAGGGCAAGAAGATTCAGAGCCACTGCAACTTCTTCAAGTCGGGTATCTGCCTCAGCCGCCACTTGGTGTGCGCTGTCAAGACGTCGGCGCTCAACACGCTTATTCGGGTGTACGAGCCCAACGAGGCCATGTCGCGCACCAAGAAGCAGAAGGGTCTCAGCAAGATGTTCAACGCTGGCCAAGACGAGCTCAAGCCTTTCAAGGAGTTCTATATTCCCATCGAGTCGTCATCTGTCCACTTCCTCAAGTCCAAGCTGTGCGTGGCCTGCTCACGTGGGTTTGAGGTCGTCAGCCTCGAAACACTCGAGACGCAGTCGCTGCTCGACCAGGCCGACACATCGCTCGACTTTGTTGCACGCAAGGAAGGCGTCAAGCCGATTCATATCGAGCGCATTGCTGGCGAGTTTCTGCTCAACTACTCGGAGTTCTCCTTCTTTATCAACCGCAACGGCTGGCGCGTGCGTCCCGAATGGCGCCTCGACTGGGAGGGCACTCCGCAGGCGTTTGCGCTCAACCTACCCTGGATCCTGGCCTTCGAGCCGAACTTTATCGAGCTCAGGCATATCGACAATCTGTCGGTGCACATTGTGCCACATAAGAATATCCGGATGTTGCATAGCAGCACGCATGAGGTAGGTTATAGCATCTTCCATCCTGTTCCAATAATTCTCTATTCCGTCCAATGTGGTGCTAACTTCTTCCCCTTTCAGATCCTCTTCGCCTACGAGGATGAGCGCGGTGACGATGTCATCGAAGCCCTCGACTTCTGGAAGAGCCAGCAGCGCAAGTCTGAGATGTTCCCGCAGGGCAACAACCAGGGCAACACGACACCGGCATCCCCGACCCCTGCTGCCGGGGCACAGCAACAATCAGCGGGGGCATCTGGAACACCGGCTTCGCCACCGCGGTAAATCAAAAGAGTAAGGAGAGAATCAAACGAGTGTATATGTTGATTGAGGCAGCGAGGGGTTGTGTTGAGAGTGAAAGGATTATGGACTGGATAGGAGACGGGGCCGTGAAGTATTTACCTGGAAAGAAAGGGGAGAGAGCTAGGAGGATGTTAATCTATCTCGATTCGATGGATGGAGACAAGAGTTAGTGGTGGGGTTTGCAGGTCTAAGAGATAAGGGGGTTGGTATGCTATCCTTCGCCTAAGCTATGCTGGCTGTGCTATGCTGAATAGTAGGTCTTGCTAATATACATGATTTTTTTTTGAGCCTAGTATTTTGCACAAGGTGTTGTTTCGATTTATCGACAAGAAGTTACATGTGTAGGTAAAGCTGATATTAAAAGAAATCATAACCTTACCCTTTCATCTCTCTCTTTTTTTTCCATCTTTTTTTTCCCAGTCAGGACAGTACCCACACAATCCAAATCCAAACCCTAACAACAAGCTTTTTCATCTACCAACCATCCATTACCAATGGAGTCTATAAAACTACCATCCAGAAGATTCAAATATCCCAGAACTTGAATCATCATCATCCTGGAAAGGCCACCTCGTAGTCTCACTACTCGATTCTCTCCATGTCAGCGAAGCAAGCTCCCTGCTGGCAGCCCCAAACCCCATATCCACATGCCACGCTCTATCCAACTCATCACTACACGGCCCGCAAAAAGCTGGGATCCTGCCGCCCTCGGGCAACAATTGCGCCGTGACTATCTCCTTCGACCACCGATGCTCAGCCGGCTCCCACGCAAACCGCTCGACTAACCTTCTCCTCTCCTCGGCACTAACGGACGGGTCCTCCAGGCTAGGCGGCATTTGCCACACAGGCAGAGGGCACTTACACCACGTATGGCAGAGGTCGGTGCGGCAGACGGGACAGCGGATGGGCGGCGTGTTGGCGCGGTTGCCGCGGTCAATGGTCGGCGCGTTTTCTTGGTGCTGCTGAGCATAGACTTCCCAGCAGGGCGTACACACCATGTGACCGCAGTAAAGTACGACGCCGCGGGAGAGGTCGGGGAGGTTGATTAGATCGGGGTGGGAGGGAGGTAGGAGGGGCACGTCGAGGATGGAGAGTTGGGTAGTTTGACAGATGGGGCAACTGGCGTAGGGGAGGGAGTTGTTGTCGAGGGATGAGGAGGAGGAGGAGGAGGAGGAGGAGCCAGCTGTTGAGGCGTTGGTGCTTACACGATCAAGAGCGGCGACGATGCGGGGGAAGAGGGATTCCTGTTTACGAGAAGAGGGGTCGCCTGTAAGAGGCTGAGGGAGGGTCGGGGCCTGAGTCTGGGGTTGGGTTTCGGCTTGAGGCCGGCTTTCGGGTTCAGAGCGGCGAGTAATGACACGACGACGTGTGCTCCTTCTCGGAGCGGTGCTGGCGTTTCTGGTATCATTGGACGTCCCCGGAGTGTTATTCTCGCTTTCTCCTGTCCTGTTGTCACTAGTTGTCGTGATAGCAATGCTGCTGCTGGTGCCGACGGTGTTTGTCGTTCTGTTTTCGCCAGTTACATTGCCTACGGTGGTGCTCCTGGTACTAGTAACATGGCTGCTTCCCTGGCCACCTCCTCTACCACCCCTTGCTCCCCTAAAGGAGGCCCCTCTGCCCCTCTGTTGCCGCGACTGTTGCCGCTGATGCTGGTAGCGGCAGGGATCCGGTTGTCGGTTGTGCTCCCGTTAGTATTAACCGTCCTTTCATTGGAAGGACTGCTTCCAGCGAGGTTTTCATCGAGATTCCTAATGCGAACGATCATATTGTTAGTGGAGTCTCTCGAACCGCTGACACTGCTGCCGTAACCAGAGTTTGCGCGGTGGAGATCTGCGGTGTTAACACTGATGGCAGAATTATCGTTCAAGCCGAGCACGGTACGAAAGTTGTTGCTGACGCCCGTGTTTCCACGGGAGTTGCTGCTGGTGCCATTATCGCCCAAATCGTCAAAGGAAGAGATGATAACGTCATCAAGCAGTACTTGCTCAATCGTTTCCCTGAGGGGAATCTCGTGGTTGGAATCAATGCTATTTGTATTTTCACGGCCATTGCTGCTAGCGGCGACACTGCTGGCAGCGTTGTCACCAGACGCATTTCCTCTGTTGTAGTTTCTCCTCCTGTTTCTGCCTCTGCTCCCGCCAGAGCTGCTTCCCCTGTTGGAAGCACTCCTGTTATTGTCACTGCCAACGGTATTGTTGCCCCTAGTTTGTTGGCTGACAGTGTTTCCGTCGCTCTCTCTATCAGCGATGATTTCAATTTCAACACTGGCAACTCCGCGCTCATTGCTGGTACCAGCGCTCTGGTTCGCAGTAGTGTCATCCTCCTCTATGACAACAATTGCATCGCTAACGACAGCAAGTTCATGAACTATAACTTCTCCAGATTCGTCGTTATTGTTGATGTTGACATTCCGGACGGTTTCTCTGTCATCAACAACACGCTGTTGCTCAGTGCGATAGTTGTTGAGAGGATTCTCGCCGGCATTAGTGTTCTCAGTGACAAGGATAGTTTCGTTTTCACTTCTCGTCCTGCCGTTATTGCCCTGGTCGGCACTGCCAACACCAACATCGCTGCCTTCGGATCTGATGACATTACTGTCATTGCTGTTCGTATTGGCATTATCGGCTACCGCGATGGCACCACTGGTGGCATTGCTGTTGGCAGTATTGCTTTGAATGTTGTCCATCTTGTCAATAATAATGTCGAGACGACCGACGATGGCCTGTAACATCTCCATGACCAGAGCACTGAAATCAGGAGACCCATTGCTGTGGACATTCCTGTCAGTCTGCGTGTTGTCGATGCGACGTTGGTTGCCATTGCTGTCGTTGTTTGTTTGAACGCTGCTCGTATCGTCATTGACGGCAGGAATGCCGGCCTGTACAGCGTTGCTTCCCTGTGTTGATAGCAAAGCCGGGCCGGTTCCATCAACAACTGAGTTCCGTTCTTGCGATACGCTATCTTGTCGGCCAGCGTCACCATCGACAGTAGCATTTGCGCTGCTGTGATCAGTCTGACTTGCTTGAGCTGACCCGGTTCCGTCATCAACTTGCGCACTTCCTTCGTCGGTGGCTCCTCCGTCTGCCGGCTCTGTTTGACCAATAGTTCCGGCAGCATTGGAGCCGCCAACTACGCTCAGATCAGTCCGTTCTTCGTCTTCTCCGGAGTTCAGCCTGGTTATGCTGGCTCCGTTGCTAACCGAGGAACTCCCTCCTTCCGACTCGGTCCCTTGTCTCGCCAACGTGCTGTTGACAACAGAACCTCCTGTATTGATATCACCGAACTCAGGCCTGTCGGCAGCCCGTCTTCCATTATAGCTCGGTCCTCCTCGTCTGCCCATACCTTCAGGGTGCGGTACTGGCCATCTCCTTCCCCTTCTTGCTGGTCTTCCAGGAAACGCATTTCTGAAGGGGGAAGAAGGGTTCTGGCCCATAACCTCTACACTCCAACTGCCCCCTCTTCCCGTGGATGTCAAGCAGTCCTCACTATTATACCACAACCCATATGGCTGAGGGGGAAATTGAGAGCGTTGTCGAGCTGGAAAATGAGGCTGTGATTGTTCCCTCTGAGATGGCTGGTGTTGGCTATGGCCCAGGAACTGAGACTGAGAGCGAGGACCCCACGGCTGAAATTGTTGATGGGTATTGTGTGCTTGTGGTCGAGACATCCAGGATGGAGCAGAAGACTGGGGGTGTCTGGAAGAAGATGAGGGTGCGACACTAGAATCGTCATTCTGATCAAACCCTAAAAGATCAAAGGAGGCTGTGCGCGACTGTGGGACTGGATCCTGGAATTGCGGCATGTTGATTAATGGATTTGTTGACTCCCAGTAAACGTCTTGTCTGAAGTAGTAGGCTTCCAGAGCTCGCAGCCTGCTCGGCCAAAGTATTTTGTGTCAGGCCCGCTACAGCGATGATGAGCTGATGTAATCAAGTCAGGGTGGCAGGAGGCTGGTGATGTTGGTGACGGTGCTTAATTATCGAACAAATTGCGACCTCGACAAGTGCCAGGCCAGTGTATCGTCGGCTTCTCTGAGATATGCTTGGCTGACGCCCCACAACAGGGCATTCACCTGGGCATCAGTTAGGAAAGCGTCAGGGCTGTGAGAGAAAAGAAAAAGGGACAGTTACGGGCCTCAATGCGATGAAAGTGCACAGTCGCAAATGACGCTGAGTGGTTGTGTCACCCAACAATTAATCTTTGGCTGCTGCAGCCTCGTCTCGCTCCCAGGTTCCTCCGAACACTCAGCATTCTGGTGAGGGCCTAGTGATTGGCGGATGGGCCGTGCATGAGAGAGTGCATGAGAACGCAGGGGTCAACGAACAATGAATACACAGCGTTCTGAGCTTAATCTAAACGGCTTAGAGCACCTCTGCAAAGCCCTGCCACTGGGGGGGGGTGGAGGGGGCGCTGGTGCATGGGAAAGTATGTGCATCGCTGTCTTTGTGGGAGGAGCTTTGAAAGGGCATCCCGGTCATATAATAAGAGGGAGTTAAGTCCAATTTACATGTGGTGCTGTGATTTAGGACAAATGCCACAGTAAGAATTGCTACCATACCTAAAGGCGTCCGAGAAAGATAGATGTTGTGTACAAGTGCGAAGGAATATGTATTTTGCTAGGACCGTGGCTAACAGCGAAGAGGAAGATACTTAGAAGATATTCTACAGCTATGGGATTCAATTTCTCGGATCCCATCTACGTTTAATATATAACTGAATACAAGATTTGCCCTATGCAAAGAAGCTTTTTAATATAAAAGCCACATGTCAATGTTCCAAAGAACACCATCGCCTACATGGCGAAAAAAAGCAACAACAACAACAACAACAACAACAACAACAACAACAACGCTCTTAGCATCCTATCTTCTATCATGAGGTATAGTCCTGAAAAAGATATGTAGCTGGTTTGCTATGTTCTGGTGACAACTCACTTCCACGAGACCTCACGGCCACCTCAAGTGCTTCCACACTCATCCCCCATCAACATAGCCCAAGGCCCTATTGGCTAAGCTGTGTTCCCCTCACTGTCTCAGATGATGTTACCATTGGGTATGAAGTTGCAGCAATCGCAATAATGAATTAAGCTAGTGTCGACAGTGTCTTTGTTGTCCTCAGCAACAAGGTCTCCAGGCTCAAAACATAAGTCTCCATTGACTATTATTGAATGGCATTCGCCTTCATCTGCCGACGCAGAGGACCGCTGATACTCGTCAGTGTAATCCGAGTCGTCCCAATCAGGGATGAGATCATTGAGGTCAAGTAGAAGGAAACCCTGTTCCTCTTCTCTGGTCCCTCTCCCATTTGGGCGGCTGCCAAAGTTGTTTTCACCCCGAGCATTAGCAGAGTGATCGGAAGGACCAACCCACTCTGGTTCTCCTTCCTCTTGCTGTTGGTCTCGACCAGTCGGATAAGCAAGCGATCTATCAGATAGTCTTTGCTCATCGTTTTTCAGTGCCCCGCGATTGCCATCATCATGACTGCTATGGGTATAGTTCGTAGTATTAGAGAGGTTATCGTCATGAAGCATCTGAAGGGGTATGTTAGAGAAGATATGATGTGCTTCATAGTTATAACAGGGAGAAGAATATTTGCAAGGGCACCGGATACTCTCCATGGTGAATGAAGGCTGAATTATACAGCAAAGTTAATGTGTTGTCATAGCAGGAGAGAAAGTGTGAACGGAGATGCTTCCAACAGTTGCTGTTGTAGACTTTAATTGTCCGCCTCCAGGATGCTCACTAGCATTATATCCTTTGATTATTAAAGCTGTTACCTGCGGTGAGTTATCTGCTGTGAGTTAGAGGCCTCCTCCGTCGGTGCCTCTTCAACGCATGAAGGCTGTGACCTTAGGCATTGAAGTACTGGTGAGGCTCGGTCAGGATGTGGCCTATGAAACGGCTAGTGTTGCAATCCCAAGAGTGATTAGTCAATTGGCAGGCAATACTCTGTCCTGCCTTGAAAGAAAAGTGAAGCCGCACATTTTAATGTGTGAAGTGGCAGCTTCTGATGGGTCGGTTGATGAGACTCCATTTCCGTGAAGCCTGCTTCAAGGGTTGCTGTTGGAAGTAGGAATTGGATTTTGTCTATAGCTGGCTAAGGCTCGGAGGATTGGTAACAAAAGAATTTCTAATTATGTAGTAGTGTTCCTGCTCATTACTGCTTAACCAATCGTGTGTTGATAAGTTGTAGAATAACATGTCTATGGATCCAAAAAAAAAAGAAGCTTCAGTACCAAATACCAACTACAGCAAAAAAAAAAAAGACAAGCCCCATCACATCAATAAACCACTTACAGATGCGCCATTGCCCCTGGCACAGTCCATGCGATTAAATCCTCCCGAATCTCAAATTCATCCACTTCTCTCGCTCGCTTGAAGCCATCTCTCCCCCGAGAGTCATACCCCTTGTCACTACCAACAGTATTCGCTAGGCTTGCCAAACTCCCTGTCCGACTCCTTAGGCCCCCGCCATAAGTGATCTTACTCTCCTCGCGACGGTGCTGAAAGAACGACGGAAATGGAGGGAAAGGCTCGCGCTGATGGAGCGAGGAGGATGAAGCAGAAAAACCGGCCCCTAAACCACCGCGTGGGCGTTCGTGGCTTGATTCTCGATCCGGCCCAGAATTGTGGTCGCGAGCAAGTACGGTAGCCACCGTGGTGGTACTCCGCTCGCTGGCAAGGCTATGGCTGCTCATGTGTCTGCGTAAATTAACAAAATCGCGGGCTCGTACGGTCCCCATCACATCGGTCCCGTTATCTTCATCGTCTGAAGCAGAGCCGCTATCTTCTCTGCGTGATGGTGGCCTGTTACGACGCGCCCGCGACTTACGGGGGCGGTCCTGTCCATGAAGATGGCCCGCAATGGACAAGTGGTGTCGCGAGTGACCCCGGCCGTGTGTTTTTGGATTAGGAGGTGGCGGAAAACCCTCGCCGCCGGCAAAAATATCCTCGATACACTGATCGGCGGGTAGTTCGCCCGGCTGACTTGCCCAGCTGGCGGCCAGCGCTCGGCGATAGACGTCTTGGGCTTCTGACAAGTCGCGGTATTTCCCACTAAATGAGGACGGTGCGTGGCCGGGGGTAACAGTGTTGACGTCGACGGGCTCGAAGGCGTCGCTGGCGACAAAACCAGCGATTCCGCCAAAGACAGGGGCAGATTTGGGAGGAGGGGCGACAAAGTTCTTATCGCCGTCAACTTGAACCATCAAGATACTGATCTTGAGCGTTGAGTTGATCTTGCTGTCCTGCATAAGGTAGCGCCGCACTACACCATCTTGAACGTCCGTTGCCGGCAGTGACGGAGGTGAATCATCGTCTCGCGAGGAGCGTGGGCTCGGATCCGATCCGATGGTTGGTATTGTGCTCTCGCTCACGGAACTGCGTCTGCGATGGTGTCCGGGTTTCTCGGTACGACCCGAGGAAGTCAGGGCCTCCTTGATTGCGGCCGCGGTGGCCGTGTCGCGCAGGATAGCTTCGCTTTCCTCGACATACTCACTCAGGTTCAGGCGTACGATGCCGAGAGTGATCTTTTCGTCGCGGCTACCGGCTCCTGCAACGCCGGTTGCGCTGAACTCCTGATGAACCTCAAACTCAATGGGGCACTCGCACAGGCTATTGTTGCGATCGATGGCGATGCGCACGGGGAAGATCTTTGCGTAGCCGTACTCGACCCGATGGTTTACGATGGGACATTTGTCGGTACGGCCGCGATGCTCGCCATGGATGCTCCCTGGCAGATGCCACTTGACCATAGACACGCCAGACACGAGTGGCACATTGTTGAGATCTGCAATTTTGAGGTGGACTTCAAATTTGGGCTGTAGGATACCGCGTCAGTGTCAGCGAGCGCCGAACTTTTTTTTTAACCGATGCCAGATGGTGGCCAAACGAAGCTCCTAACCTTTCGAGCCTTGTGTACTAACGATAGAAATGGCAGATTAGCACGGCGCATTGCAAACAGCAACAAGTCGAGTCATTGGCATTGGCATGTAGCACAGAGCCAGGAGCAGAGAACAAAAGTGCAGTGGTTGGATTCTTGGAGGTCGGGCAGATTCCCGTTTGGTGTGTTAGGTAGGTAGTTAAGGCTCAGTTGGCAAAACGGAAGGGGTGCCGGTGCCCGGTGCCAAAGTGTCAAAGAAGCCGTGCCCCATGGGTGACGTAAGTTGTAACAGAACTGGGTACTCTAGGCTCACTTTCCAAAGGCGCAGCAGCAACAGGAAGGCCGCAAGGCCCAAACGAGCCGCTGCATACCATCGGATGGACACGGGCAGGCTGAGACAGGGCATCCGTACCTGTGTTACGAATACAATCTTGGAAGGGATTTTTTTTTTTGGGGGGGGGGGGGGGAAGGGGGGAAGGGGGACAGCGGGGAAGATGAGGGGAACGGAGGAAAGGAGGGCAGAGATGCAGAGATAAGTTGATGCAGTGATGTGGTGGACTGGATGCTTGATTGAAGGGGAGCAGCTTACTGAGGGACGTCATCGCAGCTGCGTAGGAAGCACGCTGGATGCCACCATGCCCTAAACCTTAAGTGTGACGGCGAAGATGATTGGCAACAGTGCTAGAGATAAAAATGCTTTTCGGATTTAGTTTCCCAGACCACTGCAACAGCAGAGTGGCCAGGCGTCGTCGCAGACGTTGGAGCGCCAAGCACAGTTGATGCGATGGAACCGGAACCCGACGAAGCCAGGAACGCGCGCAGTAGCCCGCAGCAGCCGCAGGAGAGCTCAGGGGACGGGGAATAGTCAAGCACAGACGAGTACCAGCAGAACCGAACCACGCTTCCAGTCTAATTAACCAACATCAAAAAGCCATCATTGTCAGCCGGAGGAAGATAATGGAAAGAGCGGAGAGACGATCTCGAGAAAGGAGAGCGAAAGGGACTCGCAGCGTGGAATCTGGGGCACCCCCAACTCCACCAGATCTCCAGTCTTGACCAGGGACATGTGGAGTTCCGGCAGTGAGGCCCCACCACATAGCGGGCCGCCAAGGCATGATAAGATAAGAGCTCCAAAAATTGTCCCTCCCTTCCTATCATCAGCGCACCAGCGGGGAGACGCCCTTCTGAAGTTCTGGTCGTGTACCTCGCTGTCGCATCGATTGGGACTCGAGCTGCCCAATCCTGCGACACACACATGTCGACGTCACATGGACTTCAAACAACCTCGCCCCTCAGGAAACGGGCAGGATGGAGGAAAGAAACGCAAGGAGCCTCCGACCGCCGCAAAAGATAACCGCTCCCAGTCAAGGGGAACACCCACTAATGCCCCCTCCAGCAGTCGCGCGGCGAAGCGCGTCAAGTGGCAGGATGCCCGCAATATCCGCACCCTACCCGCCGACGACGCCCTCGATGATGGAAAACTGGATTTGCAGAAGTTTATCGAAGCGCGTACCTTCGAGATCCAAGCGCTCGAGAGCAGCATGGCCAAGTGCAAGGCCGCCAGCGCGACCCGTGTCTTCCAGCAAGTGCCCCGTTCCATGCGTCGCCGGACGGCCAGCCACAATGCGAAGCGTGTGCCCAAGCGATTGCGTGAGCGCGCGAAAAAAGAGATGCTAGAGGACAACACACCGACCGTTGAAGCCCGGAAACGGCGCCCTCGCACCACCCGTGCCCGAATCCGTGCCGAAACTGCAAAGCGCCTAAGCATCTTAGCGGCGAAGAAAAAGAAGAAGCTGCTGCAGAAGAAGAAGCAGCTGGAGGAGCAGCGAGCTGAGAAGGGCGATGCTCAAGGACCCTCTGCTTCAGGGGCATCGAGTCAGATCGATAGCAAACCGAAAGCGCACACCCGCCAGCCCAGGCCGAAGATTCGTCGCAACATGCTGAATGATCCTCCAAAAGCCGATTCAAAGTTCAGAAAAAGACAGATAAACAAGACGTGGCTGCCAACACATCTGTGGCATGCAAAAAGGGCAAAGATGACTGAGCCGAAGAAACCGCTTTGGAGGTTCGCCATCCCCTTGACCCCAACAGAGAAGTGTTACCGCCCGACACATCGTGCTCTTGGCCAGAAGGGCGCTGTGGCATGGGACATGAGTTACATGAGCACAATTAGCCTATCTGGCACTGCTAACGGTGTCGAGAGGGTCCTGAAAGAGCTTGGTCTGACACAAGAGACACTGTGGGGGATCCGTGGCCAAAAGTGGCGGGCAGGTCTGCGGACTTGGACTGGAATACTCAGCAGACAGACCAAGGGTTCGAGACGGGACATCGGACCGGCCACAATCATATGGAATCCCGAGGACCGCATTCCAGCAGACGATCAATCATCTCGACCCAAGAAGTCCCGGAGACAGCTCCTGATCCGGACGCATCCGTCTTGCTTCCTCGAACTATTCGAGGAGCTCGTCAAGCTTGCCAAGGCACAATCCCCACAGCTTCATGTCGAGGACCTGCGCTTTGAGATCGGCAGCATCGAGCTAATAGGCCCGGGCTCTACTGAGGCCCTGCTCGGAGTGCTGAAGCCTTATCACGACAAAACTGGCTCTGAGGAGCGCCATGCACAGGTCTTCAAGAGCCTGGCTGGCCTTACCAACCCCGCTGCCCTTCCAAAGGGGGCCCTTTTGTCGTTCTCAGCCAGAGACCCCCGATTGTCATACCCTCCCAAGACGATTGATGTCCCCCTCGGGGGTGTGGATGCGATTTTGGTCGAGCTACTCGCTCAGTGGCCAGCCGACCAAGACCCCAAATCAATCGGGCTCTTTGACCGTGACAGCCGGTTCGAAGCGTCGAGGTTACCATCTCAAAAGGCCATCAACAGGCGAAAAGGAGCCAACGCTCCTGGAGAGCCGCTCCCTGTGACAGATGCCGATCCCCCAATCCCCATTGTCTTGTACGCTTCCAGACCAGCGACAGACGGACAAGCACAAGGGACATGGACGCTTATGGCTCCATGGAAATGCATCATGCCCATTTGGTATGCCTTGATGCATTACCCGCTCTCAACCGGGGGTAATCCGAGATTTGGTGGTTTGCGCGAGCAGATGCAGATGGCCTTTGAGCAGGGAGTGCCGTGGTTTCCTGCTGACTTTCCGGCAACGGACGCTGGGCTCTCCTGGGAGCTGGAACAGCGCGCCAAGAGAAAACAGGAATGGGAGCGTCGTCCCAAGGGCAAGAGGGTGGAATGGAAATCCCTTGACCTAGGTGCTGGACGAAAAGGGGAGATAGGGAATGGACACGCTTGTGACTTTGAGCATTTGTTTGCGCTCAACGCGGCTCCCACGTCTTCTTCTTCCAGCTCGGAAGAGACAAACACCTCATCGGCTTCAGGACCGATCGAGAAGATGGATCTTGATCCCCCAGAGAGAGCGGAAGGGGCTGAGACTGCCGCCTGCAGCAAGGCTTCTACGATCCTGCCACTCGGACTGGTTCGACAGATGACTAAAGCATCATTCACAACGCTATCAAAGTCACCGAACCCAGACAAGCCACCAGCATATTCGATCATCACAGTGAGCATAACGTTCGTCACGAGGGGCGTCGCGTCAACATGTGCAAGGATCTACCGCCTGCCGACGCGTAAGACGCCGACAGCCCAATGCGCAGACGTCGAAGTAACCGCAACACCGGCAAACTCTCCTGGCTCGCTACCATTCGACCTCAGGGACCAGTGGCTTCGGAAACTGCCAGCATCAAACTCCCCGAGCTTCGGGAACTCCAAGACCGGCAAGGGCAAATCACCTTCCCGATTGGTTGGCCCGCTACTGCCACCGGCAAAGCAGATGCCCGCCGGGGTCGACTTTGAAACACGCAAAAAGCTCCTCGCACAGTCACTCATCGTGGGGCCTGACAATCCCCCCCTGCCATATCCCAAACCTGGAGGACCGTTGAATGACCCGAGTCACCAGAATCAGCACCATCCGCTGTGCCCGGGAGAGGAGGACCTCATCGGGTTTGTGACGACCGGGGCGTTTAGCCTCAGTGAGGGTAAAGGCACAGCGATTGGGTCCATCTCGGCTGAGAAGGCACTGGAGGCGTTGCGTGATGGTGGCCCTGCTGAGGGTAGGTTATGTGTGGTAAGAAACGCGGGGGAAAGCGTGGGCTGGCTGGCGAAGTGGGAGCTTGTGTAGTGAAAGGCGAGAAGACAGTTGTCTTCTCGACGTCAGTCAGCCTTGGCTAAAGTAAAAGAAGAATTACTTTTTGAGCATATTTCATCGAACTATCCGTCCAGTTCCTATTCTGTGTGTGTGTGTGTGTGTGAGTGAGTGAGAGAGAGAGAGAGAGAGTTGGGGAGGGAGGGAAGGGGGGGAATTCCTGCAGTCTTCAGCAGAGTCTGTTCTCCTGATCGAGTCCAGTCAAGTCGAGCGTGCCGAGCACACGGTTGTTGGTTTTGGACAGGTTCTCGCTGCTTGTTCTCACCGTTAAATCCAAGTCGCAGGGTGTGGGTAAGGGACAGCTGCAAGCCACCGGAATAAGATCCATCGACGACAACTCGGAGTCGGTTCTCACAAATGTCTACATAAAAAAGGGCTCTGTTATCAGGAAGCTGACATTCCAATCATAGCAAAGCCTTGTGGACGGTGTGGCTATTTTGTGTAACGCCAGTTCCTCCCTGCCTTGTTCCGTTCGATCCCGATATCACGGGAGTAGAGTGGGCAGAACACGTCGCTGCCCGTTCGGAGATGATATCTTGATTATTCACGGATTACGGATTACACTGCACAGTGGCTATCTCGATTGCAGCAGTTTGGGGGGGGGTGTGGAGGGGCGAGTGAGACGAGAGTCCGGAGAGCCTAGCAACAGCTTAGCTACCTACCTGCATACTCAGCTTACTGTCTACAGTCAAATACGACCCCTTGGCCGTTAATAATAACAGCAGCTGCCGGAATCACTGGCAAAGGGTTTAGATTTGACGTGGGACAAAAAATATCAAAGCGATAGTTTGGCGTTGTCCCACAGCGGAATGTGCACCTAGTGTGCACGTACAGTCTGTATGGAGGAGATCACAATGGTGATTGACAAGATAAATTTGGGCGTTGTGATAGCCTTTTTTGCACTCAAAATTAGGAAGTTGACGGCCAATATTTGCACTCTTGAGCAGCCAGCTGCAGCCCTTTAGTCATCCCGCTGTCACAGTGTTTGCCGGCTGGGCACAAACATGGCGGTTGGCATTGGACAGGATTTGGTGAGACATGGAACGTGGGACAGAGTGACAGAAGTTCCCAAGAACCGTATGTTGATCAGAAAACACCGATGAGCTTGGCTCCTTCAAAGAGGAGGGAACCGGAAGCCAAGGATGGATCAGATCGGTAGCGTGACGACATGTCTTAAGACTCCGACTCCGAATGATCACCTTTTTTTTAAAAAAAAGAAAGAAAGAAAACAAGTCTTATTACAAGCATTTTTCGCATCCTACCGTCTTCTAAGGCATGGTGCCATCGCTGGACGGCATCCACGGAACCAGCAGTGTGCTCTCATACGATAGCAGCGCAGAAGTAACAGATAGACGTACAGTTACAGTGTAGGATTTGCGAGAGCTGATTGCTTTCCATTTCGGGCAATCAAGATTAGAAGAAGAGCAATAACGAAGAAAAGCAGGAAGTGAAGATCGGGACAAAAAAACAAAACAACAATTAGATCGGACTGCGGATCGGAGACACAATGAGCTAAGCTGCAGCTAGGGCAGCAAGCCTGATCTGGCAGGATAATCTGCAAGGCGACCGCAAGAAATGCAGAGAAAATGCAGTAAGTGGCGCAACGGGCAGAAAAGGAGCGCAGAAGAAAAGAAAAAAGAGAGACCACAAGATGGCCTCGCAGTAATAAATGAATGTTCACCTTAGGTGCCAAAATCCAGTTCCCCATTTTCCCATCTCCCCAGACACGGCATACATTTGGCGTCACACGCTGTGATTCCGCGGTCGGCAACATGTAGCACGTGTGACGAGAATAAGCCGCGACTCTGAAGCGGCGCCAAAAGACGAGGCTGCCCTGACCTTTTTCAATTTCATCAGAACTCCCCGATGATGGAGCTCGTACGACCCGTCGTACGAGGGCTTTGTCCGGCAGCAGACGGAATGTGGAACTGCGAGAACCAAGAAGCTGGGATTTAGGGTAGAAGTGTGAAGGAGAGAGAGCAAACGCGCACTTTTAGTGGAAAATACGAATTGAGAAGAGAAAAAAAATTTGGGCAATTTCGCAAAAAAAGCTATTGGCAGCAACAACCGCAGCAACAGCCCCGGGCGACTGGCGATCCCACTTAACGGGGTTCTTTCATGCGCATCGCTCTCCGCGCAGACAAATCAGGAAACTGTCGTTACGGCTGTGCTTAATCTGTACGAGGATCGGGCTAGCGTAAACGTAGGAGCAAGCTTCATGAATCATGGATCTCGTCTGCCCATCTCATCTCATCACCATCATCACATCCCAGTAGTCCGGGGATGTGTTGGTTGCTTGTTGATTCCCAGTCCTGTCAAAAACTTGCGCCCACAAGCTCGGGACTAGCTCGCCCCATTTTACATTGTCACTGACGCTAAACTTTACCGAGTAGCTATAACCGTGCCTAGGTTGTTGACAACACAGCAGCTCTAAGAACAACACGACAGCCGCGCCACACGAGCCATTCAATGATAATTGTGATCTGGGACATTACACCGCTTGACTGAGCTATTGGGTTGTGTTCAAGTTGTTGATTTCATACTTTTAGCATTTTCCTTTCACTTGTTGTCCTGTGCTGGCTTGGCTCCCGCTCTCGCTTTTTTATCGCAGCGTCGCTTCTGTCCGGTCCAGTCAGGGCAGGTCTCAAGGCCGAAGGTGTCTCTGCTGATCGCTGCAGAGCACATCCCTTACGCCCACTGCGCCCAGCTCCCTACCGGCTTGGCGAGATCGGCCAAGCCTACTGCCCAAAGGGCCAAGAGCTTTTGACCTGGCAGCCTGGGGGCCCCTCCCGTCCCGCTGTCCCCGCAGTGATTCCAGCGTGCAACGGGCTGCAGTTCGTTTCCTTGGACTCCCCCGCGGGCTTGGTTCCCCTCCTCCACCGCAACGTACCAAAACCTTGTTGACCAGGGTCGAGCAGGTCTTAGGACGGCCCAGTCACAGTGCTTGTCACCAGTCCAGTCGAGTCCAGTGATCCCAAAAGCAGGCGATTTCATCGCAAAAGCCGAAGCCTGCCTGTTCCGATCCTCCCCACCCTTGTCAGCCCATATCTGCATTTTTTTTGGATTTTTTAAAGGTTTATCATTGCCCTGGTCCGGGACCCGGGGCCCTGGGTCATTACTTTCTCTTTGAATATTATTGAAATTCATGTCATGGTCAACCCAGCTTGCGGACTCTTCAACATTACACACGCTGTACCACTAGACACGCGCTCCTTAGACTGCTCATCCGCTTTCCCTCCGACTTATCCGTCGACAGATTTGCTGGAGATTCGCAGACTCGCAAGCAGGGCTTGCATCCACCAACATCAGAACAGCTACGGGGTTGTCGAGTATCACCGAATCCAAGAGCCCACAAGAAACGAGGAGCGAAGACATCAAGGTATCCATAATCCATGGCTCTCCAGGTCTTGTTTCCATCCAAGCCGGCCGCCCCTGGCCATGACGGCGGGAGTAACAGCATCAGCAAGAACCAGTCTGCCTTTGCCCTGACCAACGTCCGTCCAGGAGACGAAGACAACTATGTGCGCGAAGTTTTGGCCCGTTCCGACGGCGTCTCTGAGGCAGACATCGAGCGCGAGTTGCTAGCCATGGCCGAGTCTCTGGGTATTGAGCTGCCCAACCCATCGGCCCTGAGCCTGTCCGACACAACAACACACCACAATGACCACACCGCTGCCAGCAACAGCAGCAGAACCAGTAGTAGCCCATCTAGCGACTCTGACAAGACCCTCGTCCCTCCCCATCTGAACCGGAATCGCCCCTTTTCGACCGGCTCTGATGCCACAGCCTTCACAGCAATCACAACAGTAGTGCCCTCGCACCCTTCCCGCGCGTCGACTGCACTCTCTCCTACGCTGACTGAGACGTCGACCGGCGACCGGCGTCGCTCCAGAAGCAGTAGTCTCAACTTTTCGTACTATGATCGCTACATCAGCCAGCTGGATCCGATGCTGGATCAGCCGAAGCTCTATGTTAATCGGCCTACGACCGCCAAAATGGAGAGACTATCATCATCAGGAGGTCGCACGTCGGGGACTAGGGGTTCGTCCAGAAAGGGCGTTAGAGGATTGACTAAGAGTCTGGCGAGCAAGCTGAGGCTACGGAAGAGTTCTCCGAGTGGTGTAGCGCCTCTGTAAGTTCGGTAAGTTTTTTTTTTTTTTTTTTACTTCCCTTTCCTTTTTGTCTAAGTGAGACAAGCCACTTACAACCCAGCCCCTGCGTCTGCTGCCGCGAAGACTTCAACCCCGACGCCAACACGCTTGAAACGCTCCCCTGCGGCCACCGCTACTGCCACGACTGCCTCATCGTCATCATCTCGCAATCCATCGCCGACGAGTCCAAAATGCCTCCTCGCTGCTGCACTCAGCCCATCCCCAGCTCCATCATCCAATCTATCCTGCCCTCCGACCAGCAACAGCTCTTCCTCAAAGCCGTCGTGCAGTACAGCACGCCCTGGAAAGCCCGCATCTTTTGTCCCAATACGACCGTCTGCGGCGAGTTCATCCCTCCGACCGGCAAGTTGGACCCTAAACATCCCTTTGAAGTGGTCTGTCCCCACTGCGACACCCGTGTGTGTGTCATGTGCAAGCGGGCCGCGCATCCCCTCGGCCAGGACTGCCCTGATGATGCCGAGCTGGAGGCCGTTCTCAAAATGGGCGAGCGGTCGGGCTGGCGCCGCTGTTATAAGTGTCGCACACTGGTCGAGCTGGTGCAGGGGTGCACGCATATCACGTGTCGGTGTAAGGCGCAGTTTTGTTATATTTGTGGTGCCGTGTGGGATCCACAGGTTGGATGTCCGAATTTTTGTAATGGGGAAGAGGAGATGGAGCGGAGGAGGGCCGAGGAGGAGGCCAGGCAGGCGGCGCTCGAGGCGGAGAGGCTTGCGCAGTTGAAAGCGCAGGAAGAAGAAGAGGCGAGGAAAAGAGAGGCTGAGCAAAGGACGAGGGAGAGCCCTGAGTTCCAAAGGCTACGGCAGCAGCAGGAGGCGGAGATGGCAAGGTTCTTGGCGTACGAGCAGCGTGAGAAGGCTGCGATGCGAGCGAGGCATGCGGCCCGCAAGCAGGCCGTGCTGGCCAAGTACGATGAGCAGATCGAGAAGATGCGCGAGCGCCATGTCCGTACTGAGCAGCACCTTGAGGACCGGCAGGTCCTTGCTGAGATGGAGCTGCAGAAGGCACAGCAGGAGAAGGAGAAGAAGGTGTTGCTCAAGCTGAAGTATATGGAAGACTACTGTCGCGGCGGCGTCACGGCCGACTCGCCTGAAGCCCAACAGCAACAGATCAACTCGGACGATCCGGACGCTCCGCCAAGGCGAATTGTTACTGCTCGTGATTTGGAACAGCTCCGTGAGCAGTACTGCGTGCGCGACGGCATGCAGCGCCGACACCAGTCACAGATCAATGGGCTGCGCGAGCGGCAGGCGAAGGCGATGGAGGAGCTGGTAGCGCGGCACGAGCGCGAGATGGATGCTCTTTTGGCGAGGCGGGATGAGGAAGTTGAGGATCTAGCTGTTGGGTTTGCCAATGAGGCGGATGCGCTGGAGAAGGTGTTTGCTGAGCGCAGGGCGAGGTTGGTGAGGAGATGGGAGGTGGCCGCGGAGATTTTGAGGGTTGAGATGGAACGGAAGAGGGGAGTCGCGTTTGGCAGGATGGAACCTGTTGTTTGGCCTGCTCCAGAGCCCGAAGAGGGGCGAGGAGAGGAAGAGAAGAAGGATGAGCAGGCTGAGAAGGTTGAAGGACTGGCTGATGGGGCTGATGGGGCTGATGGGGCTGATGCAGTCAGCCAAGAGGAAGAGGACAACGCTGTTGGGATCGCCAAGTAGAGGGGATGCTCGACGCTCTCTCCCTACATTCTTGGCCATCCCGTTCTCTTTTAAATGCTTGTTTTCTTGGTTCGCTTCTTGGATATCCCCTTTTTGTTTTGCTTGCAGATCGATATCCCTTTCTGCTCAGGGCTGGTTCTGGTGGGTTGGTTTGGGTTGATCTGGGCTTTGCTTGGGATGTATCTCTCTTAGGGCATACTTATTATACCTTTGTAAAACCGGAAAGGATCATGTTTCATTCTATTAACTAACTTCCTGTCACCGTCCAGCTTGAGGACCGTTACGCCGTCTTACCTACCACACGGCTCTAGCCTTTTGTTACTTTTCCTTTGTATCGTCCTGTAACAAATTAAGAAGGGAATTTAGCTCGTGTAGGATGCCAAGTTTCAATAACGCTACATGCCCAACTCAAGTACTCATCTTCGATCCTGTCGCCGTTCGCTAGAGGTTGGCTTCGATTCGAGACTAACAGTTCGCAATGGACAGGTATGACGAAAGCCAAGACGTCGAAGTCCACCAGGAACCATGGCCCTGGCCACGCTGACTCCACCGGTGATGCTGGGGATGTGTAATTTACACAGCCTTGTACCGTAACAATTACACGGCTGGTGCGCAAGTTACGATAAGGCAGCGTCGGCTGCCGGCGCGTCCAACCGCCGACTGCCAATCCACCAGGCTGCAGCATCCAAGCTCGGCTGTCCACTGAGACCCCCTGGTGCCTGGGCTATCCACAGGGACGCTGCGCCGCCACTGCACCTCATTCAACTTTCGGATGACACTCATCTTCAGTCCGGCTGACTTCTTCCGAACATCTCCTTATCAACACAGGCCCCATCTTCCATTCTCTGGGGTTTTTTATGCTGAGCGATTCCTGGAAACAAGCATTAAGTTAGTAGATATCCTCCAGTGAAACAGTCAAGATGGTGTCCGAGGACCGCCAGCGCATCATCGAGACCAACCGGTCTCTCCGCACTATCAAAAATGCAAGTCTCCCGTTCTTGCCGTCCAGTCTGAGGGTCCTGATTGAATGCTAACGGACACAAACAGGAACTCGAGTCGCTGCTCGAAAAAGGAGTCATCGCCGACAACGCCTTCGCAACAATCATGGACCTTCTCCCCGCCGAGTCCAGCGTAGTCTCCAGCAACAACGCCGCCGCCCGCAACACCTCCTCCACAGCGCCCGTCAAGGCCGCGATCAACACTCCCTCCGAAACCCTAACCCCCGCCCCTCCGTCGTACGCCCAATCCATCGCCACATCCCCCACCCCAACCCTCCCCATCCGTACCAATCCTGCTCCCGCGGCCCCTCCGCAGAGACCCATCCTCGCCCACGCCCGCGCCCTCTACAAATACGTCGCCACCGATGCGCGCGACGTTTCCTTCGAGCGCGACGACAAGATCTCCGTGCTGGAGTACATGAACGCGGACTGGTGGCGGGGCCGCAACGAGCGGACAGGCGAAGAAGGCATCTTCCCGAGGAATTATGTCACTGTGGAGCAGGAGGTCGTCGCTCCTACCGGTAAGGTTGAGTACAACCAGGCGAATCCGATGGGCGGGATTGTCAATGGCGTGCAGCCCGGATATCCAGCGCCGCCGCCGGTGGGCGCAGGGTATATCCCCCCGCCGGGGCAGGAGGGTGAGGGGAGTGGGGGGAATAAGTTGGCTGAGCAGGGGAAGAAGTTTGGGAAGAAGTTGGGGAATGCGGCGATTTTTGGCGCGGGCGCGACAATTGGGAGTAATATTGTTAACTCTATTTTCTGAGGGAAGGGAGTGTGGGAGGGATTGCGTGGCAGGCAAAAGATGGAATTGTTTAGTTTTGCTACCTTTTAGATGGGCGTGTTTCTTTATGATGTGGTCTCTTTGTGCCGTTGTCTTCAAGTTCAACGCAGCGTAGGTGCTGCTGGATCCAATCCATACTGCTCGCAAAATATGGAAATCTCTTAGTTGCATGTTGGCCCACTTGGTAACTGCTAGAAATAGTTTTGGTCATTCCTCTATCTACAATCGTGGTGTGACCTGCTATAAAACCCATTTTATTCCCGAACCTGTTGGACGGTTTTAACACACAGCAGTTACTTGATTTGCAACATCCATCCGGAAGACTTCTTTGGCTTGCGAGTAGAGAGAGAGACACACACACACACACAGAGAGAGAGAGAGAGAGAGAGAGAGAGAGTACGAACCTGACAACTCTTGTTGACACATCTATACGAATATATATGCCTGTTCTTTTT
>NW_006383028.1:0-60674 GCF_000221225.1 Thermochaetoides thermophila DSM 1495 | reverse complement strand
ATATATATATATATATATATATATATATATATATATATGTGTGTGTGTGTGTGTGTGTGTTTCCCTCCTTCTTCTCATCAGCCCCCAAAACCATACCTCCTCACCCTCCGTCCAATCGTGACCCAGAAATACCATTCAATGCCGCCGCCGAACCCTCCTCCCATTACGCTTCCCCGCTCCAGCCATTGCGAGACAACACATGCAACATATGCAACAACCAACCAGGCACCCGATGACCCAAACTATGTGAACGAGCTCAGGATACCCGCGGCGGTATCGTCGTGAAGGCCTCCATAAACGTATGAACCAACGGCCAGAAGTTGAGGAGACCCATAACCAAGACGTGAGCTCCAATGATTTTCTACGTCATGCTGCCGTACCGGGTCATGCCAGTCCTTCGGCGGGCAGAAGGCGAGGTAAAGGTCGACTGGCCGTTGGTGCACTCGTTAGCAAGCCGCATGAGGTCTTGGGTGCTGGTACTATGCGGGGTTTGTCCGTTGTCGTGGTTGTTGTTGTTAAGTCGGGAGTGTGTGTAGCTCAGGACTCGCTCGGCGGCAGACCTGGGGAAGGGGACATCTCCCCGTGGGCTGATGCCGTAGTCACGAGCTCTTCTGTGCTCGAGCATAGCTTGCAGGTAGCGCAGAAGCTCCAGGAATTCATCAGGAAGAGAAGGCTGGTTTTGCCCGTTTTAGGGAGATATTGCGACTTGTTAGTTATGTGTGTGTGGTGTCTATAGTCAACGCTTTAGCATTGGGACTAGAAACTCCAGACAGCTCACCTCGAGTACTTTTGATGGGAGCATATCTGGTCTTGAGCATCTTGAATGCACAGGATGATAGGGTTGGTCTTGGTTCTGGGAAAAGAAGAAATGGGACTAGGGACTCAGGACTGAAGAAATAAGAGTTTTAAGAAGGCTGCTCCGGATTTGGGAGAGGCAGGGAATTAGAGAACGAAGATCTGAAGAAATAACCAATGAATTTGAAGACCACATGCATTCATATTCCAAGTTACTGAGCTCTAGTTGGCCAAATGATGATATATCCGTCACAGGGACGCTGTATTCTCTAGATGTGAAGTGGAAATGCATTCACGGTTGATCATGTCTTGCTCTGGGTTGATACTTGAGACATTTGAATATGCAACTGTTGCAAAAGTGAGTCATCATTGAGTCCACCAGGATTTCACGAGCTGCTGAACTTGACCAAGGTCTTGGATCGGAAGCTTGATACCTATCAATCTAATTCTCGGCCCGTAAATCTCCTATCTGTAAAACATTAGGACAGGAGCATCGACGATTCTGATCCTCAAGTTGAGAAAGAGGCGTCACATGCCAACAGAGCCAGGACTTCAATACTCCTTATGCTCCAGTATGGAAGATATTATGTTGATTCAAAAAAGATTTGAGAGTAAAAACATTTTACGACAGAAATCGAACACGAGGCATTCTGTAAAGAGGAAGTAAACTCAAACGACAAAAGTTAAAAAGACGTACAACACCCGGGATTCGCTGGTCGTCACCGACCCAACTACTAACCGGGCCCTCAGTGGCTTAACTAGGGCAGAGCGGACGGGATGCCGTGCTTTCCACTGAGTATGGTCGTACGTGCTAGAGCAGTGTCCAAAGACTGGTATACATGAGGAGGTTTACAGCACGAGCATGCAGCAAACTTGAGAAACCAGCCAACAGAAGATTCTCCCACATAAACTCTTCCCACATCACATGCATAGTTATAGTTCACAGAACACAAGATACGAAACACAAAAACAGAACCTCTACTATTTTCCCGCCAATTCCGGGTCACTCATCTATTCTATTCATTCATCCCGTTGACCAATGTCGCAACACAACGCCATATCATGCCTGTCATGCCCCATGCCTGCGTGTGGGACTGTCCTGTCAGGAATTTTACGGGTATGCCTCCCCCTTTGGCTCCTCCACAACGGACATCAACAACCCGTCCGCAAACTGCAGCCACGTCTGATAAAACATCACCCATGTCCAGCCGGTGCCGGAAGGGACGAAACCACTGCGCACTCTACGCGCTCAGCGTGCCGCGCACGCCGCCCTTCCCGCCGACCTCGCGCGCCGTCACGATGACGGTCAGGTCGGTGTTGACGTTGATGGTAACCTCGACCTTGGCACCCTTCTTCACGCCGCGGACAGCCGCCTCAGCCAGGGTGCTGCCAATCTTCCAGACCTTCTCGCGCTTCTCTTCCTCTTCCTCCTCCTCCTCCTCCTCCTCGTCGTCGTCGTCGAAGTCACCGTCATCATCTGCGTCCTCGGTCTTTTCCTTTGTCTCGCCGTCCTCCTTGGCCTTAGGCTCGGGCTTGATCACGTTGATATGCGTGCTACCCTCGACAACCTTGACCAGGACGTCGCCGCCCTCCTTGGGAGCATCCAGGTGAACGGTGCGGCGAGCAGGGACGGCCGTCTCAGGGGCAATGATGGGGACAAATTTTTCCTCTCCAGACTCGGAGACAGAAACAACGCCAATAGCGTTGGTGACATGGGGCATGGTGGTGACCGCAGCATGGGTAGATTGCTCGATATCCTCAGTCTCAAACTCTTGGATCAAGCTAGCCTGCAGAGCGGCACCACGGGCCTGGAGCTCGGAGGGGTTGAGGGCACTGGGGTCGGTAGAGGGGGCCAATATCCTGGTAGACTCAGGGAAGATGTAGCGGAAATTGGCAGCAATACGGGGAGTGTTAGAGGTGCCACCCGACATGATGACCTCATCAACATCAAGCGGGTCGAGGCCAGCCTTCTTCACAGCAGACTCGACCAGGCGGTTAAAGCCCTCAAAGACAGTGCGGGCAATAGTCTCGTAACGCAGACGGTTGATCGTGCTAGCGAAGTCGAGGCCATCGATAAGGCTTTCGACACTGAAACTAGCATTGGTACTCCGGCTAAGCGCCCTCTTGGTAGACTCGGCCTCAAGACGAAGCTTAGCCAGACTCCTGGGATTCTCACGGGGGTCCTTGGCACCGGGGTTCTTCTTAAGGAACTCCTTAGAGAAGTGGTCAATCAAAACCTTGTCCAGGGCAATACCGTGGTACTCGTAGTCGTGAACGGTGGCGAGGATGGTGTACATGCCGCTGCGGCTAGCAAGGACAGTGACATCGGAGCGGGAACCACCCAGGTCAGCAACAACGATGATTTTGTCGCTGATCGTGGCCTCGGGCCGGGCATCATAGGCCAGGACGGCAGCCGCAGGCTCACTGATCAGCTGCAGGACCTCGAGGTCGGCAGCCGCCGCCGCGGCAATCAGGGCAGCCTTCTGCTTCTCGGTGAAGTTGGTGGGAATAGTAATGACAGCCGACGTAACCTTCTTGCCAAGATACTCGGAAGCAGCGCCCACCAGACGGCGCAGGTAGCGGGTGGCAATCTCAGAGACGGTCAGGGTTGACGGCTCAGCATCCTCCTCAGCCTTGTCCTTGATGGTGAAAACAACGTTGTCGCCGGCTTCTTGTGGATGGGCAGAGGCATGGTTGTGGGTAGGATCAACCGACTTGAAACTGGGGTTTTGTTAGGGAGAAGACTCGAGTTGAAGTGTGAGTGGGACAAAGGACTGCCTACTCTTGCCCCAGGATGTCGCGGAAATAGGCGACGGTGTTCTTGGGGTTCCTGACAAGGAAGTTCTTGGCTTGTTGGCCGTAGTACTCGTCGCCGTCGACGTACGACAGGATGGTGGGGATCTGACGATCTGGAGGAAACGCTAGATGTCAGTAGCTTGCAGAGGGACTGGTCGCACAAGGGCGTATCTCACCGCCGTCCTCGTTCGCGATTACCTCAGCCTTGTCGTCGACGGTGTGGGCAATCGAGCTGTTGGAGTTGCCAAAGGTAATGCCGATGACGACGCGCTCGCCCGGCGCAGCCTTGGATGCTGACTCTGCCATGGTTATTGGTTATGGGTTATGTTATAAAATTAACTCTAGAAGATATGAAGAGATTCGAGGCCACAGCGAGGAGAAAAGAGGCAGGAGGTGTATATGTGATGCTGTGAAGGGAGGATGTCGCTAAGTTTAAGTGTTGGATGGTGGGGGATCGAGATCACTTTTTCAAAAATTTGGGCCTGTCGCCCTGTCGCATGCTGGGCTACGTGCCCCGCTCTGACATGGGTAGAGGTACCCGCCCTTCAGCAATAGCTGATTTCATAGCATCTATCTGTGACCCCAACGACTTAAGGCTTCTCATTTTGAATATCAAAGTCATAGAAGTACAATTACTAGCTTAATTAAGCGCAAAAAGTGCACTATTTATCAATGAGCAAATGTATTTTTTTTTGCAATTGAGGTGACGTAGGGACTGATCCTCAAAGTACCTCTACCATGCCACCCACCACAACGGCGCAACCCCACTAAGGCTGGACCAGCGGGGCGGGAAGCAGGCGAGGCTGCGCGCGTGCTGCGCTGTGGGCTGGAAACTTTCAGCCCGCCAAACCAAACAAAGAAACTGAAAACCCAACATCACCACCAAAAACCGCCATAACCCCAAAAAAGTCATAACCACAACCAGCGCGCCATCATGTCCACCACAACACGTCCATTCGTTCTCCCTGGCGAAACAATAGACCCGTCGCTGGTCCCAACACACCCCAAACACCCTCTCCGTCTTGGCCCTGGCTTGCGCCATGTCCCGCCCAGCGATATCATTCCGACCGTCGCGGGCCAACTGATCACCAACCTGAACAAAAACTCCATGTGGGTTGAGTATAACTCGCAGCGCGTAAGGCAATTTCCCAAGAAACCCCATCTCCAAGCCCTCCACTCACCAATCATCAGTACGTCCCAACCCAAAATGACCTCGTCCTGGCCCAAGTCTTGCGCTCAACCCAAGACTCCTACCTTTGCCTCATCACCCCCCACACCCCGCCTGCAACCCTCCCCCACCTAGCCTTCGAATCTGCCACAAAAAAGACCCGTCCCCAGCTCCAACCCGGCCAGCTCGTCTACGCGCGCGTCTCTCTCGCCAACCGACATATGGACCCCGAACTAGAATGCGTCAACCCCTCGACGGGTAAAGCCGACGGTCTCGGCCCCATCACCGGACCCGGCTGTGTGTTCGAAGTATCGCTTGGTTTTGCGCGGCGGCTGTTGATGGCCAAGAGCAGGGAGGAAGGGAAGGTGGGCGTGCTGGAGATGCTAGCGGGGGAGGATCCGAGTATTGGGGAGGCGGGGGCGGGACTAGCGTTCGAGACGGCGGTGGGGAGGAATGGACGGGTGTGGGTTGGGAGTGAGGATGTGAAGACGGTGATCATTGTGGGACGGGCGCTTCAAGAGACAGATCGAGGGAATTTGACAATTGAGGGGCAGAGAAAGTTGGTGAGGAGGTTGTTGAGGGAGATGAGGTGAGGGGGTGACACGTGTCAAGAAGGTTATCGAGAGGATATTTTGGGCTGAGTAGCCCTCCAGGACTTGATGGACGTGTCGCGGGGCATAGGACATACGGGGTCCCCCATGAATGAGACCACAGCCGCGCGAGCCAAGCGGCGATGCGTCAGCAGAATCTACCAGCACTCGGACCAGTTCACCTGCACTTGCACAAGAGGGGCGGAAAGAAAGTGGTCAAAACCCAACCCAGGGAATGCCTTCAAACATGTCCATTTCCCGCGCGGTCTGCAACGCAGACCTAAATAAAACAAGGCCAAGCTCATGAGCTTGTGCTCAGAGCCTTTCGAGGCTCCAAATGCTAACACCATAAGAGTTTTATTTGTATATACACTGGTAAAAGAGCACAACCGAATACCCTAATAATGAATGTCCCATCCCAAATGATGATATAATTTCTAAGTCCTGTACACCTTGCTTGCTTGTTGATCCGAAAAAAAATCCCATCCCAAAAAGTACCCTTCTCAAACATAGACATGTCTATCTCGAGGGGATATGCTCTGTAAAAAAAAAAAAAAAATCAAACAACCATGACAATGAGAGCTAGCTCAGCTGATGGGGCGCTGCCCTTGGCGTTTATGATATCTGGACCTGCCTGGCTTTAGGGTCCAGCCAGGACGTGACTCCGGCGTCCTGCGGCACGGGCTTTCAGCCGCTCGTCCTGCGTCGCGGCATAGTTGAAAGGTATAACCTTCGAAGTAGATGGAAAGCAAGTTATAAAGCCGCACGCAACAAGCCTCATGTCGCCGTGGTATCCATGGCGCCGTCCTCGCTGAAATCAGCATCCGGCCCGGTGTCCGGATCGATCTGATGCTTATTCTTCATGTGCCGGCGCCAGTTATCCTTGCGCGGGAACGACTTGCCACCCTGGCGTGAGTAAGGGCAGTCCGGCACGGTGCAGAAGTAACGGCGCGTCTTGCAGTGCCGGTCGTTGATGTGCCGCTTGAGATGCGTGATAGTGCCGAAGCTGCGGTCGCAGCCGGGGTACTCGCAAGGGAAGGGCCGCTTGTGGTACCTCAGATGATGGCTGGGAAACTGTTAGTCATTCTGGGCTCGTAGAAGTGAATCGATCTCCTGGCTCATGGGTACTCACTTGAACTCATACATGGTACTCTTGACAGTACCACAATACTTGCAGATATAGCCATCCTCTGGCCGGTTGGCAGACCGCCCTAGAGATGGTGCTGGTGATGGCCTGGCCGATGGATTAGGAGACAAACTTGCTGCACTCCCTGGGGATATGGTGATTGCTGGCGCTGGTGATGGTGAAAGGGCTGATGAGGGGTTTGATGAAGGGTCAGGAGGGAGCCCTTGTGATGGAGCAGGCATAAACCCAGCTTGTGTCACGCCGAACGGTTGGGCATTGCTGACTGGCATGTCCAAGTCACCCTGTGAAGATGGGGATCCAGGATATGGTAGTGGTTGTGTGTCAGGGGTGTTCTGCAGGGAATTGACATTTGAAGGAGGAGGGGTTGTGTAATCGTTGACCACCGCCGTCAGTGCCGGTTGGCAGAAGCCTGTTGTTGCGTCGTGAGTTTGCATACCGGCACCAGCATCACTGCCACGATCCATCATTCCAGGAAGTGGTGACTGGTATGGTGAGGGGGTCTGGTATGGTGTTTGAAACGGAACCTGGAGATCTGGCTTGGGACCGGTGACAGAGACGCCACACTGGGCGTTGTCAAGAGTGCTCGATAGCGGTGAGAGGGTGTCAAGAGGCATCTGGGGAGAGTTCTGGATCATCTTGTTGATCTCATGCTCCAGGCGCCAGGCGTTCTCTGTCGAATTTGTTGGTAACATTAGATCCATGGGATTGCCACTCGGACCGTTGTTGGCGTACTGAAGAGAGGGGGGAGCGGCAAGATCCGCCAGGAACAGGGGGGGCTCCGAAAGTGTATCGGAACGCTGCGGAGCGGAGGAGCTCGTAGTGCTGAGGTTGAAAGCCTGTTGTCCGCCGAACGTGGGAGGAGCAGTTGTCACTGCCTGGTTACCGCTATCGGACAGAAAAGAGTCAGGTTCGGCCGTAAGGCCCAAGTTCATAGAAGAGCTCTCGAGTGAAGTGTCGAGCCCAGCGTTGGGACCAAGGGGGACCGACGTCGGGATGCTAGTCTGAGGCGCAAAGGCCGGGGCGGGTTGAGTCGAATCTAGTGAGTGACCGAGGATTTCGGCAATCTCAGCATCCAGTGCCTGCGCTTCGTTGTAGTAGCTCCAGTTCAGACCCTTCAGATTCGGGTCGTACGTGAGCAAAGGATCAGATGCCGCTGGGACTGCGGATTGGTCTGAAGCCGGGAATAAGTCAACAGTGAGGACAGAGGGCGACCGTGTTGTGTGGGCGCTGGTGACGGTCGGAGAACTCCGCTTGCTCTCCTTCCGTGAGGATTTTGTACCCTTCCGCGTGGACTGACGGCCGCTGATGAGATTGCGAAATGAATCTCTGAGGTGAGGAAAGCGCCCCTGAGCAGGCGTAGCAGAGGACTCGTCAATAGATTCAGGCTCTTCTGTGATGCCTGTTGAGGTTATTTGCTGAGGGGCGTATGAGTCGCTACGACTAAGCTGGCCGACGGTACCCTTGGAAAGCGTTCGAGATGGAGTGGCTGTGAGAGGATGAGGTACCGACGTTCCTTGAGGCAAAGGTGCCTGACCGTCGGTTGGTGTTGGAGACTCGGGAGAAACAGGTGATATAGGTGATGGTAAGCCCTGAGAAGCAGCTCCGAGCTTCTGGTCTGGTGAGGCGGAGCGTTGCTGACCTTCTTGACCACTTGTTGCTGTGACAGATGTGGTCGCCGACGACTGTTGGTGGTCGGGGGTAGTAGTGACTGTTGTGCCGGGGCTGGTGTCGAGGGCCGAGTCAGGACTGGGGGAGATGCGCTCCTTTGAGTATCTCTTAGACGACGACGACCGGCCATCATGGTCGTGGCCGACGTCATCGGCGATGGGGCCTCCGGGGCTCTGCCCCATCTCGGCCAGGCCGGCACCGTCATCATGGCGCGTGAGCCATCGGCGCCTTGCACGGACAATGAAGGGGAAGAGGCACAATGCCAGCAAGAGGGCGCCGACGACGGAGCCGATCACAGCCCCAGCGGTGGCTCCCGAAGACAATGACGTCGATCTGGGAACGAGCACGGAGCGGGCCGGCAACGGCGGAGGCCTCTCAGGCCGCGCCGCGGCACGGTCGAGATGCTGCGACAACTGCATCAATCGTGATGCTCGCGGGCAGCTAATACACCAAGAGCAGTCGGAAGTAGGGGAAAAAAAGCGCCTAAGGAAATCTGGTTTGGGGAAGCGTCAAGCTATCAATGCAAGAACCTGCAGGGGTCTCTGGCGGTCGGCCCAGCCACGGTCCACGATCCACGCTGTGGATGCTGCGCCAAGTGTCAATGAGGCTGTGCCTGTCCTGGCCCTACGATGCTGCACCGCTGGATTACTGCTGTGGAATAGCCGCGTGTGTTGCACTTGTACGAAGGCCAATCGATTGTGTCTTGTCTCAGTCGGGCGTGTGTTGCTCTGTGTGTTCGCGTAGTGTAGAGCTAGCGATTCCTAATTTGCGTGAGGGCGCTGGTCTGCTGTAGCCGAAGCTAGAGAACGATCTCGATGATAGCCGAAGACATAGTGAAGGAAAAAAAAGAGAGAGCTGAGCTGGAGGAGCCGAGAATCTGCAGAAATTGATTGAAGGCGGAGAAGGCGAGGGATGCTGCAAGCTGCAAAGTCGGGGGTTGGGATTCGGACGGATGACAGAAGCAATCGCCAATGCAAACTCAGGATCTCAGGTTACCCAGACTCTCCTCAGATGCCACGGGGATGTGTGATGTAGGTCGAGCAGCATGTAAGCACAGAGCACCAGCTGGATCTGCATGAGACGGATGGAATAGAGCACTAGAGAGTTCAAAGAAGCAGGCTAGTAGAGTCACCGCAGCGACTTCACCAGCCTCATGCTCAAAAGCGTTGAAAGGGGCGGGCGGGATGCGAAGTTGAGACAGAGCGGACAGGACAAGATCGAAGCTGGGGACGACACTAGCGCAGACTGAAAGCCTTTCCCCCTCTTGTCGCGAAGCTGTGCGACGGTTGGGTGTAATGATGCTGCCCAGTGGCCTGCAGAAGATCCGACAGAGAACAGCGCAGAACAGCAGCGTCCAAGCAGCAACACTGGCAACAAGCCAGCAACAACACAGAGATACTGGCGGTTGATCGATCAAATGGATAACGGCCAAAGATGGAAGCTGTGGCTAGCAGGCGGTGGTCGGGGAGCTGGCCGCCAACACAGAGCGTCCGGCCAGTGGTCCAGGGCTAACAGCCTCGACAGGGGATATGAGTGGACAACTGGTTGCCTCCCGTACCCGTGGACGGAACTCCCGCTTCCAAAAGTGACACCCCGCTTGCCAATTCACCTCATTTCACTCTGACGCCGCGCTTCAGATGCGCACTCATACCACTAGCTTCACAATCTTCATCTGAGCTGCCAAATCCGCATCGTTGGGCCGGCTTGCATTCGAGTCTGCGCAGGGAGACAAAACGATGCAATTCACGTGACCACAGTTAGATGCCATCGAGCATTTTCCTCGGACCGGGGTCTACCCGTAGGCGCGGTGAAAGAATAAAGACGGTGAAGAATGAAGACCTCCAGACGAACAGGCGATCCAGAAAAGTGTTCCTGGTGCCCCATCTTAGCCATCCTTGGCTATCCTTAACAGCTTGGCGTTCCCCACATTTCATGTGGCACGGGCCACACCCAAACCGGTTGTCCACTGGCCTCACCAGTGAGGCGTGCTGTGAGGGCGCGGGTCGGTCTCGGGACAGCCGAATTCTATCCAATCGCTGCCCGGGCCCCAAAGATAGGCCGTTTACCTCCCACATATCGACGATGACTTCATACCTCGACATCGTCGGCACGACGGCAACCAGCCTGCGCCTCGACTACTCTCTCCTGAAGATATGCGAGCGATACCGGCAGTGTAAGGCGTCCACCAGATCATGTTCGTCATCTGCAGGAACCAGGTATTTGGGACCGACGCATGACCCGCGGGGTAAATGAGGCGAAGCTGTGGGGACGGTTTTCCCCAGATCGACCCAGATGATATGTTTGTAAGGCTTTTCGGGGTCTCGGTATGCTTTAAGTCGGAGTGTGTCTACGTACGAGTTAATCATGAATGCAGTTCGGGTATCTTTCCAGCCTGACGGAGAGTTTCTTGTGTGGCTATCGAGGGCTTTTGCCAGTCATCCCTGAAATTTGGAGCTCATTCGGCCGCATGTGAGGCGCACGCAGACAGGTAACAGAGAGCTTGTATCAATTGCCTACGTATGTTGGTTAGCTTGGAAGCTGCACTGCCCTGGCGTTGACGGCAGCCCTGGGCCACAGGCTGCCAAGGGGGTTCTCGAAGAGTTGGGAGGTCGAGGTTCAGCTCTCGTTAAGATGAAAGCCCAAGAGGTAGACGAGAGTTTCGAGCTTCTCTTTTTGACCCATCTTACCACAGCGCTCAGTCATGGACTGAAAAGTTCCCGTAGCAGGAAATAAAACAGCTGTTCTCCTGCCCCCGAGTCGTCAGTCAGAGCACGGCGCACTGGCTCACTGAATTGACGATGACGCAGTCGACCAAGGCAACTTTATCCACAGGGTCTTTGCCGGTCACGCGTAGCCCGTGCTTGCAAGTCATGACGACTGTCAATGCAAGTAAGTTCGGTTTTGAGTGATTAAATGTGTCGTGCCTGGTTTGGTGAAGCGAGTTCTTGAAGGTTTAGACAGGGACTGAGAAAGCCCACACCAACATCTCGAGAAGTCAATTCCAATCAAAAAGAAAACAACATTTGCTAAGAGAGAAGAATATCTAAACAATGAGGCGCCTCTCCATGATTGCCGTTACGACGGCAGTGGTCATTTCTGCCCTAGCAAGTCCAGTTCCGGATCGGTCTCAAGTCCCCTTCGCTTGCGAGGCAAAGGAAGGGCAGTCTTATTGCTCTCTATCTCCCAAAAAGGATCCAGTTCAAGCATGGTGGGACTGTCTCCCCTGGGAACAGGCTCGTGAACTGTATTCCGATGTCCTTGGCGAAGACCTCATTCGGGACATTCACCTGAGCCACCTGGTTGATGAGAACATCGATCTCAGTCATGCCTATGCCAGCGACGAGGATCATCATCCAGACCATGGCCACGGCCACCACGGCCATCGCGGTCCCAGTTTCCCCGACAAGACTATCTATGAGGTGATTAGCGAGTGTGAGCATGTGAGTCGTTTTTTCAAGCTTGTCGAGGAGCATGACGGCATCAAGGAGCTGCTCGACGATGACAAGCATAACCACACCTTGCTGTTGCCGACGAACGGGGCGTTTTGTCGTCGGCGCTGTCGCCATGGCCATCATGGGCATGATGGGCACGGAGATCACGACGGCCACGGTGGCCATGGTCATGATGGTGACCATGACCACAGCTCTGATAACGAGAGTGATAGCGATCATGACGGTGACCATAACCATGGTCATGACCACCATCACGACCATGACCACGATGGAAATCACGACCACGACGGCGACCACCATCACTGCCCTCACTGGAAAGAATTTATCGACTCCCTCCTCCATTACCACATCCTCCCTGGCCGCTGGCCCCTCTGCCGCATCCGGCACTCCAAGACCATCCCAACCTCCCTCCATCCCCCAGGCCTAGGCTTCTCATCCGAACTATCCCCCAAATATCACCATCATCACCCCCAACGCATCCGCTCCTTTACAACCCCCTTCCTCCAACGAACTTACCTCAACTTCCGCACAGTCCTCACCCCGCACACCGTCACAATCCACGCCAAAAACGGCATTATCCACCTCATCGACTCCCTTCTCATCCCCCCTCCCAACCAAACCACCGCCCTACGCCTTCTCCCCTCACACTTCAGCACTCTAACGCTCGCGCTCGAAACAACAGGCCTGGCTTCCGAGCTCGCCGACCTGCCCCGGTCAGGAGGAGCAACCTTCTTCGCTCCTGATAACCACGCTTGGATGAGGCTCGGCCGGAGGGCGAACGCCTTCCTCTTCTCTGAGCACGGAAAGCCGTATTTGAAAGCCCTAGTGAAGTACCATGTGGCATTGAACGAGACGCTGTACTCGGATGCATTCTATTCAGGCAAGAAGGGGCATCATGATGGAAATGAGATGGAAGCGGGCTTTGGATTTGGGTATGAGCATGTGGATTTGACGACGCTGCTGCATGATCTGCCGCTGAGTGTGGACATCCGGCGTTGGCATGGTTGGGTGACGATTTTGGTGAATGGGTTTACGAGAGTGTTGATTCGTGATGGGGTTGCAGCTGACGGGGTGATTCATGTTATTGATCAGGTGCTGGTTCCGCCGTGTAAGCATGGAGGCAATGGCGAGAACTTGAAAAGTGGAGAAGTGAGCGTGGAGGAGCTTAAGGCCCGGTTGGAGCCGTACGTCGAGGACGAGACGCGGCTGTCGGGAGCTGCTATGATGGACACATGTACTCAAGAAGCCTTGTATATGAAAAAGGCTGGGCAGAAGTATGTAGCGGCGATAGGAGACTTGTGAGTGTGATCGTGTGAGTTAAGTCGCCAGTTGGCGTTAGGCCCGGTTTGTATCATAAACTCCTCAAAACCTAGGTCATAGTCAAACAAGCAATAGCTTCCGATTAGCCCCTAAAAACTCCAGTGCTCACTATAAAACAGCATCCACAATCCTTCCCTGATCAACATCCACAGCAGCCCATCTCTGCTCCCTACACCTCCGTACCCAGCCTTCGTCCCCCATATGATCGGCCACTACCCTTTCAAGAACGCCAGTCTCGTCCAAAAGCACCTCAACCACCCATGTATACGAGACTTCTACCAACCCTCCTCCAGGACGAGCAGCAACAGCCGCTGCGTCAACCTTTGTCCTCGGCACCCTAGTGCATAAGAGATGGAGGTCGACCATTTGCGCAAACACTTGGCCAAACGCAGGCTTGTTACGTTGTGCTGGGTCCCGCACAAAACGTCCTGGAACGTTACACGGATGATGACGTCTTAGAGGAGAAGACTGTGGTGCGGGATTGAAGATGGAACAAAGAGTGGGCTCTACCTGTTTGGAGAGCTTCATTCCCTTCCCTATGATGGATTCGTCATGTGAACTTGACGTGGGGGAGATTGTAGAGTTGAGCAACATGAAAACAGGCCCGTTCATGGCAGAGGAACGAGCAAAGGAATGCAACTGAGAAGAGAGCAGGAGCATAGTGTCGTGGGCTGGTTGCTTGTCACGACTGGCGAAGAGGGCGTTCAGCAGGTTAGACATATGTGCGACAAGGACAATATCCGGAACTGAAGAAACAGTTTGAGCAAGCTCCGCTGGGGGTAGTTGTATATCAGGGGGTTCTTGTGGCAATGGTTCAGGAGAGCACAGGTCTTCTTCTTCGCTATCCGGAATCTCAGTCCGTTCCCGTTCCTCAGGGACAGCCTGTTGGTGAGATTTTGCAGGCTCACCAGCTCCCGGGACCTTAGCGTTCTTCTGTAGCTCTTGTGCATGAGTCTCAGCCGAGATAGCAGCCTCTCCAAGCTCCTTTAAGACCTCTTTGAACCCGTCGATATCGAACACTCTGGCAATAGAGATCCTCTCCAGGCACTGCTTGACCCTGGACTGCAGGCTGTCTAACCCCTGAGCAGAAAGCTGGTTCATCAACGCGGCCCGGAGCTTGGGAAGTATCATCGCAGTTGGCAGCGTTGTCACGATCATTGTCCTGGCACAAGTATTAGAGGTCAGAGTGCAGGCGATCATTTGCAGACCAAGCTGAATGAGAGATGGTCAGCCTGAAGGGCGCAGAAGAGTCTGTACTCTGTTACTTAAAAGAGACTCACCAATAAGCCTAACTCCTCATCCTCTGCGCTCACTCCAACAACGGAACCGCGCTCAAACCCGCCGAGCAGGACATAGTTGTCAAGCGCACTACATCCAGTCACTATCCTGCCCTTTTTATCGGCCAGCTTTCGTTTGGCTAGTTCGTGGTCGAGCAGTATTGATGCAGGAACAGGCTCGAGCTGTCCAGGAGAACAAGCTTCAAGATCCATGGCTGGCCACAGTATCAATATGATTAGATAAACAGCCAAACGTGAGAGGGAAGTCTAGGAGGTGCTGGAGTTGTCGGCCAAACGGTCGCTGCGAGGGCCATCATTGTTATGGAGACGGGTCAGCTCTCTGGTCTAACCGAGGGGTTAAAGCTTTGGTGCACATGACACAACCAGGTAATACATGGAACTTCTTGAACTTCCAAAACAAATGAATCAAAACTTCGTAAAACCTTGAGATAAAGATTCCAGAAGACCAACAGGTGGGAAACCACGACTCTGGGGAAACTCAGAGCCTGGAGTTCGCCCCTTTAAACCTCAATGTTGGATAGAAGGAAGGGGCGTTGTCCCCAAAACGACGCTATGCACATATCGCAGTATGACGAAGATCTTGCTCGACCTTACATCCGCCGATGACACGTCGCAATGCTCTCTTCTCAACTGGATGATGTTTGTCAGGCTACATCAAGGTTTCTCGCTACACTGAAACGAGAATCCTTCAACCAACAGATGCAACGCTTCCCGACCATCGGGTCGCCCCACCAACTTCACCACCTCAGATCCTTACCCACAAGTTTCAGCCCCTGATGATCCTATCATTAGAAATTTGTCACCCTTGAGGCAACGTTAGGGATGATTACATCAACAAGTCACCACACAGACAGACGATGGAAATGTTAAGGCGAGAAGATCAGCCGGGCTCGATTATGAAAGGGAACAAGGGTGAAGAGAACTCTGATGTCGCTACGTAATACTAAGTAGAGTACGTATAGTAAGAGTGGTGGTAGCAGTTAGTGAAAAAGGAAAACAAAACAATAGTCATTACAACAACAGTACGTCGACACTACTCTCCTATTCCATCCAATATCCCCCCGATGTCAAATCCTGCCGGCCACAGAATTGCCCAACAACCAGCCGGCCGTTTAACGGATTCGATGACATGCCACAGGCAAAAAGCCCGGGACATGCATGCATTGTATGAGGGCTGTTCCACATCTCGTCGTGATAAACGATCTGTCTGTCCGTCCTGGGACAGGACAAAGCCCAACCGGAACCAACCGCCTAACCTAGGCACCTTGGTATGCCAACCCCATACATCCTCAATCCCAAACCAGGTCGATACCCTATAAGGTACTCTCCCAAATCTCCATTGCTCGGAAAACCAACCCACAAACCCACAGACCTGTGAAGTACCACCACTGCTCTTAACCACCGTTACCCATAGTAGTGTCCTATGGATGCATCATGTCCCCAACTAAGTTAGGGAAAAGGGAAACAGAAACCAAATGCGAAGAGGTAAGCAGGGACTATGTACGTCGAAGTGTGATGCATCAAATAAAGGACCGGGAAAAAAAAGACATTTGCGATACCCCGACATTCACTTCACCCGTCTGGAGCCAGCACGTGACCTCGTGCGAAACAACGCTCTCCTCTTCCGCTTAAACACTGACAAACGATTTCTCTAAATCGCTGTGCCCGGCATGGCCCCAGCATCGGCATCCGGTGGTGCAGGAGGCTTCCGCCGACCCTTCAGACTCTTCATGCGACCAAGCAGACCGGTAGGCTTCGAAGGCGGGGGAGGGGGAATAGGACGCGCGGTCTCCTCGCTACCGGCGGTGACCGTACCGTCGGCGGTGGCTCGGCGTTCAAGTGCCACGCCGATGTTACCACCCTTGGGGCTACCAGGTGCCTCAGCCTTCCGCACCGAGAAACCCTCATCGCCACCTCTATACTCGGAGTTGAAGAAAGGGTTGTTGCCCGAAGGACCACTCTCGGATTGCTTACGCACGTACGAGTCGGAAGAACCGAACCTGGTCGGTTCGCGATTGCCTCCCTTAATATTGCGAATACGGTGGGCAAGAGACTTCTTGCGCTGGAGACCCTCGTTCATCAACTGCGCCTGGCGTTCCTTTTCGCGTTCCTCGATCGCCGAACGGGCAGCTGGCGTGCCTTCCAAGAAGGTCGACGTGCCGAGACCGAGCGATTCGTCGCCGTGAAGGACGGTACCGCGGCTGAGAGGGTCAAACACGGGCACTTCAGTCTTGCTGGAGTATTCACCGTTCCGATCCTTGCCACTGCTGGACCACTCTGAGAATGCTTCCTCGTCGCCATGACCAAATAAGTTCGAATGATCAGGTCGCGAGTTAAGAGGGCCGGGACCACCAATGGTGTTGTTCAAAGAGCCTTCAGGGAAAGCTTGCATAGGAGCGCGCCGGCTGCCTTGCCGGTTGCGGTGAGGGTTCAAGGCATCGAAGGGTCCGTCGTGGTGGAAAACTACGAAGAAATGGTCAGCAAGAGATATAAGAAATGACAAGTTAACGGTGCTAAAGACACTCACTTCCTGTGCCATAAATGCTGGTTGCATCCAGCTGGTCAATAATGTCGAGCTTGCGGCTCGGCTTGGGCTTCATCTCCTTGTGCCTACGCTCGCGCTCGCGCCGGCGCTCGCGCTCTCTCCTCTCCTCCTCGGTCATGGTCCTGCTAGAATCCATAATGGATGATTCCGAGTTCCGGCGTGGACGCCGCTCAGGTCGGTCGGGCCGCTCTGGACGCCTATGAGGCGAACGAGGAGGTTCTGGGTGCCCGTGTTTGTCCGGCGCACCTTGCATTTTGCGAGCACGAAGGGCCTCTTCCTGGGATCGGGTCGGGCGATGATTCGGCGGGGGAGGGCCACGGCGTCCGGGAGGAGGGGGAGGAATGCCTTCGCGGAAAGGAGGAGGAGGGGGTCGGCGATCTTTAGGCGGACCTTGAGAAGGGTTCGGAGGGCCTGGACGCGGCGGGGCTTTCGAAGTCGCTGGCGTGTCCTCGAGACTCAAAGAGCCCTGGCGTCAAACCAATCTGATTAGTTTTTGTTTTTTTTTTTTTTTTTACATTTTGTGCCAACCGTTCAAACGGTTTGCGAAAACATACAAAAATCTCCTCAGCCGTGAGCGATGGTCGTTTCTCGAGAGGCGGAAGCTCCGACGATGACCGCATGTTGGAAAAGCTGGCTCTGCTCGTGATGGCGGGGTCGAGAAAAGGGTTACGCGAAAGCGGGCGCGGAGGGGGGTCGTCGAAAGGAGAGACAGGCGGCGGGGGAGAAGCAGCAACGGCGGGCGATGCAGCGCGATTGCGGAAAGGATTGTTGGAGTTGAGATTCAAGAGCAAGCCAGACGGCTGCCGGTCTATGTAAATGGGCAGATGCAGTCAGCAAATTGGCCAAACAAAAATAGTGGATTTGGATCGCCGGTCCATGCAGGCAAATGACGACGCTGATAGGGGATGAAACAGTAATCTCCTTTACATGACACAGCGGGCTCAAATGGCAGGGCGGGCTGGTGGGCTTGCCCAGGTGCCAGCGCGGCATCCTTGGACCATGGACAGATGCCGAAAAAACTGGGAAGCAGAGCACTCGCATCCATGTGCGCTGTTGGCTATCCGCAAGCACCAAGCGGCGAAGCAAGAAAGCAGAGGCGGCGAACAGGGGAATGCGTCCAGGGCGCCATCCAGGATGGTGGCATCAATTAAAGTGAGAAAAGGGGTAGGGGGACGGGGACGGAGACGGCGATGGGGCTCACCTTGCTGCCCTTGCGAAGTTGCCATGATGGAAAGTGGTTTGGCGGGAAATCTGCCCGGTTGACGATGTTCACGGCAACAGTTTGCGTGCCGAGTGGGTTGATGCGTTCTTAGAGCGCCCTGTGCTACCGTGTCAAAATGTCTTGGACCGAATTCCTTTGACCAGGGCTGGCGTCATACCAGTGGGGATAAGGAGCGTTTTCAGACGGCGGCGGGTCGCTACCACGTTCTGGAAGTTAACGTGGACTGTAGGGACCGTGTCAACCGAGAAACGCGCTTTTTTTTTTTTTTACCCCGTCCCCGCTCGATATGGAAGATTTGATCGTTTTGATCCGAATCGACGTTCCAACCCTTTTTAGATGCGGAAAAGGGCCATCAATCGTAGCCGTGGGTGAGGACTCCGTCGCAATCTCGGGAGGGCGGCGGGATCGACTTTCGCACGCAGCCGAACTGCGGGTTGTGCTGCTCCAGGAATGCGAGTGCAGTGAGGCGTTGCGAGGGGGGGGGAAAAAGAAGCAAGGTAGGTAGGTTGACGAAGAATGCTGTCAAGTAAGGTATGTGTGTGGTTTACGCTTCTACGGGGCTGCGCAGCCAGGCGGGCAAGTCGGTCGGCAGATCGGCCTCGCAGTTTGGCAGCTGGAAAGTCCCAGGTGTTCGGATATGGCTGGCGACGCGTGGTGCGGTAGATGCGGCAGCAGACGCAGGTTGCTTCCAGAGTGTTGATTCGCAGCCCTGTGCTTTCCCGTTCTCCACGTTGCGCTTGCTATCCTGAGGCTCCCGCTGCAGGGTCGGCGCAGCAACCTGGAAGATATGGCTCTGGCTCTGGGGCAGCGAACTGGAAGTGCTGGCGGCAGAAATATCGCGTGCGGCGCACACACAGGATGAGATGGAAGGGAATCCGTGAGCACTGGACAGGTGACTGCGTGACTGCGATTCTGCCTTGGGGTGTTCAGTTTTCAGGGACGCGGTGGATGAGATCCCGCGGATGCAAACGCCGGGCGGGCGAGAGCTGGTGCGGAAGTGGGAAAGGGTTGTCCTTGGAGAGATCTGGGGCTTGTGCGCGATGATGGCCAGCTGCAATTGGCCTAGGGCCAGTTGAGAGTCACAACGCGCTCAAACGCCTTCCACCTGTTCTCGTGGTGCAACGCTCTGGCTGGGAGCTCCCGTCGTTGCAATGCAAACAGCAGGACAGGAAGGAAAGGCGGCAGATGAGAAGGAGGGAAGGGAGCCGTTGATGGTTGTTGATCCTGTGTGCGAGCTCTCTGTGCTGTGCTTCTTCTCCTCAACGAGGCCAGGTCGCGCTTGTGGATCGGTGGAGATCGGGAGCGCGATGCCAAAAATGGGCAGCGGTGTATGGCCACGGATTGCCGAGAGCCTGGTGAGGGTTGCCCCTGTGCACAGCCAAGACAATATATTTTACTGCTGGTTTTCGCAACGCAGTGACACTAATCAAGCGACTGATATAGTGAATTGAAATTCTCGAACCTCTATATTTTATTTTTTTCTCCCAATTCAGCTAGAAAAGGGGGAACAAAGGCAACAGAACGCGGCTTGTGATGCGGAGATCTGCCACCCAACAGATTCAGACTTTATGCTTGACGCTTGGCCCGCACCTGTTCTTCTTGGTGGGGTAGCTGGGGATCCACCATGCCTATTGTGGTTGGCTACACGCCGTCCCTGGCCTCGCCATCCAGGGTCAGGGCCGGTTCCTTGCGCCAGCCATTCATGCGCCCCTGGATACAACAGCAGGGACCAAACCGACAGAACATGAGATGAGGTCACCGCTGGCCGTGGTATATCTTAAACGACCTATCGCCAGAGAAAGCGATCACAGCCGTCAACATCCGCTCAGATTCGTCAATTAGATGCTCAACATGAGTTGCAAGCTTCTCTGAAGCTCAGTATTGTATTCACATACTTCTTTTAGTGAGCCAAGCACCTGCAAACACCTGAAATCAGTCGATGCGCATCGGGTGCTTTCGCGACCATTCCAGGAGCTAGGTCCCGTGTGTCGAGCTCCCGGCGGGATTATGACCGCAAATGTTTAGTGGTGTCTACTTATACAAGCTGAGAAGTCTTGTCAAGGTCTTAAAGCAGCAGGGTGAGGATCAGTCCCAATTCATTGTTCTTTATTAACGTGCTATGGAGTGATTGCTCTGCAATAACACCAGAGTCCCCTATTGACATCACCAATACATACTCTCTCGGAGAGCCAACCGAAAAAGAAAAAAAAAAGGGGGGGATCACCCGAAGGTTCTTCACACTCTTGAGGTTCCCTGCCCCGCAAAGCATGGGGGAGTGAGATGAAAAAAAAAAAATTCGCATGGCCGCGCCACTTCTTCCCTTAATCCCAGTCAAGATGAGCTAAGACCGAGAAACAAGTTTATCTGCCTATCTTGTCATCAAGAAAGGTGCCACTGCGTGCTCGATATGAGCAAAAGGTTCCAGCCGGAGGAACGCCACTCTAGAAACATGGCAGTGGAGAAAGGTGATCAGAACTCAATTCAACTCATCGAGTCCCGCTCTGGGGAAAGGGGGACAAGTGCTCCAGACAAAGGGGAACAGATATTCTCACCCAGGGGTGATGCCCCTCTTTCCTATCTGAGCCACCCAGTTCTGTGGGGTATAACCTAGCCATAACCTTTGCCCGGGCGGGTGAGGATCAATCTTCACCTGATTGAAGATGGATAATCTCGAAGAAACTTCATCGTTTGGGAGCGATAGATTACTGACACTCAAATCCAATACCGGGTGTAGATTGTGCGGTAAGTCGACGCTTGTCTAATGAACCCAAGACCGCTTCCAAGCAAGCCTATCAGGTAAGTAGTCGTCAGCCTTTGTACTGGAACCAATTGAAGAGGTCTATCTTGTGCTGGTATGTATTTGCAGCCCTAAGTTCAACTGTTTAATGCGACATGACAGTTTGAGTGAGACCTCATTGGATCTCACCTGATGACACATGGACAGTTGAAAACTGCTGCGTAGCTTGCTTCTAATGACAACGTGAGGTTTGCTACCATGTCCGACCTACCCTTAAGCTGAGCTGTCTACACACAGGCTTCGTGTCGGTGTGTAGACGGGCTTTAAAATGCAAAACACGAATATTGTTACTTGCCAGCGTGCCCAAATAGCTCAGCAAATATAGTTCAGTTTTCTCCTCAAGTTGTTATTGATGGCTGGTACTTAAGTGGGGTTATCCGAACTTCAGACTAATAAGAAAGTAAACAAAAGAGTGAAAAAGATGGTAAGGAAGAATGGAAGCAGGGAGAACAATCCGAGAGATCAAGAGGTGAGGTTAGTTCGTCCTCTACCAATGTTAGAACATGACGAAGATTCTAGTGGCAGGAGTGTGTATGTGAAGAAATCCGGATTGTCCTAAGCTCTCTCACATCCTCCCAATCTCTTTAATGATGGACCTGCTGTAAGCACCTGTCTGTATGCCACACATAGTGAACCATAACGGGTGCTCTAAGGGAAACTGAGAGATTAAGGCAGACCATCGTTTCAGGGATCGCCAACAATAATTCCATAAGAGTACCAGGCCGAGATATAGAGAAGTTTTGGCAACGCCTTACCACGTACGACCATACCCGGCGGAAAGCACGGCATCCCGTCCGCTCTGCCCTAGTTGAGCCACTGAGGGTCCGGTCAGTAATTGCGTCCGTGTCGACCAGCGAATCCCGGATGTTGTACCTTTTTTCCATATCATTGCCGTTTTGTCTTTTTTCTTTTCCAGAATGGTTCGAGCTCGGGCTGGAAGCGTGTTGTCGTAGCTCTCTATCTTTTTTTATTAGATTTGTCTCATCTTCTATGGTCTGCCCTGCTGAGCAGACTGAGTTGGCGTAGGAGCTTATCATTATTTTTTGGGGTCATTATTTCAAGGTGATACGCGCTTTAACACCCATTTCGATCAATATGCTCCTTTCCGTGGACATCTGCTGTCTTATGTCTTCTTTTTGATTTGGTTTGATTCCGTCCGTCTCGCTCCAGCATTAGAACATCGAAAGCCAAGATATGATGGGCAATCAGAGAAGAGATTATAGCGTCCTATCTGGGGGTTAATATTATATAAAGCGGAGCTTTAGTAGTACAGTGGTTCATATCCTCTGCCAATTGATATCAGCTATGCAAGCGTCCGGAATCTTCATCAGCAGTAAAGAAGTGCTACGACTGAAGCTCTAGGCCTAGTGGACTTTCCTGTATCTCAGGGACTTGACTCGCCGTTTCACAATTGAGCAAGCACGCTATTGGGCATATAGGAAAGGCCGAGGTCTGTGGTCAATGACGCAAAAAACCAGAGCTCTCAAGAACTACGGTTTGAAATGAGGTGAGGGCCGTGACGTGACTCTTTCAAGTCAGGATCATGATAATCATCAATTCCACCCAAAATATGGCGAGAGCGACATGAGAAGCTTGCAAGATAACTAGGTATCTATGTACGAACAGGAAATGATGTCTTCAAGATATTGGAACCCGTTGAGCACTTACCCAGGTAACGCAGGTCCGAGGAATGGAGTGCCTTGCATCCAGTTTGATTATCCGGCCTCGATGTAGAGTCCTGAGCAGGCAAGAAACATCCAGCGGAACGCCAAGAGTGAACGACAATCTTACTTGCGCCTGTTTACTACTAGTTAGAGGTACTTATGGCTGCTCGGTTATAAGATCATCACCGTCTAGAATATGAAAAAAGTTGGGGTCGTTAAACAGCAGTGGTCAAGATGACATAAAGGTTTTTTAGGCCTAGGTAAGTTAGAGTGGAAATTAAGGCTCGGTCGGCATCACCGGCAAGGCCCGGCTGGGTGGTGAGGCAATGCATGTCGGGTTCAGACAGAGATAGGCGGACCGCCGCCTTACGCATGATATTACCGTGATTTGGGGGGTAGTGTATCTCCGTTGAGGTCAACCACGCAGCGGCGAAGTACATATTTCGATTGTTCTCACGCCTTGGGTCATGCTGATCAATCAGAGTGCCCGCCTTATAACATACTGCGTCCGAAGTCGTGCACAGGCAACGCGCGCAAGATATCGACGAGTAACGGGCATCGAAGACGCAGCACATGATTTGGAGACGCAGCTGCCGATCGACGTGCTTGATGTCGTGCCAAGCCGGCGATCTGCTATTTCGAGGCACAGAAACCCTCGGCGAGGGCGTCCTGCAGCGCTTAGTTCCTTTACATTGCGACTGCCAAGCGAGTACTCGTCACTTCACAGCCGCCAGAGGGATATGTGCCGCATCCCGGAGGACCTGCTTGTGTCACAGGAGGATATGGAAGCTCACGGACTCGACCATTTGCAACTACCTATTGTAATGTTGTAAAAAGCTTGTTGACATTCCGGTAGGTAAGGCTGATGCAAAGGGCAGGAACGTTACTCTCGGTGTGGTCGACGGTTCAGATGTTGCTCTCTGCTTCAGTTTTTTTTGCGGTACGTAGCAGGTACTAACCTACTTAGGTACGTCACACCATCTTCTCAGGCGGTCAGACATTGTCAAGACCGGACAGGAAGCTTGAAAACACAAAAAATCTGAGCTGGCTGTGCCACTTGAGCCTGTGCATCAAAGCCCTTGCGCGATGGCAGCGCAAGGGACGTTGAACGGACTGAAGTCTGACTGGCAATGGAAAAAGCCGTTGCAGCATCCCACGTTCCCAGGGTGGAGTTCAACAATCGCTTCTAGCAGCCTGAAACCGTCGCTCTGGTGATGACAAAAAGGGGCCGTCAAGAAGAGATCGGAGTTTGGTGGGGCTGAGGATGGCGCTCGTGTGGTGTTTTGCCCCTGGCTGTCCGGGAAGGCGACGGCAGGGCCGAGAGCAAGCGAAGGCAAAGGAAACGACCGAAGAAAAAATGCATGGGTTAAATTTATGAGGTGCAACACTCAGGAATCTACAGTGCCATCACCATCGCCGAAACCAACTGCATCTCCGTGGAGGTGGTTGATATAGTTTAATCCTCGCCAACAATAGGAGGAACGAACCTTGTTGTTTGTCTTGTTGACATCACTTCTTCCGGCAGCTGAGGTAGGATGGATGTTGTCTTTGTTCTGGTAGTGAACGCTCAAATGACGGTTGCAGGGCATCAAAAAGTTCAAGAGGCCGCAGCCAACGGGCCCAGTGAAGGCACAGACCAACATACAGTACAGTGCGATTTTTGGCACTCATCGTCTCCTGCCGTAAGGCGCGCCATAAGCACCCGAACGGACATCACCAGAGCCAAGGCATCTCACGTTGACCTACCGACTGAGGAGCGGTTTGTTTTGAAACCAAATGGCCTTGATCGAAAGACAAGACACTTTAAAGTTGGCTCGGAACCAAGCCAAGCGTCTGTTTTCCGAAACCAGAAAGCAAACATGCCCTACCCACGCCGGATCTAGCCCCGTATGTCGCGATCACTTTTACCACTTGGGCACTCTCCCTTAAGCAAGCTGACGTGTTGGAAGGGCCTCTGGAAAGCTCTACCAATTGTGGAAGAAGTGACAAGGCTCCTGCGCGGGCGGCATAACAGCCTCGTGACAACTCTGGTGAGATCTGGCCTGACGATCCCCAAGAGCCCGGATACGTGTGTCCGCAAGAGTTGGTATCTGCGTCTTGTGGCGCGGCCGGGATCCGATTTATGTGGAGTTGTAATCAACTGGAAGTGCATGTGTGTGCTGGCACTCCAACCGTCTGGAACTGTCGCTGCGAGCGGCGTGTTGCTTCGGATAGGAGCCGCCTTTGCCAGGCGGAAGCGTCCAAAAAGAGGGGCTTCCAATCAGAAGGACAACAACAATAGATTACCACCGCCAGTCGTTCTCCTTCCCCCCAGGTCTTCAGGTTCCCCGGACTTCCTATCGTGCGGCAGTGCGCATTGCATTGGGTTGCTGCTCGAAGCTGCCCTATCGATTTTACTGTGTATGCCCATCTGCCTGACTGGCCATCGGCCGCCTACCATGTGTTGTTGCTGGGCAGCAGGCAGTGCATGAGCGCATGGACGTGGTTGGAGTGCGTTGCGGCGTTGGACGAGTGAAGCATCGCGCCCTTTGTCATCTTTGCCATGAGCGCAAATTCGCACTGTGCAAGGCCGGTTTTGGTTGGTCCAAAAGGCCTGTGGAGCGGGCGCGGTTTGAGCCATTCCCTGCTTGGCGCCCAGTCCCGCTCTTTCGCGGCTGCCACTTGCAGGCTTCGGACCCAGTCAGATTCGTGGCCTGGGATCGGCCCCCCAGTCGCTGGCTCGCTCGTGCTGACTGATTTCTCCTCCTTACCTGCCTCCTGCCAACCCTTTTCTCCCACTCTCACCCTGTGTGCCCCCAACCCACCGCGCTCTCTGCTTCCCTGAGGTTCTCCTCACGACAGCCAGGCCCAGCGAAAAACGGCTCTGTTTTTGAGCACAACACCGCAAAACTGCTTGCCGGAAACCACTCTGCCGCCACGCCAAATCCCCATTTTGGTCCGAAATCCCTGTGTGCGGCTGTTTCCTGTACGGCCTGTTCTTCAGCTCCGCTTTTGCCACCTCATCACGCGCCCACCGGCTGCCCAGCGCCTTTCTGCCTCTGCATATCTACCGCAGCGGATCGATCTTCTTCCTCCACACCATCTCGATTCCCGTCCTGCAACGGCCCTACAGAGGTCAGCACGTCGACTTCATCACTGGTAAGCATACCATATGTCTTCCTATTATTTTGTTCCTCGCAAAACAGCAGAGGAAAGCGCGTCCTTGCATCATAGCGCCTGAGGCCTGAGGAATTCCTCCGATTTCCGACAACCGATTTCTTGGCAAGGCAGAAGCCAACTGCTTTGGGTGCTCTCACCGACTCCATCGCCGAGCTGAGCATCCGTTTATTTTTCTTCCCGCTGCTCTGGCTCGTTTCTGATTTTAATCTTCGATTTTGCTCTTTTCTTCGATGGACAAGCGGCATACTGACAACTCGCTTGCAGTAATTTGACTCCGACAATCACAGCCATTCCTCATCACCGCCAAAATGTCGTCCATGGTGCGTTCGCAGGAGCCGCCTTTGGTACGTAGAAGCCCTGACATTTCGCTTGTTTGCGCATCATACGACCAGTTTGGTGTTCGCACAGCCCTGTTTGCCGAATCGTTTGCTATCTGGCAACGGTCGAGCGACGTGGGCAAGACGAAGCACCGAGGAGAGACAGGTCTCGCTAACTCGTCCGTCAACAGGACCTGCGTGTCGGCAACAAGTACCGCATCGGCCGCAAGATTGGCTCGGGCTCGTTTGGTGATATCTACCTCGGCACTAACATCATCTCGGGTGAAGAGATCGCCATCAAGCTCGAGAGTGTCAAGGCCAAGCACCCTCAGCTTGAGTATGAAGCCCGCGTCTACAAGTCTCTTGCTGGCGGTGTCGGCATTCCCTTTGTCCGCTGGTTCGGCACTGAGTGCGACTACAATGCCATGGTTCTCGACCTTCTCGGTCCCAGTCTTGAGGACCTTTTCAACTTCTGCAACCGCAAGTTCTCCCTGAAGACCGTCCTGCTGCTGGCTGACCAGCTCATCTCCCGTATCGAGTACATCCACGCCAAGTCCTTCATCCACCGCGACATCAAGCCCGACAACTTCCTGATGGGCATTGGCAAGCGTGGCAACCAGGTCAACGTCATCGACTTCGGTCTCGCCAAGAAGTACCGCGATCCCAAGACGCACTTCCATATCCCGTACAGGGAGAACAAGAACCTGACCGGCACGGCCCGTTATGCCTCTATCAACACCCACCTTGGTGTCGAGCAGTCCCGCCGTGATGATATGGAGTCGCTCGGCTACGTCATGCTTTACTTCTGCCGTGGCTCCCTCCCCTGGCAGGGTCTGAAGGCTGCCACCAAGAAGCAGAAGTATGACCGTATCATGGAGAAGAAGATGACCACTCCCACCGATGTGCTCTGCCGTGGCTTCCCTAATGAGTTTGCCATCTACCTCAACTACACCCGGTCGCTTCGCTTCGATGACAAGCCTGACTACAGCTACCTGCGCAAGATCTTCCGTGACTTGTTTGTTCGCGAGGGATTCCAATACGACTACGTCTTTGACTGGACCGTCTACAAGTACCAAAAGAACGCTCAAGCTATCGCTCAGGCGGCGAACAACGGGAACCAGAACGAGGATGAGCGCCAGAAGCAGCAGCAGCAGCAGCAGGCCGCCAAGCAAGCTCCGGCGGCCCTGCCTCGTGCAACGCGCAAGCAAATCACCGATACCCCGGATGCCTCCCGCGCCCTTCCCGGCAGCGACAGGATGTGAGTGACCACCAAGCCTACCCAACCCAAAAGCATTCCTAGCAGTAAGGAATCTTTAAATTTCCTTGGCGTGTGAAGTGCAATGCTTGACGCTAGCCGGAGGGTACAAATGCTGACAGAAGGCTGACCATCAGTTATCGGTAAATAGGCTGCGCTCGGCTGCTAGGGCTCAGGACCCTGGCATGGGATACAACAAGTACAGGCCCATGGAGTGAAGTACCGCTGAAGGACAATTGGTAATTAGCGCCTGCACTTTGGGGCTGCTTGAGCATGTTTCTCTGGTCGATCGGATGGAGCGTGGCCATGGCTACGGCTCGCCCTCTGGCGGGATCTCGATCTGGGGCATCTTCGTGGGCAAATACTTTGCTCCTGTTTGGGATCGAGATCAGTATCGGTTACGGATTCACGCCTTCAGCGCCGACATCATGGGATTATGTTTCTCCCTTCCCCCCACCTCACCACTCCTTTTCTTTTTTCTCGGCATCTCTTCGGTTAAGTGGTATTTTTATCTGGCTCGGGCGACGCTTGGTTTGGCAGTGCCGTCAGATTGGTGCATGGCCTCGCGGCTAGCATTGGTCTGACGTGCACTGCTTGGCCAACTTCCACCGAACGGCAGGTCGGCACTTCGAGGCTCCTCGGAGTGCCGATGGGGTTGCTGCTGTTTGGGCTAACGCCTTTCGGTGCCACGATGTTGAGAAACGGTCAAGGATGGGAAGGCAACCGAGTCGAAATTCCCTTAGTCGAGACAGTCATGATTTCGTCAGGATTCATCGGTGGGAGATTTGGCAACCGTGTGTCAATTTGCAGCATGCTTCTTCATCAGCCCCTCTAAGTATTCCTTAGTTCAGTGTCTCTTTCCGTTTCCGTTCCTTTTATTTTCCGATTCAGTATTTGGCTTCGGCTATCGCATCGGGAATCGCTTGTGGGGAGGTAAAGGGGACGATAGATTCTTGATCTATTTGTTTTTTTTTCAGACGTTAGAACACGGACTGACTGTGCGATCGTCCGAGACGGGTCGTGGACCACCACGATCTATCTGGCTGTCCGTAGCGCCGTCTCGAACTGATCTCACAGTCTTGGCTCCGTGGGCCGCCGTTTACATACAATGGTCATAAATTTATCTAAGCGGCGGGCAGAGCAGGACATGGGATGTCTAGGAAGAACTCAGGACCTCGGGCCCAAGGAGTGAATGGACTGGGCCAGACGTCCCGTTATCGGGTGGCCACAACGGTATTCTCTGTGGATGCGGTTGCTGGCTTCTCGGCTCTGCTTGGGAGCGTTGGGAGCTGGTGCCTGGAACTTGGCACCGTCTTCATAAAGCGCACTCTGGCTTTTGGGGGGAAGCCACCGCAGGGATTAATTACATACCAGATAGTTTCGGAATTGAGTTTCGTTTTTCATTCTCAGGTCTAAACCTTTGGTGCCGGGGTCAATTCTGTGTATGTGGGTTGCCTGTGCAAAGCGGGCTGGCTCAGCCTCATCACGGGATCTTTATATCGCATGCGTGATCTCCAGCGTGCCTCGCTGACTGGTGACTGGTCGACAATTTCTGCCGAATCTTGCCCCTGGGTGTCCTCCCATGGGTACATTTGCCGGATATGAACTGCCCAACTGCTCTGAGAAGCTGGTCTATAAAGCCCTTTGGGATGTCCAGTAAAGCATTTCTTGATTGCACTGCCTGATGGTCAACTTTCATCCCTACTCTGCTTCTAGTGCTGGTTCCTTAAGGCACTTGTAGAACCCCGCCCGCGCGCCAAGCTCAGCCGCTTACCTGCCGGCTCGCGTGGCGCGGCCTAACGACTGACCCGATATCTCCAACCGGCCCGGCGGTTGGCCTCGGATGAATTTCAGAAACAAGCTTTCCATCCCAAGTACCGAATGCGAAGCCGTCTAAACTTGCGGCCTGGCCTGGACTGGACGTAACGTCACGGTTCCATATCGATACACGGATAATAGGGACCGATTACCTACTTTGTGGGATGGAGGCCCGGACATCACGACAGCCGGTCCATTCCACCGATCTTGCTACCAACGACTACATCGAAGAAGCTGGCAGCAGTGCTGGGAAGAGCGCCAATATGGTTTCCCCGTCGGCTGTGCTCGACGTTCTTATCTTGACGTTTAACTGCGCCAAGAACCTCATTGAAGTGCCGGTGTTTGCGGCGCATTTGAAGAGGGCGCTCACACAAAATGCGACCGGGTTGCCCGATGTGGTTGTCATGTAGGTCTTCACACTCCGCTAATCAGACGGCTGTGATGATATGAGATGCTGATGTTTGCTGGATGGGTAGCTCCCTTCAAGAGGTGGCGCCCATCTCGTATGCGTTTGTTGGGTCCTGGTTTTTGGACAGGTATCTGGATCGGTTTGGCGAGGCACTGAACCTTGCTGCGGGGAGGGTCCTTAGTGAGGAGGGGGTTTCGGCGTCGGTACCGAGGTCTGGGATTGAAGATGGCGCAGATACCGCTGGCAGTGATCAAGAGCCGTTGATCGGTTCATCATCGTCATCAGCAGCATCGCCTTCTTCTCAGCTCAACAGGCGGCAGCATAGCACAAAGTCAGGTCCGTACACGCTTGTTCGCGCGAGAAACGTCGGGATGACGGCTATCATGCTGTACGTCCGTGAGCCGAAACGCGTTCGCAAGGTCGAGGGGGCAGAGTGTGGGTTCGGTATGGCGGAGATGGGGAATAAGGGGGCAGTTGGCCTGCGGGTAACGTGGGACAGCAGCCGCGGTAGTGAGACAGAAAGGGGAACGGGAAAGACGACTGAGCTCACGTTCGTTGCTGCTCACCTTGCTGCTATGGAGTGGAATGTCCATAAGAGAAACGCAGACTGGCGGGCGATTGTCGAAGGGCTGATTTTTGAAGATCCAAAGCATCTGCTCTCTTCTGCTACAGAAGGGCCATCACTGACAGAGGAAGAGGATCCCTCCTCAGACGCCGCCCCCCTTCTACCAGTCTCCAACCCCAACACTTCTCAACAACTCGCCAAGTTACATTCCCATACCATCTACAGCCCCACCTCTTACTTCTTCATCGCCGGCGACCTCAACTACCGCATCTCCTCTACCGCCCCAACACCCGACGACATCTTCCCCTCCGTTACGCCAAACCCTGAAGACCCTCATTACTCCCAATTCTTCGCCCGCGACCAACTCACACAAGAACGCCTAGCAGGCCGGACCCTGCACGGCCTGTCCGAAGCAGAAGTCAAGTTCCCTCCGACATACAAAGTCGTCGTCACCAACCCTGACTCTCCACAAGGAGGGGAGGAAGAAGGAGTTACCTGGCGGTTTGCCAGACATCGCTGGCCGGCGTGGTGTGACCGCGTTTTGTGGCTGGATGTCCCGCCTTGGGTGAACTCCTCCTCCCGTGACAAAAAGAAGATTGTCACAAAAGCGTACGACGCGCTCCCAGTCGTCAGGACAAGCGATCACCGCGCTGTCTTCTGGCGCGGGGAGGTGCCGCTTTTGTCGACAGAGGAGTTGGCTCCTCCTCCTCCTCCTTCGTCGATAGCGTCAACCTCCTCAGCGGCTGAGGGGTTGAGAAGCAGGGGTATTGGGCATCATGAACAGCACCGGGAATGGGAAGATGATCCCCGGGTGAAATTACCATTTACTGTAGACGTGCATGCTTGGGAACGTCGGGCAGCGGCTAGGCAGCGGGAGTTGGTTGTTGGATTGACGGCGCTTTTGTGGAGTACACGCGAGGGAGCTTTGGTTTTATCTACGATGGTTGCTTTGGGGCTTGGGGGGTGGTGGTTGTTTTGGGGTTGATTGGGTTGCTGTTTACCGTTGTCATGAGAGTGAGAGTTGTGAATTCGGAGCTTGTGCTTGGTTTGGTTTGATTTGATTCATCAGATGATTGGGCTTTGCTTTGACTTGCCTCTAGAAGAGTATATGTCGATATTGAAAGTAAAACGTATATTGCAGGATGTTGAATTTGGTTCTAAACTATGCCAGATTCACTCATTCCGACAACATGGGAGCCATTTCCTGAATCAGGCTTGAGGCTTTTGCTTCCACTCACCCGAGTTTCAGTCGCATATCAAGGGGTTATTCCAACAATTCTCATGTGGCTGTTCCATGTGACTGTTCCTGCTTCAAGTCATGAGGTTTCACGCCTCGGCTCGAGCCCAAGACAACAACCCCTGCAAGTCATGAAGTCAGGTTGGTCTGAGCGAAAATGTGACAGAGAAACGGAGCATCAACCTTGCTGTTTTAACACTTTGCATTTTATTCTATCCACTTCACCTCTGTAGGCGAATAAACCATGACAATAAAAGCTTGGAAACACACACCTCCCTCCCGCCGCCGCCCATGCCCATATCACAAAACGCCACCCAGGTAGTATAACAATAACCAACCCATTGACCCATCTCAAAACATTATCACTGCGGGGTTTTGACAACCATTAAACTTGGTTGTGTCATCATTGGCCAGTAACACATACCTATCCATCCATGTACACCTTTCCCATTAACTCCGCCAAACAAACTCCAGGGTATTCGAACACACGAAAATAAAAATAAAAAAAAAATAATCAGCAAAAGCAGGAATCCAGACGAAGGATAAGAATTTCAAACGTAAACGTCACTCAAACCCCTCAAAAGTCCTTGAAAAACTCGTCATACTTCTCCCGCATCTCCTCGGTATACTCCTCCTTGATGGCGTCTTCCTCGGGATAGATGTCATAACACCTTGCATCCCCGGGATACCGCACGGGAGGGATGATGGGGGCCCTCACGCGGCGGTGGTACAGGGCGTCCCAGTCGACGTTGTGGTCTGCAAAGAAGGGGTGAGCTTTGACGCGGGCGGCGCCGCCGCTAACGTTGCCGAGACGCCGGGAGCGGTCGACGTTGCAGAGCTGGGTGATGATGTCCTGCGCAGAGACAGAGAGGGGAGGGGATTGAGGGAGGACTGTTGTGATAGGTTTTTCGATGATTCTATTCGCAGAACGTTAGCACCCAAGTAAATGAAAGGGTTTTTTTTTCTGAAGGAAACGTACTGTTTGTAAATCTCTAGAGGATTTTGATGCCAGAACGGAGGATATCCGGTCAAAAACTCAAAGATCAGGATGCCCAATGCCCACCAGTCAACAGCCGTCGTATGGCCCTTATTCTGAATCACCTCGGGCGCTAGGTACTCCGGCGTGCCACATAACGTATAGGTCTCAGTCAACTCGCCGTTGTTGGCGCCACTGCTCTCATTCGTTAACCTCTTGGCAAACCCGAAATCAACCAACTTGATATGCCCCTGCTCGTCCAGCAGCAAGTTCTCCGGCTTCAGATCCCGGAAGGCAACGCCACCGCACTGTTCGTGCAAGAACTCCAGGACGAGAACAATCTCAGCGGCATAAAACCGGGCCGTGTCCTCATCAAAACGGCGGAAGCGGCGCAGATACGTGAACAGCTCGCCGCCAGGGACATAGGTCAGAAGCAGGTAGAGGGTCGTCGCGTCGGAAAAGGAGGCGACGAGGTCGGCTACAAAGGGATGGCCGCGCACATCAGCCAGAATCTGGCGCTCGGAACGCACGTGGTCGATCTGCTTGAGACGGATCACATCGGTCTTGCGCAGGATCTTGAGGGCGTAGACCTTGCTGCGGTCGGCCTCGCTGCCGTGGGACGGGCGTACAAGACACACCCGGGCAAAAGTGCCTGTAAGAAAAAAAAAAACAACCAACATGACACATCAGCGGTTTGACGGGTTTGAAACGGCAATGATGAGAAGGGCTTGTATGGAGCAGAAGCAAACAAGGGATTGCATACCCGTCCCCAGGGTGCGCACGCGCACAAAGTCATGGGCAGTGAGCTTCCTCGATGGATCAAAGGGCTCCTCATTGGCGTCTTTTTGTGGGGGCTGCCCTTGTTGCTGCTGCTGCTGCTGCTGTTGTTGCTGCTGCTGCTGGGCTGCCATGAGTGCTTTGGCTTGTAACGGGTGTAACCCGCCACCCGGGGGAAGAGGCTGTGCCTGGATTACTGTCGCCATTGAGCCGGTGAGAGGGTGTTAAACAGGGTGTACGTATTATTATGGGAAGTAGATAAATATGGGGGGAGTAGGAGGGCAGACGATAAATTGGTGAAGTTGAATGGATAACTGATAAATATTAATAGATGCTGAGATGCGTGTCCTACGGATGCCGCTGGTCCCAAGGATCCTGCGGCTGCAGCGTGTGTTGTAACTGCACGTGGCCTCTGGGTCTGGGGGTCTGGGATGGCAGCTTGTGGAGGCGGATGTTGCAGGCAGGCATAAGATTGCTCATAGGTTACAGGAGTGTTCAGGGTCTGGGTGGTATGAGATCAAAAACAAAAAGAGATGGGATCACGGGTAGTTTTCTGGAAATGAGAGGATGGAAGGCAGGGAGTCTTAAAGCTTGTCCCGCGATAGGGAAGGAAGAGAGCTTGGTGACAGATCTGGGGATCTGGAACTTGGAAGATACTCGAGATTTGGGGAACGGGGCAGATCTGGTACAGAAAAGGCTCGGGAATCTGCTGGGAATTGGAATGCTTTTTTGAGACTGGGAATTGGGATCGGGTCTGGGGCTCCGGCAATGGCGACGGATACTTACCTCTTATGAACGGACGACAACGGATGGACGGGTCGGAAACGAGCGGATTCTGTACTCGTCGAGCACCGTTGAGTCGGCGGATAGCGGGGTGCAAGTGGGGAGGGGAGAATGGGGACAATGACAATAGACTCGATAGGAGTGGTTGGAGAGAGAGAAGGCAGCCAGTCACAACTCACAAGGGGGAAGGGAGGGGGGCAGTGGGGTTTACTGTGGAAAGGGGGGATTACTGGGGCAGGGATCCAATCTGAGGAGCCGATCAGATGCAGCGCGTCCAGCGGCTCCAGGGACAGGTGAAAGGCGAAAGAAAGAGGAGCCAAATAAGTTCAAGTCCAGATTTCAGGTCCGAGCATTGGACGTCCTGTTCAGTTCAGGTCTAAATGGAGGGGCTGGCATGGGCAAGCTGACGGAATTGGAAACGGCCGGCCGGTTACGCTGGCACGTAGCTGAACGTAGCTGTGCTAAAAAGCGGCTGCAGAATGCCACGTCCTGAAATATTACCTGCCGTTAAGCGCGCCTACTCCCATTTACACCAGCCTGGAAAATGTTCCAGACTACTTGGGTTGTTTGGTAGTGTCAAATTGACGGGGCTCCGGATTAAATCGAGATGAGAGGTCGATGCTGAGGCTCTTTAATGGTTAGACTTCATGCTTGAGCACCGCTCTCATCCTTTCTTTAGGTTGGCTACCAATCAGCATGCCACCACCGTAAGCTGTGCCAACCTGGCATCCTGATATGACAGCACCATGCCCGGGCGGGGGTCTGCACCGAGGACCTTGGCACCGTTTCGGCTTTTGGATGTGCGTAGAAAACCACAGAAGGCTGTCGAGAAAAACCGCGCTGAGGACTGCATATCCTGTCACAGGATGCCACTCCAGAAGAAACAGAAGAGCAGAGGCTTGGTGGAGTGAGCCGTGATGTGAGAACCGGAAAAACTACTGTGTGATACCAACGGTCGGAAGAAGCCGAAACGAGCAAACAGAGAGGCATGTAAGCGTGGAAAGATTGGCATTTCAGTGAGGAGCACGCAGACCTCTTAAAGAACCATAACGGACAGCAGATTGGAGCTAAACAACCTCTTGGTAGGGCAGCACGGCACGTGCTTGTAAGAACATGTGATGGCATCTTGACTCTTTGACTGTTGCTGGTAAACGAATATCCGTCGACGATGACGGCAGCCCAGAAATCAGAGGCCCTAAAAGATGGAGAGCTTTCCGCAGCGGCGGCGCTGGGCGTTGATTTGCAGGGGTCCTTCCCAGACTGGAAACAGCCCCATATTTGCGGGGCCGCACTGATCGCACAGCAGCCCGCACCCGCAGTTCAGGCGCCCAGGCCCCAGGGTTGTGGTTCTCACAATCACCGTCCAACCACTGGTCACTGTCGGCCGCGAGCACAGTGGGCTGTGGGCGCAGCCCTAGCGGGGAGCTCGCGGCAGCCAAGCAGCCTCGTGAGACGGTGCCGGTGGGACCTGGTTCAGCGGGAGGACGTTGATGCTTGATCCACCGCCTGCCTGGACCTGGGTCCGCATCACCGCCCACGTCGTGTTGTCGTCCTCCCTAAACGCGAGCTGCGCGCCTCTCCGAGCTCTGCCGACGCCAGGCTGAAGCTTGACGGTTGAGCTGGGGACGCCCAATCCGCTACCGGGCCAACAAAGTCCGGATTTTCGCATTTTCGCATTCTCGACCCCATCTTGAAGACACGAACCCGTGTGCCTTGACGACAACTCACAATCCCTTGACCTTCGAGCCTCCATCCCGTTTCTACCACATCCATATTCCTTTCTTCCAACTCCCCCGACCCTGCCTCTCTAGGAAGCCCACGATAGCCTGTCCGTCTGTACGCTGCCCGGCAGCTCCACCACCATGCTGGGCAGCCTCTCGAGCCTTGTCCAAAAGGCTCAGCAGCTGCTGGACCCCTCGCAGGGCCTGGGCTTCACTTCACTCTCCTCCGACGACAGGAACCCCTCCAAGGCCTACCTCTTCCAGAGCCAATTCCGTCTGCCCTCGTCCCAACACCCACTCTACGAGATCCCCGCCGAGCTCACAATCCCTCCCTCTGGCATCACCCAGTCCGACCGTGACGCCAACCGTGGCTTCCAGTACGCCGGTCGCCTGCACCTCTCCGAGTCCTACCTCTGCTTCAGCACGACCCCTTCGAGTTTTCTTCAGTCAGCTAGCAGCTCCTCTTCCCTCCTCTTTACCGGCCAGACACACGGTGCCGGCCCCAGCGGTAACGGGTTCACGTTCCCCCTCTGTGCGATCCGCCGAGTCGAGCGTCTACATAGCCAGAACTTCCAATTCGCCCTCGCCATCACCACGTGGAACGGCATCAGCCAGGATGCTGCGAAGGACAAGGACAGGAAAGACTTGCGCGAGCAGCGCATTACCATCCAGCTGGCCGGTAGCCGCCAGGCCTGCGAGCGCTTCTGCGACGGTCTCAAGAAGGGCCTGCGCGCCAACGTCGTCCACGTCGCCCGTATGAAGCGAGTTGTTGCCGACTGCTACTCCGAGTACCTCCTTCGTCCCGACGATGCGAAGAACGCCACGCCCCCGGATGCCGGTTTGGGTATGATCTTCAAGTACCCAGGAGACCCGAAGAAGCTGCGTGACCGTGCAAAGATGCGTCTTTGGGCCGAATATCTGCGCGACAATGGCCGAAACATGACCTTGATCCGCCAGCCTACCTTCCACAAGCTCATCCGCGTTGGTCTGCCCAACCGGCTGCGTGGTGAGATCTGGGAGCTGACCTCTGGCTCGCTCTACCTGCGTCTGGAGAACCCGACGCTTTACCAAGACACCCTCGCCAAGTTCCAGGGCAAAGAGTCCTTGGCTATTGACGAGATCGAAAAGGACCTGAACCGCAGCTTGCCTGAGTATCCGGGCTTCCAGAGCGAAGAGGGTATCGGCCGTCTGCGCCGGGTCCTGACCGCCTACAGCTGGCTGAATGCCGACGTTGGCTATTGTCAGGCCATGAATATCGTCGTTGCCGCTTTGCTTATTTACATGTCCGAGACACAGGCCTTCTTCCTGCTGTCTGCTTTATGTGACCGACTCGTTCCGGGATACTACTCTACTACCATGTATGGCACTCTGCTCGACCAGAAGGTCTTCGAGTGCCTGGTCGAGCGCACCATGCCCATTCTGTGGGAACATCTCGTCAAGAGTGATGTTCAGCTGTCTGTCGTCTCGCTTCCTTGGTTTCTGTCGCTCTACATCAACTCCATGCCTCTAGTCTTCGCCTTCCGTGTTCTCGATGTCTTCTTCGTCGAGGGTCCGAAGGTTCTCTTTCAGGTCGGCCTGGCTATCCTCCGTATCAACGGCGAGGATCTTCTAGATGCGACCGACGACGGTGCCTTCATCTCTGTCCTGAAGTCCTACTTCGCGAGCCTGGACGAGTCGGCTCATCCAAAGTCGGAGAACCCGAAGCTCCGGGCTGTCACAAAGTTCCAGGAGCTCATGGTCGTCGCCTTCAAGGAGTTCTCAGGCATCACCCACAGCACCATCACCGAGCTGCGCCAGAAGAACAAGGACGCCGTTCTCAGCAACATCGAGAGCTTCGCCAAGCGCACAGCCATCCGGAACCTGGGCCCGGATAGCAAACTGCTCACTAACGATGAGCTGAGCTCGCTCTATGACCGCTTTTACGGTGTGCTCTACGAGCGTCAGCAGCGCGACCAGATGATCAAGCAAGAACAGGCCCGCCGCGCAAAGGCTGCGGGCCGCAACTCGCTCCTTGCACAACTTGCCAGCGAAGGCGACCATGGCGTCGAAAGGGGTCGCATCGGGCTCGGCCCGAGCACGAGCTTGATGGATTACGATGCCTTCCGCGAGTTCCTGGCGGGCATCTGCAAGTGGGCCATCTCGGATTCACCCAGCACATCGCGTCGGGATTTGTATGGTTTGCAAGATAGGGGTTATGGCAGCGCCAGAAAAGCCGACGCTCTTCTCTCTCCGTGGGGCGCTGGACCCGAGCCGGCTGACCACGAGTTTATGCGGCGTCTGTTCCGGAAGTGGGATGTTGACGGCTCCGGCAGCCTGACGCTGCAGAATGTTGTCTCGGGTATGGCCCGCATCAAGAGCAAGCGGGATATCATGGGGAATATCAACTACTTCTTTGAGCTGCATGACGACGATGGCGATGGCAAGGTCGACCGCGAAGGTATCCTGCGCATGTCGGAGGCCCTGCTGTTCCTATCTCGTCGCGGTCTGGAGGGGACGTTGTCTCCCTCGAACTCGTCACTCAATCTGAGCGATGGCGTGAACGACGTGCCGGGACAGTCGGTCAGCGAGCGCTTCCTCGGGAGTGTGAGTGCCTTCATCAGGCGGTGCTTTGAGTACGCCGATCCGGACCATCCCAAGAACCAGGAGAGCGCGGTGCAACAAGCGCAAGAAAAATTTGAGTCGACCACACTCAAAGACGAATCCGACGATGAGCTGGCCGACCCGGACAAGTTCGCCATCGGCGACGACGGCTCCGAGGACGAAGACGACCTCCTAACCATGAACTCCCCCCAGGCCAGCCCCAAACAATTCGCCCAACGACCCCCGTCTACCTTCAATCCCCCCGCTATTCAACTTAACCCATCTTCCAACGACGACCCCGAAGCCCGCCGCCGCGTCTCCAGAGCGGCATCCGAGAAAGCCAACATCGCCCTCGACCCCGCCAATCCCCTCCACATCACTCTACCCACTTTCCGCATGGTCGTCCTCGCCGACGAGCTCCTCGAGCAATTCTTCGAGTCTTCCTTCCCAACCTCCTTCCACATCGTCGAGGGTCTTTCCGCAGCCGCAACCCAGACTCAGGCCAGTGGCTCAGGCCTGACCACCTTCGCCGGTCTTGGCTTTGGCTCCCGGCCTAGCGGGGCCCCCACTCCCGTCGGCATCACTGGCGCCGGTCCCGCTGCCGCCACTGCCGCTGCCGCTGCCGCTGCTGCAGGCCGTGGCCTGCGTGGTGTGCTAGATAACATCGTCACCGACGGGATGCGCGTCGCGGCGGAGGTGAAGCGCCGCATGGAAGAGGCGCAGAAAGAGCTGGAGAGGAATGCCCTTGCTTCGGGACAGCCTTTGCCTAATAGGAAGGCGGGAGATGAGGATGAGGACGAGGAGGATGACGGGCGATATGGTGGGCCGAGTTCGAGTAGGCTCGCCCCATATAAGGGGGATGCGGAAAGGAGGAGTGTGAGGAGTGAGGATAGGGATTTGTTGACCGGGGCGGATGCGGAAGCAGGAGGGGAGGGGATGCCAGGTTTGGGAGTTGGCACTGCGACTGGCGTTGGGGAGGGAGGTATAGGTGCGTCGCAGGCGGGGACGGGGAAAGTTGTGGGTGTTGAGTTTGAAGGGTAGAGGGAAGGGATATATCTCTTTTTCCCCGTCCCTCTTCCTAGCTTTGGTTCTGTAGTTTGGGAGATTGTGTTGGCTGTGTGTGTGTTGTTGTGTTTATGGTGTGGGCGTGGTCTTTTTGATTTTTTTTTTTTCCCCCTCTAGCAGCACTGGTTCATCACTCGGTTCGGTTTTGGTCTGGTTCTTAATGGTCGGCTTGCTAGGTTAGGTTTCATCATCACCATTGTGTCAATTTTGGGTGTCGAATTGCATTGGTGGTTTGCTATTACTGCCACTTCATAGTTAAGCTCCGTTACAGCCTCGTGCTTGTATTCGGTTTTGTCTGAGTAAAGCTGAGGCTCTCCGTGTAGATGAACGGCATATACAGTCAAGTGAGCGATATGGAGACGGCACGGTTGTACTGGGAGACGGGGAAGGGCATTTTACCATTCGTGTTTGCACCCCATCTGGAGGTTGCAGAGGTGATCTTGTACTCGATATGAAGCTGTGTTTTTGAGCATGGTTCCGTATCCAAGATTTCCTTTTAGATGCCTTTTATTTCTTGAAGTCTCACTGCGTAGTCAAGTTGTTCAGTCATGGCCATCTTATCTGTGCTCTTCATATGCTTCATGTTTAATTCAGCTGTACTTCATAAACTTGGATTGTGCAGCACGCCAGTACGTACGACCATACCCAGTGGAAAGCACGGCATCCCGTCCGCTCTGCCCTAGTTAAGCCACTGAGGGCCCGGTTAGTAGTTGGGTCGGTGACGACCAGCGAATCCCGGGTGTTGTACGTTCTTTTTTTTTCTCTTTTTGGCCTTCCTACCTTGAGTAGGTTTGCTTAACTGTAAATACACTGTGTTCCTGTCTTCACTGGCTCCGTTTGCTATTAGGACTATCTGTTGAAGAGCTTCACGCAACCTAAGCTCACAGGATGACGCATCAGCATGCGAGTGGGAAGTCTCACTCCGATTACGCTTCCATGCTTCCGTTCCATTGAACTCTTCTCTCTCTATTGAGTTGCTCGAAAACACACTTTCTGTTTCTCCCAGGAACTAACTCGACACTCCGATAATACAAATGAAGAGCCCCTGAAAATGCAAGACAATGAGATATCCTCTCCCGACCTAATGAATAGAAGAACCATCCCGAAAACCCTGAGCCCCTGACCAACCTAAAACACGAACAGAATAACAAGCGAAAGAAATTAACTCCCAGCTTAGGCCTTATACAACAAATCCAAAAACCCCCTCGCCATCTCCACAACAACGCTCTTATTCGGCAAGCTGCCCGCAACTCCGTACAGCGCCGCCGTATCGCCCATCTTATTATCCTTCCCCTCTTTCCTCCTCTGTTCGACCTTCTCCCTCTCCTCCTTACAAACGGCCTCCAGATCGTCCGCCAACCTCGACCACACCTTCGCCACGGGCTTCGTCACGGCGACGTGCATCGCGGCCGGGTTCTGCAGCGCATTCAGATGCCATCCGCGCGCGCCCATCCCGTCGGCGATGTCGTAGATGTTGATGTCAGGCTGTCTCGCGCGAACGGCGACGACTGACACGAGGGGTTCGCCCAGGACTTCCAGCTCGGCGGCGAGGATGGGGGATGTCCGGATGCGGTGCAGGAGCTGCTTAGTGGCGCCGACAATCTCGCGGCAGGCGGCGAGATACCCCTCCTCGCCGACGGACATGAGAGATGCCCAGCACGCAGCGATGAGTGCGCCGGGCCGGGAGCCAGCCATGCCTGGCGAGGCATAGACGCCGCCGGACCAGGAGGGGTCGACGAAGTATTGGTAGGCGCGAAGTTCTTGGTTGCGGTAGAGGACTGTGGAGTTGCCCTTGGGCGCGAAGCCGTATTTGTGGGTGTCGCAGGAGATGGAGGTGACGCCGGGCAGGCGGAAGTCGAATGGGGCCGAGGGGAAGCCGGCTTTGGAGAGGAAGGGCACGAGGAAGGAGCCGAGACAGCAGTCAACGTGGAGGGGGATGCGCTTGCGAAGGGCGAGGTTAGAGAGGGAAGTCAGGTCGTCGATGATGCCGTGGGGGAAGTTCGGGGCTGAGCCAACGAGCAGGATGGTATTACGGTTGATGAGACGGGCCACGCGCTTAATGTCGACTTGGTAGCTTGGCGCGGGGCACTCGACGACGTGTATCTTGATCTTGAAGTACTCTCCGGCCTTGCGGAAGGCGGTGTGGGCCGTTTCGGGGAGGATCATTTCGGGCTCGGTGATGCCACGCTCGTGGTAGGCCTTTTGCCGTGCGCTGAGACACGCCATTAGGATGCTCTCTGTGCCGCCGCTCGTCGTGACGCCTGCCGCGCCGGGAGGGGCGTTGAACAGGCTCAGCACCATGGCAACGACCTCGGCTTCCATCTTGCGCACGCCGGGGAAGACGTCCGGGTGGATGGGGTTCGCCACGGTGAACTTGCCGTAGGCCTCGGTCTGCAGACGCAGGAGGTCATCCTCGCCGTGGTAGACTGCGCCCGAGACATACCCGTCCTCCCAGCGGGTATGATCCATGTTCGCCAGCGCGTCAAGCTCTTTGCGCACAGCTTCCTGCGTCCAGCCCTCCTTGGGCAGGGCCAGATAGCGAGTAGCGTCGGCGGGCACCATCTTGGACTCCAGCTTGCGCAGGGCGCCGTCAACCTCCTTCTTGACCTTGGCACGCACGCCAGGCAGGCGCAGGAAGTAGCCGTAGAGCACGCGGCGGGTGTCTCCATAGACTTCTCGCAGCGTGCCCAGCAGGCCGCGGCCCTTGAGCTTCCAGAGCGCACGGCGCGTCCAGCGCAGAAGGAAGTAGAAGAAGATGATGTTGCGCAGACTGAGAGAGGGTCAGCTCAGGGGGTTGTTTACCTTACTTGGACTGAGGGACGGAGGGACTCTTACAGATCCAAGCTCACGAAGGACAACGGGCTGGCTGCCCTCGCCTTAGTCTTTTGCTGAACATTTTGCAGGCCCTCCCGGATTCTCGCTGAGTGAGCTGCGGGTAAAGCGGGTCTCTTGGGCATATTGAGCCGTCAGGGACTCTGGCAGCGGTGATATATCAACCGTGATGTTGTCGAGACGTAATCCAATCAACAAACTAAACCACTCTTCTCGAGACAGGGAAAAGAAGAAAAAAAAAGGAGCCGAAGCTCGGAAAGCGCGGACTAAATCACAAAAGAGTGACCGTCCAGTCCGAGAGGAGCCTGCAAAACCAATGATGAAATAGCTCCCAGGATCCACTGTCCACTGAGCACAGGCGACAGGCGAGAGGTGAGGTGAGTGGCTTGCTGGGCCCCACTGTTCACTGTCTCGGGCTAGCGCGCCCCGGGGTTTTTGCATGTGCCCGATGCTGTCCCCTCAGCGTCCCCCCACTGACGTGACGGCTCCCCGCGGCGCCCGTTTTTGTCTTTCAGAGCCGCTGGCGAGTCTGAGCCCCGCCGAGACGCGGTCCGTTGCCGTTATCCGAGAACTTCACATGGCACATGCAGCCTGAAGCTTTGGAACACGCCATCGGGTATCATTATGAGATCTCGGTGGCCGTAATATCGAGTTGTCATTTGTCATCTTTCATCTTGCCATAGCCCTATCAGGTGCTCTGCTCGACCTTCGAGATCCAACCACCTTTCATCAGGCACTTTTTTTTTCTGCTCCAGGTGTTCTCGAGTCTCAAGGACCACTCTTTAACGATTTGGCTACCGCAGCCAGAGGCACATACAGTAGACCGGTGCCAATGCAACACCACGTCACACATTACCCAACGCTTTCTCACTCATCAAGCCTGCAGCTACAACGGTGCCCCTCTGTCTCGACGGCGGGCACGCGAGGTGTCTCGTGGCCCGCACGGAGGCAGCGCAGCCCATGTCGGAGCAGCTAGCAAATCAGGCATTGCCCGTTCCCCGATGTGACGTCGCCCGTGCCGGATTGGGAGAATTCGCAGTTTGGCCGGGTAATGTCTTAGGCCAGTTTGTGTAGAGGGCAGAGAGTAACCTTCTAAAGTGGGAGAGACATCGTGTTAAAGCGTTATGGCTGCCGGAAATAGCCTTAGAGGTTGTTCAGGAAGGACATATGCGATCATGATAACAAGGCGCGAGAGCGGCGACTAAGTGCTCAACAGTTGTTGATGCATCTCACAATCGAGGATGGAAGATATATCGCCTCATGTTTACAAGCACTCGTTCCCCGAGGCAAGCAATCCATAACAGGTGCGGATGCAACCCAACTGCATGCCCAACCTCCCGTCCAACCCACAGATCACCCCCTCACTGCTTCGCTTCTCCCCTTCAAGCCGGAGTCCGCGGCCTTGGTACAGAACACTCATCCAGATGACCGCGGAAGCGCTCGGCCCTGGCAGATGAGGAAAAAAAAATTAAAAAAGAAAAAAAATAAACCAGTAATTATCTTGCCATTTATTACCTGGTAGGTCGGTGGTACTTTAGGTATATCGATTCAACAACTAACGCCTTTCCTTCCTTACATTGCCTTTGATGAAAAAGATACCACACATGCCTGATAACTCAGATCCCCAACCCCAGCCAGGTGTCCAAACTGATGAGTCTAGATGGTAAGAAAAGGTAGAAGTAACCATCGACCAGATCAGCCGAACCCTTCATGATCAAGGATCGACCCCGTCATCGCATCAACCCACACCGTATAATCCATCATCTATCAGTCATCTACAGAGACAAGTAATCCCTATCTCTGCCAAGAGGAATGAGGCAAGAAGACGTCTCTCACACCCCAAATGCCTGCTTCCACATGGAGATATACGGCTGCGCCGTTTGCTCGCATGTCTGCGGGCCACTTTCGCCTTTGCACGGGCCGAACCGCACAACAAGCTCACCCTCGCGCCACTCCTCCAGCCCTGGAGCGCGCTCTGCATACGAGCCCATCACGCGCTGGTCGACGATAGCCATGCGAGCGAGAATGGTCGGGTGCCATTGGACGATGTGTTCCTGGGCGTTTGTTAGCACTGTCGAAGTCATGAGACACGAGGAACTGGACATACTAAAGCATGGGTCTCCGCCTTCTGGAAGTTATACGTCCGATAGATCGGATCAAACCACGTATCCAGGAAAAATCTCGCCCAGTCACCATTCCTAACGACAATACTCCCCGGCGAGAGTGTCTCATTATCCTGCGTCACCACAAGATCCACATCCTGCGCGCGCAGATGGCTAAACGTTTTGATGATGCTGTCGGGCGGCACGACCGGGTGATCCTTCTTCATCAGCGCGTCCAGCTTGCCTGACGCCAGGATGTGCTCGTCCAGTTTGAGCTTCGGGTTCATGATCAGCGCCGTCTGGTCCAGGTACCACACGAACCGACAGTTAGGGAAGGTGGTGAGCGCGTGCCTGATTGCCGGGACGAGCGCCCAGCTGCTGGGCGCTGAGCCCAGGTCGTAGTCTGTGACGCTGGGGAAGAAGGTTTTGTAGCCTGTTTGAGGTTAGCCATGTCCTGCTCCCGATCGTTCTGTGAGAAGGGAGAACCTACCATGCATCTCAGCATACCTCTCCCGATTCTCCTTCACCATCTCCAAATACCCCTTACTAAACTTCCTATCATCCAACACCGTCACTAACACCACTGGCGGGTGGCCCGTTGGCGCGAGCTTGGGGATTCTTTTCCCGCTACTACTTCTGCTGCTCCCTGACCCCCCTGATCCAGAAAGTAGGTAGAACAGTGTTATAAGGAAGAGTACCCCCGCCAGGACCATCGCCCGCGGTCGGACTCGTCGCAGCCGGCCCGGGATAAATTGTAGGATTCCGCCCCGCGACGAGCGCGGCCGGTACGGCGGCGGGTTGGAGGATTTGCGTGGAGGGAGGGCGAAGTGCATTTTGGCGTGGGTATTTGTGCGGTGTGTAGAGAGATAAAGATAAACGGCAGTCTGTCGTTCGCAGGCTCTGGAAGCCGATGTCGTGGGCAGGCAGTTTAATCGCTTCGAGTTGTCGTCAGACGGCTCGGTTCGTGAGGCCTGTCTTTCAAAGGCCCGGACTCCAAACTTAGCTGGCTGTGGGAGCCAGCTGCGCTTTCTCAATCAATCCGTCCAGCGACGGGTCGCGGACTCTTACCCTCGGAAAGTCACAAATCCCCTAAGTCGCAAAACTAAGTCTTCGTCGTCGTTGTGGTCGTCGTGCTTACAGCCATACGTCGCATCAGTCAGTTGTCTCGCGTTCCGTCTGTATTCCTTTTCGTCGTTGTTGTCACGGCCGTGATATCAAAGCTCGGCTCCGATCGTCCCCACCAGCCAGTTTCGTGATTCCCTCTATATCAAAGTCCCCCTGCTACTCGCCGCCGTCCAATATGTCACCGACCACGAATCGAATTTCTGCTGTTGTCGTCGAGGTTGCTGTTGTTGCTGCCTGTCGGAAGGCATCACGAAGCCCCAAACTATTTATCTTCCTTCCTCCTATTTGCAGTTCTGCGCTGCGCTGCGTGGCCGGGTCGGCTCGCGTCCAGATGGGATTCGTCGTCGTTTGGTGGGTGAATAGAGAGACCCAGCAAGGGGATGTGGACAAGGCCAGTTTGCGGCAGCTGGCTGGTGGATGATGAATGGCGCTGGCGACATGCGACACGCTGCGATAAGCCCCTGGATTCTGGGCTTATCGGGTTGTTGAGACCCTAACCCTGATAACGGTGGGGCTTGGCATTTAGGGTCCATCAATCAGCCCGATAGTTAGGGGTTAGGGTTGAGCACGGCGCTATTGTGAGTGATGCCCCTTTTTGCTGTTACTTACCACTAACTACCGGGAAGTTGTCATTCAGTGATAATCACATCTTGTAGATGTAAACACAGGCTGCGTGACTTCTTTTCTGCTCATTTTTACTAAGCTTCAGTGAGGATTAAGTGCTTCGAAACAAAGACCTTGAAGTTATCCGCGGACTTCCGATGCGGCTTCAGAAGCCGAACATTACGTTAGTAGGACCCATGGACAACAGGCGAGTTTGCTAAGTATTTTAAGTCCAATAAATTTTATAAATTGCTGAAGAGCGCCGATTTTGTATTCTATAAGCTCTGGTTCTAGTATCCAAAATTCCTCGTTAAGTCTGGATGAGGCCCCTGGGTCGGAACTGGGCATTATCTTGAACTACATATGAGGAGACCGAGATTGTTTGAGTTGCATAAGTGATTAACAATGTACTAAGCCCAGTAAAGCCGTTCCGAAATTTCGAGTCTATGCCAATACTTTGGACCCCGATCTATAGGTAAGGAACAGGCCCATGTATGACCCCTTCTCAATCATATTTAACATCCTTCGGAAACTTCCTCTCCACATCCTCCCACACATCCATGCACCTCCTCTTCTCATCTATGACCCTCGTTCCATACCTGATCCCCTCCGTGGTCAGTTTCTCCTTTACACTTTCCGCCAGTTCTTTTGCAGAGGCCATGCTCCTAGCCTCGGCCGTGTTCATGGCCGTTCGCAGGAGCCGTGCCGCCGTCAGATAACTGTCATGTTCACGGATTGGCACATTACCCACGACAAACACAACCACAGCTACCGCCAGTAGCTGTCCGGCCATCAGCACAGCCAAGATCCCTAGCACCCCGCGTCCACTTCACTTCGAGATAGGTCGTGATGACTGGGTCAGCTGATGCCTCTTCAGCCCGTAGTACCCGTGGGAGCCGTAACTCTGCGCCGATGATGGATAACACCGGTACACGGGCTGTCAGGTGCGCGGCCTTCAGTTCGTAGCTCGGAGGTAGGGGGATTTTGGTCCATCCTTCGTCTGTTTCGGAGCGATTGGGATTGGGGAAACTAAAGAGCACGTCATTGCCCAGGCCAGGAAGTCCCGATTGGTCACTCAGGCAGGTTGTGCATTCATGAGGAGGCTAGCCCGATGCTGTAGGATGAACAAATCGTGGAGCCCGCCATTGGTGTAGATATCTGCAATGGAGTTAGGGGAGCATGTTAGTCAATCTGTGGCATCCGGTTTCAAAGTCCGGGAGATGGATAAGATCAACGTTCTTACAACTCTTGACGCAAGCAAGCGGATTGTCTCGGAAAACATTACTCGCGTCCATGACCCATACAAAGCTACTTGCTGTATACTGCAACCGAGTTATTGTGTGCATTACTTGTAGAAACTCAGACGACTCTGGCGCAAAGCTCTTGCCCATGCCTTGTTGAATCACGACTTGTAAGTTCCAGGGTGCAGAAGCCTGTCTCTGGGCGAACACTTACCGTCAGATATGGTCCCAACATGCATTCCATTCTCATATACATCGTTTTGGAATGTAGTGCGAGCCTTGCAGGTTGAGGAGCTACGAACAAATTTATCCGTGGATGGGTAATCCTCTAGGCCGCGATACTCATGAAGGTAATATGTGTACGTGACGTTGCGTGTGCTTTCATCGACATTGCGATGCAGACCTTTTCGTCCGATATCTTTCATATTCCAGGTTGACTGGTCACTTTCGTTAAACGTAGTAGGCGTGGCCATCATGCCCGTCAGTTCAAAGGTGACCATATTGTCTGAATTCAAATGACTTGAAATAGCATCTAGGTCCCAATTCCCTGCGAATTCTTCCCTCTTGAGTTTGCCGATCCAAGCTTTGGCGTCTCTGGTATCATGGTAAGAGTTACTTACCTAACTTGTCAAGAATTTTACTCCCTTGCATCCACTGTTGATCGCCAAAATCGGTGACTGCAACGGGAAAGACGACATTCTTCTTCAAGTCATACAAAAACCCGAATATCGCGACACTTAACCGTCCGATGATATCGACAATCAGATTGACAAACACTATTAACGCGGTAGTCGACCATCTTGTCAACCTAAACCTCCCAGACCGCCAGCTTCCCGAGCAATGCGTCAGCAGCTTGACTGCTGCCGTAGAGTTGCCAATGCCCAAGAGCAGATCGACTTCCCTTGGGGTATGCGGGCGCGCTGCTAACAGTGACCAACGAAGTGCGGCTCCCAATAATCCCAACAACGAACCGACCGACAAGCTGACAAGTGACGAGAAGAAGATGGTCAGAGAGCTGAAGACGCGGCGTTCCCATGTGCTTCAGGAGGGTTTTTTGACAAAGAACCAAAGAACCAGTTTAAGCAGGATGCTAAAGAGTAGAGAACTCAACAGGCGCCACGAGACGCTCCACCATGGAGATCCCCCGGCATGATTGCTCCGAGTTTTGGTTTGTGGCTGTTTTGGATTAGTTGCTTCCCCGAGGGATTGCTGTGAAGAGAAGGAGTGACAGGAGGGCGGCCTATATATGCTGTTTTAAGAGAAGTGACGAGATGGTGATCCAGATAAATTGTTCAGTTTCTCAGGTTCGACTTGGACTGTTGGAACGGGGATATATCCTTCAGGAGTGACCATGGTATTGACCGTACGCCCATCGAGAGTGATCATGGTGTTAATCACATATCCTTCAGGGGTACTGATCGTGTCAAGTAAATACCCCTCAGTAGTGGCCATCCTGTTGGTCATGTCAACTTCAGAGACTTTGCAACAGATGACAAGATGGATAGAGAGATAAGGATGAATCTATGAGGCTCGAGCCTTGAGGCACATTGATTCCAAGATTTATAAGCTAAGCACCAAAGTTTCGTATGCAGATTGAAGGCATTCTTCTGTTGGGGTAGGACAAGGCTATGTGTCCCTAGTTTCTAACAAAAAAAATCATCAGAAAAGCCGATAAACGTCAACTCTGCAGCCAGGGGCGTCGCTTAAGCTTATCCATCCTTTCGCCATGGAAACACTCCCAGATAACGTACAGGGCTTGACAGCATAGGCGCTCACCACCAACTATATTGAGCGAAGCCCAAAATGCACCAACTGGGCAAAGCTGAAGCTGGAACACATCTGCCCATGAGGGATGCAGCTTAGCCTTTACTTGATGAGAAGTGTTAGAAGTATGCTGTTGATTGGTTGGGGGCAAAAAAAAAAAAAAACTCTTCACATTCTTGCTAGTTAAAGTCCAGGGGAAAGAAACATAAAGCCTTGCGCGCAAACTCTCGTGTTGCAGGCGGCTGGGTTATACAAAGCTGGACAAAATAATTATAGCAACACCATGCCCTTTCACTGGTAACTGGATTATCGAGAAAATCTTAGAGAATGAAAATACACAAAACTGCTAACAAAATGGCAATAACGGAGACGAGTATGAGGATAGAAGACAGCCGATATTTAAGGAAGCGGTTCTGACAGAAAGAGTTCACATTACTTCCCCAGCCCGGATCTTGATGTTGGCTGGTGAATGCCATCCAGATCAGACCAGGTCAGATTCGTGCAGTTTAGCTCGGGGCTTTGGGGGTTGTTTTCGAAGCTTACAACAAAGCGCTTTAGGCCTGCTTCATCAAGCCATAACTCACTTCCTGAGATAAGGGTGGTCTTTAGAGTGAGAACAGTCCAGATGACTTTATCCGAAGACTGATTGCATCAGCAGTGAGGTGTATGAGTGATTCAGATAGGGCATCTTAGATCCTGTAAGCCAGGACTGTTGATCGCCTCAACAAAGCGCACTGTGACTGCTAATTCAAGCTTGAGCTCCCAAAACAAGAAATATTAGGACAACGTCATCTGAAGGCTGTTAGTGTCGGTGATAGACTATGAATTGTTCTGGCAGAGAGTCTTGGCTATAGTAACTTGGAATACTGTGATTACACTCTACCTCAGGGGTTGCAGGGATGGTTTGAGCTCTTCCATACAGTGCTTTGAGAAAGAGGACGCCAGTAGCTGGAGATGACAATTTGAAAGGTCGACCAGCTGTCGGGGTGAGAGCATGCCAAACAGCTTCATTTCAAGGCAGTGAGCGCTTGCCATCAGGCTTGATAATGGTTCCCTTCTTAATCTATGCGGTCCTTGTCATCTTGAGTTAATGCAAAAGAAAGAGCCATATCAAGTCGATCTCTTCAAGCACGTGGGTATGTAATCCACTTAGTAGCTCTGGCTGCCCATAATATGTATGTATAATCCGGGGGTATCCAAATATAAATCGCAACAGTCATAACCCATAGCCCTATGTCAGCATCACATGCTAATTAAGTCAACCAAATTCGCTCCCGCTCCCGAACAACCGAGAACAAAATACAATCATCAACACAAATCTGATATGCCCCCAATCCCGTGAGCACTGCAAGGCCAAATATGGGTAGAAAAATGACTAAAATCATGCTCCTTCTTTTTTACTCCGACCATGTTGCTGCTGCTGTCGCTGCTCCCCCGATGCATCCTCACCATTCTCATGGCCCTGCTGTGCCCCAGTAGCAGCCACGGTCCCCTCTCCAGGCAACAATACACCCCCTCCAGGAGCAATCCCGACTAACCCTTCATCAGCTCTCACCTGCTGCTGCACCCTCCCAAACCCCTCCCCCTCAAGCTCATAAACCGGAGTCGAATCCGCCTCATCCGCAACAACAACCGGCTGATACCCGCGAGGACCATATACAAACCCCTGGCCTTGGCTCTGGCTCTGGGAGAAACTACTCGGATGACGTCTGTGACCAGGCATCATCAAAGGGGCATGAACACCGCCATGCTCACTCCCATCACTAGAGAACTCGCTCGTGTTACTCTGCTGTCGCCAGTGGCGCGGGTAAGTAGGGTACTGATACCCCGTACTGGGGACGCGTGGGGACGAGTTGTCAGTTGTGATGCTGTTGCTGTGCATGCGGCGGTGGTGCGGGCTGTATGAAGCCTGGGCTTGTTGCTGGCTGTCGAGGTAGTAGGCATAACCGGGGTTGTTGGTCGGGGAGTCTGCTCCCAGTTCGGAAGCACCAGCCCAATTATATGGAGATGGGGCGGGAGTGATGCTTGAGTCAGATCGACCACGGGAATGGCCTAATCCGGAGATAGGCATGCTGGAGCTGTGGAGGTCGCGGTATAGCCCCGTGGAGGGTTCAACGCTCAGGCTCATGTCGTCGTCGATGCCGGATGTGCGATGGTATTCTTGCATTGGGGGAGGATTAGGAGGGGATGTATAAGACTGGGGAACTGCCCCTCTGTGCCCACGGCTGGCAGAGTCCTCTGTTCGAGTCCGTGATGAGGATTCGTAGGCCTGCTGGACATGCCTCAGCCGGAGGATGACCAGGAACGCGGCGATGACTACCACGATTAAAAGGGCAACCACGCCGGCGATGATGCCGCCTATTGCTCCGGGGCTCAAGCCGCCATTTGAGTCAGAACTGTCTGACTGGCTGGAGGGCGTCTTAGCTGGGACCTTGGTGACCGCGGTGGGAATGAACTTGGCTGCGACATTGGGCTGTTCAATGAATAAAGTAGGCGCAGTAGGGGTCGAGATGCTAAGGGAAGTGATAACAGTCGTGACGAGTTTGTCGTCGACCGTAGTAGTGATGGTCTCGAGGAAAGTCGATGTCACGGGGTCGGTTGAGTAGCACGCAAACTGCGCGCAGGCCATGCCAGTCTTGCAACAGCCATAGTTGAGGGTCGATGGGCAAAGGTAGTAGCCAGTTGGGCATTGCATCGGCGTGACAGTCGCGCCTAGAGGGGGTATGCAAGAGTCTCGCGTGGTGCAGATGTAGCCGACAGGACAGCAACCCCCTGTTCTGATGTCAGATCGAGCCCGTCATATTCTCCAAAGACCACAACTCACCTCCATCTGTCGCAGCACAGTTGTAATATCCTGCCCTCCCACAAGCCGTAGTCGGCCCAGCAGTCGTTGCATAACACGAATCCGCCGCGCATGAATATCTACTCGGACAGCATCCCCCACTCAGCGTCAACGGACACAAATGATGCTCGACCGGGCATGTAAGTTCAAGACGCGCCTTCTCGTCATCGTCATCATCCCTCCGTAGCACTGGCGGCGGAGTAACCTGAGCCCGGGCCTGAGCCTCGGTCTTTGCGACCCTGTGCAGAACGTCATGACGAACGCGGTTCCCCGGAGTGAGAGATGCGGCTGTTTCCCGGCCCAGGAACGCTATACACAGCAGTGCAACGCAGGACGGACAGGACCAAAAACTGGGCATAGCGATAGCGGGCTGTTTCGAGGTGGTAAAACGGGCCGGTTATGCTTGCTGGGAGATTACCCGGGCTGCGAAAATCGGGATCGACGCTGTTCAAACGGAACGGCGCATGGGCGTTGCCGACGAGCTTGAAGCCATAGGCTGCATGCGGGTAGCCAAGCAAGACGCTGGTTGCTTTGAAATTCTCCGATGTCGATATCGCCAGCTTGTTGTTTCTTCTCATCCGTCACAGGCACTTTGAACTCGATTCGCGTTGTCAGGGATGAAAGACGGCAAGATGACAAGGGATAAGGCTGGGCAAGCGACTCTTTTTGATCCATAACGCGGGGGCCCAGGCCGAAGCATACAGCAAGCGTGCAGCTTTGCAGAACGCCACTTGCGTGTCGCCGAGATGTGAGTGGTTGCAGGCGGGGGCGGGACGGGCTTTTGGAATCGTTTTTGCAAAAGCCGCCAGCCCAAGCCGCGTCTTCTTCCTGGCACCTCCAGCGCTGCCTTGGGGTCGACTTCATCAGAGTTCGGGTTAGTTGTAAACTCGGAATACTCTTTCCACACAGAGCTTGCGCTTCACGTATTGAGTGATAGTAGTGCAGGGCGTTGTGTTTGAGTTGGCTGCAGGTAAATCAAATTCATGCTTCATGAGACATCTCGTCAAGTGTCAGATCGAAGTCGAAGATGGGATGTCAACGCCTCAAACTCTTTAGGAAAAAAAACCATGAAGCCCGAAATAACACCGGTGCCGCCAGAGGTGGCTTGGACGACCGCATTTGCAACAGTTCGCAGCCGTGGAATGCCTGGGGCAGATCTTCCATAGAAAAAAATGCATCTATGGTTCTCTAGTAGGAAAACCACCAAACACCTTCACCAATCATCTTCCTCTCAACAATCATCTCGCGTGCTGCTGAGCCGGCCGCTTGCCTAACTTGTGCAGTGGAGGCTTGGAGGATGGTGTCAACGGGCACCTCTGCCGAGTCCCAGCCCATCACCGACAGTGTCACTGGACCACCGCTCACCACAACCCAGGGGCCAAGACGGAACAGAGTCCCATCCGAAGGATCCCACAATTCAGCTTCGAATCAAGGCTGCTTGAGTGCCCAGCGCCCGACAAGCATTCCCTCAAACCGACCTGTGTCAGCTATCGCACGATGTTGTCCGTACTGAACCGAATCTTCGACCTCGGTCTTCTTGCCTTCTCGAACACCGTTGACGAAAGATAGTGTTGGTGCCAACGAGATCCGATCGGCAAGCAGCGGGCCCTCGAAGCCGGTGAAAATGCGAGCGGACCACTCATCGCTCAGAGTCAGGGAGCGTTCGATTTGCTTGGACCCCGCGCTAATTTAGTTCCTCCGCCGCTTAAAGCTGTGGCAACCCCCGTTTGGCATTTACGTCCTGTTACAACGGCTGGCTGCCGGGTTTCCGGTTGCCGACCACAGAGTTTCCACCATCGTGCCGAATGTGATTTGTTCGCACTATGACCGCTTGCTCGTGCGGCGCATGTCGAACAGCCCGCGCCCCGAGCTCGGGAGATGGTGTTGGCTTTCGTCCCAAAGTTGGCTCTTGGGGCTTTGTTTCTGCGAATCTGGGTTGGGTTCCTGGAAGTTTTGGGCTGACAGCTGTCAACTGCTGGGCAGAGCGTTGGCAGCCGCTGTCATGATTATGTAATAATGACTTTTTTTTTGCTGACTGTAACAGTATGTATGGAACTTTCCATTGTTGCCCCGCTGCGCAGCGAAGACTGACGATCGGAAGTCCGGGGCTTCAGTCAGGTGCCAAGACCATACACGATATGCCAGCATTTGATAGCAATCCAAGTCTCAAGTATTTCGTGTCGAAATTCTATCTAATACTAGTTCTCGCTAGCTGAGCAATAATTTGGTTTGATCAAGCATAGAGAAAAGCCTCATGATGAAAGTGAGTGTTTCAGCCGCATGGTCAAGAGCGGATGCAACGCTAGAAGATCCCAGCACTCCAGTCATATGGAGTCATCAAGCGGGCTCTAGCCTTAGGCAGTACGATCCTGTATCTGTGTGTAAGATACCTACATACATGTGATCTTGCACAGTGTGCCGTACGCAGGGGGACCTTGGCTCAACTAACCACATGCCGCTCTGCTCTGTAAGCAAGCTGTGTGGACATCGGGGATAGCGAGGTCCCGATTTGCACCACACCACGGGGAGGTTCTAGAAGGCTAGAAAGAGCCCCAGACAGCCTTTGGGCCAGCTCACGCGAATTCCGAAATCCGCATAGCTCATTCACTTCTTGTTTGACTGTTAGTGCAGAACTTTGGGCAGGGCTCCTGGTCAGCCTTATACTGTAAACCACAGTTTTATTGCTCGAAATCACCAGTTTTTGGTTAAAAACTTAGCTGGAATGATAAAGCAATGAATTTTCTATTAATTAATACCGGTTTATTGCTGTGAAAGTGGTTGTTTTGTGGTTGTCGGTTATACCCTCTTCCCGAAGTCTTCTGCTAACGAATAAACCAGGGGAGGGGGGGGGGTTGGACGCTTTGACAGTTGCCTTCCAGTCCCCAGTCCCTTTGTTCGTAACCTTGTCGATCCGTAGAAGGCAAGCCGGCAAAAAAAAGCGAACACCTCGGGCCAAAGCTCTTCACCAGAATCCAACTCTACACAACTCCCGAGCCCCAGACCTTGACCTCACCCTCCTAAGCAGGTAGGTCAGGCAGCCAAGACTGGAATAGTAACAGCAAAATGTTACTCTCCCCGGAGATGGCATTGAGCCCTTCCGTTCGGATCTCATGTTCACACCACAAGGTGACCCAAGGGTGACCACTAAGACCACACACGCCCGCCCGGCGCCATGCCCAACTCCAGCGCGCGCAAGAATTCCCCCCATGCTCTTACATAGACTACACCAACAACCCCGGCCTCTCCCCCTCCCCTTCTCGCCAATCCTCACCATCTTCGCCCGATCAAACGACTGCCGATCCCCCATCCCGATCGCTGAGCCCCCGCTATATGCCCCTGTTACCCGTAACGGGCCACGGAACCGTCCACCGAATGCCACGGTTCCCCCCGTGCGCGCGCCGTTTTATGCTTAATCCGTAGTGTACACTGTAAACTCGCAGCCTTCGACGGTCGGCTGGGCTGCTTCTGCCGAGCTACTCGCCAAAAGGCAGCCCCTCATTGGCTGGTGGAGAGTCATTGACACGACTGCCCTGGTGACTTGGCGCGCTGGACGCATGCTTCTAGCTGCTGCTTCGTTTCAAGCGAGCGCGGGGCTGAGCCGGGGTTCGGTCGGCTGCTACCGATGGAGAGCCGGGCACCAGGTTCAGGAAGGTTCAGGAAACGAGCAGGGCTAATACCCAGCTTGTCCCTGTAGAGTAGGTTGAGATTGGGGCCTGGCGGTGTGTGATGCAAGAGTTGCTGTCTTGGGAAGTGAAACGCTGTGATGCTTGTCTGGGAATCGGAGAGCCTTCCGAGCTTGGGACCTCTGGGCTGGCATGGGTGGCTGCTTTGGGTGCTTCGTGATTCGTGAAGTGCCTGAGGTGTGATGTGCTGTGGAATATAATTTGGCCTTAGGGGAGTTTGTTGGGAAGGGCAGGTGCCTGCTCAGGGACAAGTGCCGGACTGTATCTGTATATATGGCCTTTTGATCTGCCACATGGTGATTGAGTTCTGGTACAGGGTTGTACAGAAAGAGACATCCGTCCATTTACGATATTCTTCGCCGAGTGTCAACAGCAAAGTTAATGTTTAATGTGTGACTTCAATCCTAACACGCCTATCATGACGAGCAAAAGCCTCACTCCAAGCCCCCCAGCGGGGGCCCCGCTAGCAGGACAGAACGTTGCAGAGGGAAAGATGTTGCTGTACACTCGTGTTGCCCCCCCCAAGCAACCCAAAAAACGTTCACGAGGTGGTACGTGTGCTTGCTGACCAACCTATGGGAAGATTACGGACCAACTGACATCACATCTCCACGCAGGATGTACATACTGGTGCGTACGTTGCTCAGTTCACTACAACAGCTCTATTCCACTGAACTTGGTCGTTGACTGACATCGCCTACAGCAAGGAAAAGAAGAAAAAATGCGACGAAGGACGCCCCAGCTGCTCTCGATGCATCAGCCATGGCGTTGAGTGCTCCTACGAACCAATAAAGCCGCGCCAAAGGCAGCCCAGGAGACGTGAAGCATCGGCAACACCTACAACAGCACAATCAGCACTTCCAATTGATACCGTTGTGGAGGATCGAGAGCCGTCGAGCATGTACGAGATGTGCAGGAGGATAGCCGCTGCGTCAGCCGCAGCATCATCATCTTCAACTGCCGGCCAACTTCCATACTCTGGAAGCAGGGCGCAAACAACAACCCCTAACAGCATGCTGTCCCTACCATATCACACCCGATACCCAACCGGGAACAAGCCCGATAGCTTCTCTCCCTTCTACCCGCCAATACCGTCCCAAACAGCAGACCTTCTCTCTCCAATAGACACCCACGACCGCCAATCCGACGATCCCAACAACCAACAACCTCCTACCGCAACTAACGCCCTCACTTTAACTTCCCATCAACCCCCCTACCGTGCCTTCATCCCCCCTCTCACAATCCCTCACTTCTCCCCGCCGAACTTCATCGAAATGACCCCCGACCCCCATCGACGCGCCCTCCTCTTCCACTTCTGTCGCGTTCTCTCGCACCGCATCGTCCTGCGCGAGGAGACAGGCAACCCCTTCCAGCGATTCGTGCTGCCCCTAACGATGAGGGAGGGCGAGCCGACGCCAGTGTTTTGGGCGTTGCTGGCACTTTCGAGCGGGCATAAGGAGTATCGCCTCGGAGGGGGGGATGAGGGGGGGGAGGAGGAGGAGAAGGGGAAGGAGAATGCAGTTTGGTTCCATAGTATGGCGTTAAGGGGGTTGGCCGGATGGATTCAAAAGGGAGAGAAGGAGAGGAGGAATGAGATGCTTGCAACAGTGATGTTGTTGGTTTATTATGAGTGTGTAAGTCTTCACTAGACCTGCAAGCAACAAGAAAAATAAAAAAGAAAAGGAGAGAAGGGGAAGGGGGGGGTGGGGTACAGGCGCGATGCTGACCGAGACAGCTTGTACAAAAAGGCCACTCGAATATGGTCACAGGCCATCTAAAAGGCGCTCTGACGATCATGAGTACGATGCCCGACCCGCCGGACCCAACAAGCACCTTTCTAGAGAGGGTAGGTCTCCCCTTTTTACCCCTGAAACCCCCACGAGTCCGTCCCACACTAACGACGTAGGCTTTCCGATTCTACGACGTTATAACGGCCCTTTCCAACGGCGCTGCTCCCCTCTCAGCAGCCCCTCAGCCAGGCTGCCTGCGTCCAATCTCCCCCCTCGGCACACCTATTCCTCCTCCTTCTCCATCTCTCGACTCCGATTCCGGTCCCTCGTCATCCCTCAACGACGTCGATACGCTCCTTGGTATGACAACAACCCTCTGGCCCATCATCCATCGCCTGGCTGAGCTAAGAGCTCTACGCTCCGAGCTGGACGCTGCGATAGCGGCACAATCAGCGAAAGCCCCCTCCTCAACAAACACAAATACCAACGTCGAGGTTCTCCGCACAGCCCTCGAAACCGCCGCCAAGGGCATCGAAAGTGCCCTGCTGCGCTGGCACGCCAAAAAACCTTCCGGCTGCGCAGCCGACGAAATAGATGTCGACTTCTCTCAGCCATCATCCCCAGCAAACCCTTCCTCTGCCTCATCCCCTTCCTCCCCGTCATCAACCCCATCCTCATTCGCCTCCGTCCGCGTCCTCCCCTCTTCCGACCCCTTCGAAGCCCACCTCTCCTCCATCCACCACAACTCTATGGCCTACCGGCACGCTGCCCTCGTCCATCTCTACCGCGCCATTCTTCCTCCCCCGTCTTCGTCTCAGGCAAGCATCCGCACCCAACAAATCCAGCACCATGCGCACCTCGCACTAACACACTGCGCGCTCGTCGTAGCGCACGGGGGGCCTGTGGCGGCGTTATTGTGGCCCATGTTTGTTGCGGCGTGTGAGGCGCTGACGGTGGGAGATCGGGCGCTGGCCACGGAGGTTTTCGCGGTTGTGGATAAGAGGCAGGGGATGAGGAATATTGGAAGGGCGTGGGAGATTGTGAGGGAGGTTTGGAAGAGGAGGGATAGGGGCGAAGGGGGTTGGAGAGAGGGTGAGTTGTGGAGGTTGGTTGGGGAAGAGATGGGGGTTAGTGTTGTTTTTGGGTAGCTTGAAGGACTTACAATGGGGATAGAATGGGCTTGTATATTAGAATTGGATATTGGCGTTCATTTGGATGTAAAATTAGGAATCTTGGGATATAAGGGATCGCTCGGATGTAAAGGCCTTGGGTATCAAATCGACATCTCTCTGGCGAGCGTATAATATCTGGGCTGCCAATGGGTTTCACGATGGAGCCGAGAAACCGAGACGCGAACTTCATAAACTCGCGGGGTTTCCAAACAAACTTCTACTTAGAACTCCGTTCAAGTGGCACAACCACAAAACCCCCACCTGTTCATCGAGGGATGGTAATGTTTGGTACCGGACGAGATTGGTTCTCTGACAGCTTGATGCTGCTGGGCGTTGTAACCCCCCTGGAAACAATGCGTCACCATGCGTAAGTTGATAAGCCTGATATGCATATATCAGGGCGACTAGCCTAGTTTGGTTAGATGCATAAACTATCCCCTGGCCCGCTTGCGAGCCATTAGATAAGCCAATCTTCCAAATGGCATCCTTGCGCCCAAGACGGCACCACCACGGAAACACGCACTATTTGCAAACATGGTCGCCGTCGACCCCATTGACATAGCGACAGCTCGTTGCGTCGCAGACGCGATAATGCAAAGTTAACATGCAGCTGGCATGGGAGCCGATCCCATTGGGCCCTGCGGGCGGTTGGAATTGTGCCGGAAAGAGGGGTCTTTGTGGGCAGGTCTTGGCACGGCGTGGCGCCAAGAAGTATGTGATTGGCTGCCCAGAGAAAAGGGCAGTCGAGGTGGTGTCTTTTGGACAGGGTACTAGGGTTGCATCATCCCTCGACTGTTTACCAAATGCTTTGCAGAAGCCGCCGCCTGCGGCCTAATCCCCGTATCTTGGCGATTCGTGGTGTTTGCTTGTGCTCGTATGATTGTGGCTAGCTTTGTTGGTTTGTGCCAAAGTTCTTCGTTGAAATGTGAAAGCGTTCTCGAGATCCTTCCATCTGGGCTCTCTTCAGCCTGCTAGGGTGGGACTGTGCGAGGGCCGAAGTTGGGACCCGGGTCCAAAAAGGCCAGGATTTAACAAGACCACAAACAAGGCACCAAGCTTGTCGCAAATCATAGGCTCCGAAAAGTTCGAACTTTGGGATCTCAGCGTCGGCGCGGTAGCCGACGAGAAGGTTCCCAATTCTGAGCGCATCAGAGGTAGACAAAGACAAAGAGCCTGATGATGGAAGTTCTGACAATATCTAAAATGGCTGCATAGACACAGAGTGGGAGGGTTACACAAAAATTGGAGGCACCATTTGGCACAAGCAAGGCCGCGTTGGACGCAGCCAGGCGGTCACTGGTGCTTTAGGGAGTTGCATTGAAGAAGCCAACGGACGATTGACACGCCGAGGACCAGCGCAACGGATGCCGGCACACACCAGCATCAACTAGGCCTGCGATATGTGTCTTGAGGCTTGGGATCAATAGCAAGACCAAGACACACACACACACACACACACACACACACACACACTCTCTCTCTCTCTCTCTCTCTCTCTCTTGCTCACTCACTCACACCGCACACACACACAACCAACACGTTCAGTGTTAAAACCTAACCCTGCGAATCCGAGAATACCGTCGTTGCACTCGAAACTGTCGAGGAATGCGACAGCGCGAGTGACGCTGACGATAGTGATGAAGGGAAGATGCAAGGGAGTCCTCAAATCGCACGAAAGCTGTCGCGCGACCAAAAACCAGCCCGTTTCACGGGGAGGGGAAAAAGCGGAAATGAAGGCCGACGACTCGTAATAAGAACAAGTTTCGGCACTGGCGTCTGTGTCACGCACGACGGGACGAGCAGAAAATAATCACGACGGTCGACGACGCTGCTGCTGGTGTCAAGGACATCTAAGATTGAGTAGCGCGATTGCACTAGAACGGCAGCGGCCCGAAAGCGCGAATGCACTGCATGCGCGCGGCGATTCTTATCGCAGTTGTTGGTTCGTCGCTGTCGCGCTTTTTGAATCGCCAACAGAATTGATGTCGATGATAAAGCTCGAGTCAAATCCCAGAGTTAAGACACGACACTTCCTTTTCTAAAGACCCAAAATCCCCAGATCACACAATAGCGCAATGTGCGATCGTGTTGGTGCTCGTTTTGCGCTTCGCGGGGAATATTATTCTGTCCTGCAAATGGGCGGGGGAGGGGAGGAGAACGGGAGGGGTCAGGATTGTAGGATGATGTTACGTGGGAGCAGGTGATGCGGCTTGCAGACGGACGGCAAGGCAGGCTCGGGTGTGTCAGCCAGTGTCTCCGAGGTGTTCGTCGTCAAGGCTGAGCGAGTTCGTCGATCTGTCTGTCGATTCTTGTCTTGATTGGGATTGGGGATTCGATTTATGACCCGTGATGGGATCAGGGCGCAAGCGGCCTCGAAGCCGTCCTTCACTCCTCCCGGCCGTGCCGTGGTTCCAAGGCAAGGATATGGGTAAGATTTGATGTTGGGAGGGAAAGGG
>NW_006383027.1:0-1124 GCF_000221225.1 Thermochaetoides thermophila DSM 1495 | reverse complement strand
TGATGGCCGAGTTGAACCAGACCGACAAGATAACAATGGCCAAACGGCGCTGAGTTGGGCTGCAGAGAATGGCCATACGGAGGTTGTCAAGACTCTGTTATCAGATGGGCGAGTTGAGCCAGACACGCACAGGTTATAAAAGTTATATCTGATTGGCGAATTTGATCAATAGAACGATTGGAATGACTATAGTACTAGTTGCATTCCTTGAGATAATGCTAAGCTATCTTAGATGATATATAAATATAAATCCCTCAGTTGTCTATTTTGCATGTAGTTTGATTTTTCACTTTACATTTTAGATCTTTACGATCTCGGCTTGTGAAGGAAAAAGGGCTCTTTCTGGATGAGTGGGTTCCGTTCAACCATCGATTTTCATGACAAGGGAGTTGCTAGTTATCAAGTCTAGACATCGGCCCCCAACGACCCCGTGTCACGACCAAGAGCGACTATCTGGAAGAGTATCTTCCGTGCGACTCACGGATCAGAGTAGAAGGGAGTTGTGACCATCAAACTCGGATTTTCGCCGCCACCAATTGAAGATGGGTAAAGTGTTCCTCAACACCGAAGGATATTGACGCAACAGATTGTGCAGTTGAGGAAGAAGGAGGGGAAGCCACAAGAGGGTAATAGGTGTAGATGGATTCCAAGTAGGGCCATCTGGGGCAAGAAAACGCTCTAGTCAGCCATACCAACAGATGCTTAGGAATTGGTGACGACAACGGGCACTTTTGATGTGTGAGAACTCGTGTCTCTCAAAGCCAGCAGCGTGGCAAGCGTGGAAGGCATCTCAGGAGGAGGAGTGTCTGGAAGGTTAGATGCAGTTAGCAATATAAGCAGAAGTCAGATCAAGTGGTGACGACAGGGATGAATGATTGAAAAGTGGGGTGTGTCTGAGATGCAGCGGGGGGTTGGCAGGGGTTGAAGGCATCACAGGAGATGTGTCTGGAAGGACACAGGAGGAGTGCTCTAGTTCCCGTTTCTGGAGCGAGGCAGGTGTCTTACAGCAAGGTCGAAGGCATCTCAGGAAGGCAGTATGGTTAGATTAGTAGTACGTTAGTGCGCAGGACTCTCAAAGGGGAAAACATTATGGTAGGTATTGGACGTAAGCGCGTTAACATGTC
>NW_006383026.1:0-1150 GCF_000221225.1 Thermochaetoides thermophila DSM 1495 | reverse complement strand
CCTCTTGTGGCTTCCCCTCCTTCTTCCTCAACTGCACAATCTGTTGAGTCAATATCCTTCGGTGTTGAGGAACACTTTACCCATCTTCCATCGGCCGCGGCGAAAATCCGAGTTTGATGGCCACAACTCCCTTCTACTCTGATCCGTGAGTCGCACGGAAGCTACTCTTCCAGATACTCACTCTTGGTCGTGACACGGGGTCGTTGGGGGCCGATGTCTAGACTTGATAACTAGCACCTCCCTTGTCATGAAAATCGATGGTTGAACGGATCCCACTCATCCGGAAAGAGCCCTTTTTCCTTCACAAGCCGAGATCGTAAAGATCTAAAATCTAAAGTGAAAATTCAAACTACATGCAAAATACACAACTGAGGGATTTATCTTTATATATCATCTCAGATACCTTAGCATTATCTCAAGGAATGCAACGAGTACTATAGTAGTTCCAATCGTCCTATTGATCAAATTCGCCAATCAGATATAGCTTTTATAACCTGCGCGTGTCTACGCAATATGGCCCAACTCAGCGCCGCTCGGCCTGAATTGTCTTGCCGCCTTGGGTCAACTCGCCCATCACGCAACAGAGTCTTGACAACCTCCGTATGGCCATTCTCTGCAGCCCTGCTCAGCGCCGTTCGCCCATAGTTGTCTTGTCGGTCTGGTTCAACTCGCCCATCAGATAACAGAGTCTTGACAACCTCCGTATACACCCGGGAAAACCCAAAAGGGGAAAAAACTGGTGTGTTACTGATGAACAGAACTAGTAGCACCTTCCTAAGCAGGTGGGGTTGGTCCGACGGATAAGCTGAATCCACGTCTAGAGTGATGAGGACGTTATCGTAGACTTAGCGTGCCTTGCGTCTCCGCGTCGTGGATGAGAGTCTGCACGAGGTCCAGAGCCGATCTTGACGGGATGGCTCCCGCGGTATCCGGGTGGATCCCTCCGGAAAGGACTGCAGCTACCGTCATTCTCCTGGCTCTTAGTCTCTCTATCCCCTCGCTAAAGACTGACAGGAGAGTGATTAGTCTCCATCCCTTATAGCAGCGAGGGTCTCGACCTGAATTTGACAGAGTGACGATTGTTGCTTGCGTAAAGGCTGTAGGGAAGGCGCCAAGTCTTACGCAGTGTAACAATCCAGACAGACCTCCT
>NW_006383025.1:0-1013 GCF_000221225.1 Thermochaetoides thermophila DSM 1495 | reverse complement strand
GTCACACACTCGAGGATGTCAATGAGGGCTCCTCAATGAATGATAGGAACAGCTGCTTACTGCAACTGATGACCACCGTGTTGAACATTGTGTATAAGAACTTCCATTTTTCAGACTCAATAGCCAAACTCAGGAAACCTTGGAATCGTTACAACAGGCATTATGTTGTATCGATATCTCAACCTAACTCCTTGAAAACTTTGCTTCCCAGTTTCACTGCGCTCAGAGCCAGCTTGGGTTAGGAGGATGGCACGATATCCGTCAAACTACTAAGCAACAGGATGAGATATCTAACTTGAAACGATGCAGCTTAGGAACTTTTATCACAATGGGTGAAACGGTTGAGGTATGGCTTTTCGTTCAAAGAGAGAATTAAGTTATCATCTGCTATCCGAGCATCTAAGTAACGTGAAAAGGAGTAGAAGAACGAAGAGTGGAAATGAAAGAGAAAGGAAATTGCACCTACGTACATGAGAGAAATGAATCTTTTTTCAGATCAGCTAACTTAGGAACCTCTAAAGAAATGCCAGTGTGTCAGACTATTCAACTGATATAATTCATCCATCAGATAGGAGTTATAACAACCTCCGTATGGCCGAAAACTGCAGCCCGACTCAGCGGCGTTTGGCCAGAGTTGTCTTGCCGGTCTGGGTCAACTCGGCCATCACATAACAGCGTTTTAACAACCTCCGTATGGCCCCTCTCTGCAGCCCAACTCAGCGCCGTTCGGCCTTCGTTGTCTTTCCAGTCTGGATCAATATCCTTTGCACGAAAAAGTAGCCCTTGGACTAAATTATTGAGCCCGTAGACACTAACCACGTGAAATGCATTCTGAGATGGCATCAAACCATGTGACGAAACCCAAGGATACTTTCTGAATTCGGAAAAGATGTTACAAAGTTGTGCCACCATACTGACCCATTCCGGATTTGTCAATAACTCAAGCAGCTGAGGAGTGCAGAACGAACACGCAGATGCATGCTGTCCCCAGTAGTCAACAGCATAGGTAAAGA
>NW_006383024.1:0-11746 GCF_000221225.1 Thermochaetoides thermophila DSM 1495 | reverse complement strand
TAAAAGACCGAGCATGTTTCCCGCTGCTTGTGAGGAAACTATGGCATGATGCGTTCTGAACCTGTTCACTTTTTTTTTTCAGGTTAAAAAACCAAACTTATTGAACAGACACCGTTCTTCACCAGAACGACCGCCCGATAAGCATATCCAACAGGATGACAGAAGTCCAACAACCCATCAAAGACCCCGTCTCCCTCATGCTCCGCCTTCGCAACATGGAGATAGGAGAGGTCACATCAGATGGGGACTCTGAAACCGGGCAGTCAACAAGCTCAACATCTTCATTCCGTTCCATCGAGGACCCTGCCACCACTCACGCTTGTCCAGAGGGGGCACGCGTCGTCTCTTGGGGGAGTCGGGGGGGGTGCCGGCCGAGCCATGCCCTGGGTACCTGGGCGCTTAGGCTCCCATTGGGGTCTGGCCCCCAGATTAGGTCGTTTGATGCAGATGGGACCAGATGCGGTAGGGGGCCAGGCCAGCCTGACCTGCAGAGTGTGATTGGCCAGCAACATCTCGACACAGTTCCTCCACCGTGCTTGCTCCCCTCGAGCAGGTACTAAGCTATTCTGTCGCTTAGTGCATTGCGCTTGATTGCATAAGCTTTACGCGATCCTCGAAGCCCTATCTGAGGTTGATTATCGTAAGTAGAGTTACTTGAATATTAGTTACTGTTTTTTTATTGGTATGGTTCCCTGGGCGGCGTTAGCCTTGGTGGCGCCGGAAATCCTTTGTGACGATCCAACTAGCCTTTCCGAGAGAGGTTCAGCGGTTAGGGCTTAAGATCTGAGAGACGGAAGTTCTCACACAGGTTTCACGACCACTGAGGCCACCGATTGTTTTGCGCAATTGTTGGTATTACTGACTGAATTCCTACTCCTGTTCTATCTACGATGTCACGACCAACAGGGGGCATAAGATGGGGAAACATAAGATGGGAAAAGAAACAAAGGCTTCTGACGAACGGCCATCAGGGCTAAGAATTGCCAACGAAGATCTGCAAAGCTAAAATCACTAGCGAAAGAACGTCAGAGCTAAAACTAACGAAGGACTGAAAAGCCCTGATAGAAGGGATGAGGAAGGATTGCGAGTATATAAAGCAGATAAATTCCTCGCAGCAAAAAGGGGACGGAAGAACTCCCCATTCAGCAATACAAACAGTTACCCAAACTAAGTGGTAACCGCAATGCTTTGGAATCTGTGTAAGAACTCCTATCTCTTAGATCCATAAACCTTGAACCAAGCCGGAACCCATCTAAGGATAGTTTAAAAGTTTTGTGGTGTTAAAAACATTGGAACTGGGTAAAAAGTTTTCAATTTTTTTTTGTTAGTAATTTACTCTTCTCGTTCAATATTGAAAACTTACAAGATCTCTTTGCGTAGGTGGCCAGTCTGAACTATTACTTGTGGAGTAAACCCAAAAGCGGGAATTTAGCCGCACGACGATATACACTTCAGCATTTGAGAGTATATGAAATTATTTGCTTTTTTGAATAGTGTTTTGAGTCGCTTTCGAAGCTTAGTTCTATGCTTTGACGTCATTTTCAAGCTGAGCTACTGATTAACCCAGGCATCATGAGTCGGGATATGGTAGCAGTAAACATTTATAATTGAGCTTTACTCTAATTTCTAAAATTATCTCTCCGCTCGCCGTATCTAAGATTCAGATCTTAGAGGTGCTTATATAAGAAAGTAGATAAGATGAAGCATGCTTGTGTTTCAAAGTAGATTACTAGTGCTTATGTAAGATAATAACCAAGAGCCAGTGCCATTACACTGGTTATCCCTTGTTGTGACGATTTCACAACCTCCTGAGATAGGTTCGAAGATAGTGGCCAGGTTGTAGAACCTGAGACTGGGTGAGGGACTGGGTCAGCGACTGGGGTCCTCACAGTAGAGTATGCGCTTAACTGCGGTCACCAATTGTTGGTTGGTAACTGTTTCTATTGCTAACTGAGGAGTTTTCATCATGGCTCTGGGATTGAGCGGTTCTATCTACATACTTATACTCAAAACTTGTTGACACGCCTACTCTATCATTCCAGGTATCACCAAGAACTCATTATCACCAGGTGTTGCGCTCGATTATCAATGCTTTCTTCGTTCTAGAAAATCCCCACCCGTCTGATTGGCTGATAATGGATGGCGCGGTTGGAGTGCGTGCGTCTGGAATAACCTGCTGTGGCCCGGCAGGTCGTCGGTTCGAATCCGGCTCCCTCCACCTCGCACTCTCCTGGTCTTTAACCACCTCAGCCCCGACTTACCCGCTTGGGCCAGCGGGTACAAACTACTCAACTGGTCTTCGACCAGCTCAACCCCCCCTACCTCGCCGTTTGGACCAGCTGGACTGGCGGGCACAAGTTACGCGCGGTTTATTCCAAAAAAAGAAATGGGTCTTACCCCGCGCAATGTACTTTCATGATTGGCTGATGTCCTGATCGTAACAAACCTCCTTGATTGGCTAGCATCTGGCCATAGCATCAGGCATCTGCCTGAGTGTTTTTCCACCAGGCATCTATCGCTTCAACCAGCCGGGCGCTATTCTAGATCTATCAGAATCGGTAATAAATCTTTATCAAATGCATCTCTGCTACTGTGGCAGGGGTTACAATCTTCTCGGTTCCTTAAACACGCATAAAAAAAATGTCCGGTGGTAAACTCCGACGACTGCAAGCTATTACTTGATCTACTCGCTTGTTTACCTGAACCTCTTCCTCGGGGCGCTCTTCATCGGGCAGGTGATCCATATCAAACTTGGAACGAAAACGGTAACCTTTCTATCCAAGAAACTTTTCAGGTACCATCAATGTTTAGAGACAAATCGCGTTTTCAAACAGCACTTAGGATAGCAATCGAGACGGAGGCTCTACGTGTTAAGGAGACAACGAAGGCCAAGCAGGTGGCATATACCCTCAATGAAGGGTGCCACGCCTTTATCCAAAGCAACATACTCTCGGATCCACGAACTGCTCGTGACAGAAAGCTGAGTGCTCTACCATTGCTACTTCATATTTTTCCAGTCATAGATTTGGATGGAAGGTATGTATCCTTTAATATTATTATTTACACATATGCTAACTTTCCATAGTGTTGCCGATGATGTAGAGGATTTATTTCCATATTTGGCGTCCCTTCTTCACGTACCTATATCTACGTTTACTCCTATTGAAATCGCAGGCATCGTTGAAGTTTGCCTAGCTGCAGCATCGTTTGGTGACTACGACGCTAGAATCACAGCAATTCAGATGGCTGAACAATTTCTCCAGCACATCGACTTATCACATCAACTGGAATTCAAGATCGTTATTGAGCCATCGAAGCAAAAGCTCTCTTTCTGGCATGGTGATAATCTCATTTCCAATGATATCCTGGAAAGTGCAGAGACAAGGAAACTAGCAGCCTCAAAGCGGAAAGTGAATGCATATCTTGGCGAATTTTATCTTCTTCTAGCACATCAATTTGCTGAAAATGGGGAGGTCACTCATGCATGGGAAACATTGCGCAAATGGGTCCCTTCTCATGTTGCTCAGCCTTCCGAGCTTGAAAGTATCATCAGCACTCATATCGACTTTTTGAAAGGGAAGCTAAGTAAGCTTTGCGGCAACTTTGAGCAAGCGCGGCAATCTCTCGAGCGACTTACCAATCAATACCCATCCTATAATATAACTTTCCCTTCTACTCTTGAGCTTGCTATTATATATGGGGAGCTAGGATTGTGGGATAAGGCAAAAGCGATTCTCACAACCTATTCAACAACAAACAATCATGACCTTCTTCTTACGACGGCCGAGATCTACCTTAGCAAAGGCTTACAACATTTGAAAGAGGGGTTAGACGATCATTTCAGTCTCCTTGACTCAGCGTGCAACATACTCCAAAACCTTTTCGATGGACATACCAAGGCTGCTTTGGTTTGCCGAAGGAGCTTAGATAGCTGGTTTCGTGTATGTGCGGGGCTTGCTATCATCTCGCATATTCAGCAAGGACATGGGACACATGGGACACTGTTCAGCAAACTTGTCGTTTTGAACAAGTGGTCCAGCGCGTTGGATGCATGCAAGCGGTGCCGTGCCTCAGAGGGCTTTCCTGAAATGATTTGTCTGTTGTCCATGGCAGAAATCAAGCTGTTGATTTCCGATACTTCTTCGTCTGCGGATATATCCCATGCTCAGGAGATCTGGGGGAACATTGTAGAGAAAAAATTGTACCAACGGTTTATTTTTCCCTTCCTTAATCGCTGGGCAGAGATAGTCCTACACAGATTAGCAGAGTTGGGGAAAGTGGATGTTCTTGACGGCTGGGGGAATATTCAGTCAGTTTGTAGCGATTGGAATTAGATGCCTAGAGGTGAGTGGATGAACTGGATAAAGTGAATGAAACGGATAAGATGGATGACGATCCACCATATAAACCAGAGAAACCAGCATCCTCAACTCGCAAAAGACATCTAAAACAATTTCAAACACAATTACAACTTTCTATCGACACAGCAGCAACACGAAACGCTTACAGTCCTCCTAAGCCAAAACCTATCCAACTTCAAAACAGCCAGATTATCGATATATATTATAAGCTATGCAACGGACAATTTTTATACGGAATAATACGAAGCCCAGAAAACCCTCAAAAGGCGATTCTGCTAAGAGCAAGTGATTATAAGGACATCAAAGATGATGTTTTGGCATTCAGAAAGGGGGATATTAACCTGAAAGCAGCTAAAGGCTTTATTATCAATACCGTAGCAGAATGGCAAGGCATGACAAAAACAGGAAAGAAGAGAAAGGTATGTTATATTGAGGGTGTTCTTGAGCGAGATGATTCAAGTTGTGAAATATTCCTTATCTCTAAGTCTGATGCAAGCAATGCATGGGGGAAAAAGGCTTTGGAACTTATCAGTGAAAGGCTAGGAGAACAGATGCATGAAAGAGAGGATTATGAGAGTGAGGATTATAGATGATATGAGGTTAGACTGTTGAAAATATATGTGATGTTGTTTTAGTTTAAGTGGAGTGCTTATCTTATTTCGTGTTATATAATGGACCCAATGCCATTTTGCTAGTTGCTGAAGACACTTAATTATGAGCTACAAAGCATGCTTGGTGTCACGACCAACAATGACTCTATCTGGGAGAGTAGCTTCCATGCAACTCACTGATCAGAGTGGAAGGGAGTTGTGACCCATCAAACTCGGATATCCGCCCCCCAAAAACCGAACATTGGGAAAGTGTTCCTCAACACCCAAGGATATTGACTCTCAACAGTCTGTGCTGTTGAGTAAGAAGGAAAGGAAGCCACAAGAGTGCATGAATTGTGTATAGATTCTAAATAGGGCCATCTAGCCCAAGAAACTCTCTAGTCAGCAATACAAATAGTTGCTTACCAACTGGTGACCACAACGGCCACTTTGGTTGTGTGAGAATTCCTGTCTCTCAATCCAGCAGCCTTGTTTTTCCTCCTTAACTGTAACGATCCAGACAGACCTCCTGAGATAGGTTCGAGAGATCCCAGGATGTTGTACAGGGAGACGGGTGTCACATAGACACGGCAGTCCAAAGAGAAGAAATATCCTTGATAGTCGATATATAGAACACCAGGGACACAAGAGCTGAGAAGTGCAAAGGCATATCTGATTAGTAGAGCCCGGAAAAAATGAGGGGGTGGCAAGAATGAGTTAGATAACCTTCCCACGCTGAGGAAAACCCCTGAGGATTGCAGGAGACCGCGAGGTACTCACAAAGGCAAAGGGATTTTATAAGGGGGCTACTTGGACACGATGAAGGATTTCTCTTGGACTTTCCTCTCCCCAACACAAGGACACTGAGGACCAAGAAAGATTATTACACGTAATAAATGACTTCGTTGTGCACCTCACATCGTCAGTGGCCATCATCTAACCCATTTGTCGATACCTGTCTGTACTACACCAAGTCACCCGTTACAACAGGGGTTTCACACAGCCAGAATGATCACCAGTTGAGCAGACAACTGTTTGTAATGCTGACTGGAGAGCTTCTTCGGCCAGATGGCCCTGCGTGGAATCTATCTATCTTGTACACCATTGTGGCATTCTTATTACTTCTGTTCAATGGCTCGGACTCTTGTAAGGAGGAAGTCACAAGGGAGTATGAGATGGATATAGATATCAGGCAGGGCCATCTGGCCGAAGAAGCTCTCCAGTCAGCAATATTACAAACAGTTGCTTACCAACTGGTGACCACAGCGGCCACTTTGTGTCACGACCAACAATGAGTCTATCTGAGAGAGTAGCTTCCGTACAGCTCACTGGTTGGAGTAGAAGGGAGTTGTGATCCATTGAACTCGGATATCCACCCCCAACAACTGAACATTGGGAAGGTGTTCCTCAACACGTAAGGATATTGACCCTCAACAGTTTGTGCTGTTGAGGAGGAAGGAAGGGAAGCCACAAGGTTGTATGTGAAGCATATAGATTCCAGGCAGGGCCATCTAGCCCAAGAAGCTCTCTAGTCAGCAATACAAACAATTGCTTACCAACTGGTGGCCACAACGACCACTTTCGTTGTGAGAACTCCTGTCCCTCAATCCAGCAGCCTGGCAACCATCGAACCCATCTCAGGAGGTCTGTCTGGATCGTCACAGCGTGAAAGATATTTGGTTGTATAAATATAGATAAAGTGCTTAGATAAGCAATGAGCAAAGTAGGTATTGTATGTTTACAGGTTAAAGACCTGAGACAGTATTTGTTTCAAATTCTATCATAGTTGGAATGAACGGATGGAGGTACATAGATAAAGTGCTTATCTAAGCAAAACGTAACCAAGCATTGAGTAAGCTATAGAAAGTTTATGATGCAAGGTTCAAACCACATCTTGTTTCAGCTTCTAATACCTTTAACATAGGCTAACTCATACGCTATCATACTCACATATTTACCTATCTATCTCTCATATATATATAATTTTGATTCCTCTATTATCATTTAAACTGATTACAAACGTCTTTAACTACTTATAATTACGATGAGCCAACTACTAGTCTCCTCAACTGGAGAAACTACTGTAGGTACTCCTAGTTCGAAAGGGAGTAAAGGGTTCAACGATAGCCATTTTATATCTAGCGCCAAGTACGCAGTAAGCTTAACTCCTCCAATATAGTTGCGTGTATTGCATAATTGCTGAGAAGAATAGACGAAACGAAAAACGCGGCATTCCCAAGCTCAGCCTTCTCGATCTCGGCATCACGAAAAGAAACTTAAGAATACACCTCAGAGTCTTCCTAACTTTACCTCTTCTATGACTCAACCTAAGCAAAACTCATTATCCGACCAGCCTACCGCACCTACTTTAGAGCGTTTTAACTTCAACCCTCCCGAACAACCATTGTTCAACTCAGTGCCACAAGGAGAATGGCTTTGCCATGGTCAACCAACAGTACACGTCCAGCCTACTGCACCTACCGAACAACCATTACCGAACGCAGCGTTACATGATGAAGAATCTTTATGCCATGGACAAAATAACGTACACAGTCAGCCCAACGCTTCAGTCTCAATTCTTCCCCGATATCAAAATAGAGAAACACACGCTCCATATGATTCTCAAATTCTGTTCGCACCTAAACCTAAAGGGCTTAAAAAACGCACTGCTAGCCTTCCTTTAACCAACAATGAACAAGGAGTAAGTTTAACTCTGTTAAATGTAATATATATTTAATAAATGCTAAACAGGAATAGAAAAAAGAAAAACTCGACATTACGAAACTCAGCCTTCCCGATCTCGGCATCATGTAAGAAAGAAAAATAAGAATATATTTCAGCGTCTTCCTAAGCTTCACTCTTTCACAACTCAACCTGAACAAAATCCTGCATCCGATCAGCCTGTTCCAGAGCATTTTAGTTTCAACCCTCCCGAACAACCATTGCCCAACTCAGTGTCACAAGATAGAGAATCTTGCCACGGACAAACTACAGCAAACGATCAGCCTACCGCTCCTACCGAACAACCATTGCCCAACTCAGTGTCACAAGATGGAGAATCATTTTCGCACGGACAAACTACAACACACAATCAGCCTACCACTATAGTCTCACCTCCTCCCCAATCTGAAAATGAAGCAACACATGCTCCACATGTTTCTCAAACTGTGCCAACCCCTGCAAGCAAAGGGCATAAAAAGCGCAATCATAGCCCCCCTATAGCTAGCATCGAACATGCTGTAAGTTCACTCTCTTGAATATAGTGTGATATACTTACTAAATGCTAATAAGAAATAGAAGAAAAGAAAAACTCAGTACTCCCAAACTCATCCTCCCCGAACTCAACCTCCCCGGTCTCGGGATCACGTAAGAAAAATAAATAATAGATCTCAGCGTCTTCCTAAGTTTTCTTATATAACTCAACCTAAACATAATTCCTTATCCGATCAGCCTAACGTACTTACCTCAGAGCATTTCAGTTTCAACCCTCCCGAACAACCATTACCGAACTCAGAGTTACAAGATGGAGAATCGCTTTGCCATGAAAAAACTACGGTACACGCTCAGCCTACCGAACAACCATTGCCCAACTCAACGTTACAAGATGAAGAATCATTTTGCCATGGACACACTACAGCGCGTGATCAACCTCCCGCTTCAATCTCACCTCATTACCGATCTGGAAATAGAGCAACACATACCCCACATCTTTCTGAAAGCAATGCTTCTGGTCTGCCTAACGACAACGAAGCTGAAAAGCTCTTGCCCTGTAAGCCTTGCCTAACTAGAGGATATAAAACTCTTGGATATCGTTGTATCATGCAGACTGATGGTATGTATTCTAATATATTCCGCTAATTATATAAAGCTAACGCTGCTCTAAACTCTAGTGCAGGCTAAAGCCTGTATCAATTGTGCAAGAAATGGGCATACTTCTAAGTGTGTTCCTGTAAGTTATAGCATAGCTAAAACTCATTAAAGCAAAGCTAAACATCCTTAGTTACCTATCGCTGTTCATAACTCTGTTATGGAATGGTGGGCGCTTAATCGAATTCTTGGTTTTAGTAACTCCCCTGCAGTTCCTGCTGGCCATAGAGAGCGCGGACGAGAGCTCGTCCGACTTACACGCGCCATTTATAATAAGGAAAAAGCTATACGGCAGGGGGCGATATCAGCCCTAGTCTCTGAGTCTATGACCAGACCAACTATAAGTTATATTCATAACGTAACAACCGCTGAACTTATTGCTCATCGCGCATTACGTAGCCAAGGTCCTCTTGTTGACACGCAATCTCTAGAAGAGCAAGCGATTGATACTACTTAGATCAAAGCAAATGCTCTACAGCAAATTGAGAGAAATTTTGAAAGGATTTTTGAAAAACTGGTATGTTATAGCTCTAATTATAACCATAGAACTGCTTGATTATATTAACATCAACTAATCGTTCTTAGGATATAATTCTTGACTCTCTTACAAATCGGAGCTAACTGATAACCTTTATGAGATATGGGATGTTGCATTGAGCTATCGCGCTAGCGGATGTAGTTGAACGTTTGATGTATATATATATATTGCTGACTAGAGAATTCTTCTCATACTTCTGTGTGGAGGACAATACCGAACCCCTCGCTCTGGTGGCTAGCTGGCCTGCACCTGAGTATCTACTGGACAAGGAGCGGCATCCTTTTCAGCCTTCTCGCGGGCAAGCAGCCTCGTGAAGATCCGGAGGGTCCTTTGAACGAGATGTTGCAACTGCTGGATCATATCGCACGGTCAACTACCAGTTGGTGTTCAAGCTTGCCAGTGTTCCTCACGCTTGTGCTTATATAACAACGCGAGTGTTGCAAATCGATAGGAACAGCCATGGTAGGTGCAGCTGCAGATATCACTCTCCGCGCTGGCGTAGTCCGGACGTTGCAGCGTCGCTTCACTCCACACCGAATCCACTACGGGCGGGTCGGTGGAGCGAAGTCTAGTTGTCGATACTGAACTCTCAACCAAAGGAATCGCACTGATTCCTTTGTCCTTGTGCGTACCTCGCCGTCTTCTGCGGTCTTCAGGGGTTTTCTCCACTGTGGCAAGGTTGTCTAGCTCATACTTGGTGCCCCCCTTATATTTCCTGGGCTTTACCAATCAAATATACCTTTGCCCTTCTCAGCTCCTGTGTCGCCAGTGTTCCATGTGCTGGTTGTCGGGGATATTTCTTCTCCTTGGACTGCCGTGTCCATGTGACAGAGGGAGATAAAGGGGAGAATATTCAACCAATATATAGCTTTAGGAAGATGAAGGAAAAAAACTTCACACTGTGTTTAAAGAACGCGAGACAGTGAAAGAGATGGAATGAATGTGTAAAGCTAACTGGATTTGATATGTAGTCACCAGAAGCCGAACCAGAAACTTCTATGGGTTTCTAAACCAAAGAATAATTTCCATCTATAATCGTTACAAGGGTCCCGTTCCCCGGGTTAAGTTTGATCCAGCAAGGATGAGACCTTCGAACACGCATCGGGGTTCTGGGTCCATCTAGCGGAGTGTTGAGGAATTAGGTATAGAAGAGCGGAAGCGAAAGCGAAAGAAAGAGATTATTGGACGAAAAGCGATGTGGGAGCCCAGATAGCAAGCATGGAGAAGCCAGGACGAGAAGGCCCTGGCCGAAGGAACGCAGCAAGGCACGAACGGGTAGATGAATAGAACCCTTATACACCTAATCCTCTTCTGGATTGAAATGTACGTAGAAGAGGTAGTCTACTTGTACCAACGCTCCTAGTAAGTCAAAAGATTTAGCATATAGCTAGAATTACTATACACTAAGGCCATAATTTGTTTTACTTGTTGAATGTTTATCTGGCTCTCGGAGCAGATGCTCTGGTGAAGGAATTCAGAATGATATCTCAGCTGCTTTTGAGAACGTATGGGCCGAGAGTCTTCAAGCCACCGCGTGGATAACTGCAAGGAACCCGCCTGTGGTAATTCACATGGGCCATTTCCTATGTGAAATTTGCCAAAACGAGATGCCAGTCGGTCTTCTCGTCTCTTCAGGGCGCAACTGTAGCTTCAAGGTTCCGCAGTGGCATGCCGCGCTCCTGCGTGCCCTGCAGTCAACCGACCGCTCGCCACCATCCCGTCACACTCTGGCAGCCGGGCTGCGCCGTTCCCTTGGCAAGTACGCCCCAATACACATAACTCACAACGCAACGCAATACGAAAATCTATGTTCGCACACCTGAAACCTAAACCAGCCCTGATTACTAATCCTAACCACCTGGAAGTTGTTTTGTTGAGTTTTCTTGGTGATTCGAATGTTTGGATGACCATTATGGTGCTTGAAATGCAGCTGTTTTTAACAGTGGTGGAGTGCCAGTAGGGTGGAACCTCGTTATAGTCTCCGCCCTCGGAGTGAGGACTGTATGATGTATGGTTGAAGTGAGTGCCTGTTGTCAGCAAGGCCCCAAACTTTGCGAGGATTCCCGCCAAATGTGGGGCTTAGGTTTCCGGTCGATCCAATCAGTAGGCGCATGCGGCTGTTGGCTCCGGGATAAGTTTCATTTAGGTAAGGGTTCAGGCAGCTACCTTGGTATGTATAGGTTTTGTGCGAAATACGAAAGCACGCGGAAAGCTAAGCCTAGTCCGGTAACCTCTAGGTTGCTTGTGTGCAATCGTTTTGAGCCGCAGCAAAGAATATCGCATGATCAAACAATTCTTGCATATATTAACAGCCTGGGCAGGCCGGACTGCACGTACCTCAGTTGTACCTCACACACATGACCTGTAATTATGGACCGAGAATTAACTGT
>NW_006383023.1:2750097-2849635 GCF_000221225.1 Thermochaetoides thermophila DSM 1495 | reverse complement strand
TTCTCGGATTCGATCAATCAGAGGAGGCGTTGCTGGGATAGACCATTAAGGAGCGGTTAACCTGAGCTGGAGAATAACCTAACACCACGGCCTGCGAGGACCCTCCCCGAGATGTCCTCCTCGAGCGCTGGCATCCTGGCCGCCCTCAGAAAGGCCCATGAGGAGAGGTAAAAGAGCCAACGCCGTCATCACCGTCGCTGAGAGCTACTGCGCGCGATCGAAGACGTTGAACATAACCTCGAGAACAATCTGGAGAAGAAAATTGCGAAGCCCATCATCACGAAGCTTCACTCCTTTCTCATCCAGGCAACGCTGGCCAAAGAAGGCCCGGTCTCCCTCCCGGGAACCAATCTTCCAGATACAGCCCCGTTGGATCGTCACGCCGACGGAACTCGAAAATGGTGTCGCCATCGGGTGCGTCGTCCACCAGCGACGCAATCGCTAATCACGAAGGCAGTGTTAAAGCTGTCCTGGCTGCTCTAAAGAGAGCCAGAGACGATCAGGTCAAGGAGCTGAACACCACCATCTCGATCATCGAAAAGCTCGTCGGCGCTATCGCTATGGTGGAAAACCAGCTCAAAAGCTCGCTGGAGAAGCAAGTCGGCAAACCGATCATCGACAAACTTCTTTCTTTTCTGATGGTTGGGACGGGAGCTCGAACGGCCGGTGTTGAGAAAGCGACTGCTCAGGATAACCAATCCTGATTGGTCTATCCCACTAGCTCTTCCTCTGATTGGTCGGTTCCAAGAAATCCCCCTCAAGGGTGAGACGGGTCGAAAAAATAATTCAATCGAATCAACCCACTCGCGGGAAGGATGGACCCTAGGGCCTACTGGTCCTCTTTCCAACTCTTTAAATCCAGAGTCTCCCGGGCCGAACTCTGGGGGCAGCCTGCGAACCCTGCCAGTGGCAGCTCTCCCTCTCTCCACATTCATCCTCTTCCCCCAAACCCCCCTCCGAACTCGAGGGCCGAACACAGCTCCCCTGAACTACTCTCCCTTCCCACAACCATATGACATTACAGCCCTTCAATTCTTCACGTCGGTTTTTCTCCCATGCGGGTTCTTCCTCCGGCGTCACCTGTAATTAATAAATCTTAGATAGCTCTTGCCCGCCGGCGCCGTGGGCACGACTTAGCACCCCCCAGTGGTGAAACGGTCGAAAACTATAAATAATAAAGACTCTAGGTCAGCAACGCAACATGCAAGAACCTCAAGCTTGGCAAACGCCGCTGCCCCGCTTACCCCTCACTTCCACTTTGCAACACCGACAAGTCACACTATGTCAACGTTCAACCTATTCAAGTCAAAGGCACGCGAAGATGATGAGGACGATCGTGGGGAGGCAATTGATTCCGAGACGATAGCGGGAGGTGGCCACAGCACCGAGATTGCGCATCATCGATTGCGGGTGAGCCAGGCGCTACGATCATTTCTGGCACACGAGGGACTGTTGAGCAACGAGCAAGATGAGGAGGCACTCAATGCGCTGCTAGACCGGCCGGTTGTGTCGCCACCAGCCAGCGTGCTAGACAGGTCGCACCCGCTGCCTGAATACTTCATCAGTTCGAGTCACAATACGTACTTACTGGCGCATCAACTGTACGGAAGCTCTGCAGCAGAGGCCTACGAGACGACGTTGAAAGCGGGCGCGCGATGCATTGAGATCGACGCTTGGTACGTGTTCAGGATTTACTTCCCCGGATCCACGCTGACAGCTCAGGGATAATCCGGACAACAAGATGGAGCCCAAGGTAACTCACGGGTATACGCTCGTTTCCAATGTGCCCTTTCGGGCGGTGTGCGAGGTGATTCGCGATGTGGTCGACCAGGAAGCTACAGTGGCCGCAGCAGGCGGCATGTTCCCGGCACCAATCCTCGTCTCTCTGGAAAATCACTGTGACAGCGCTGGTCAGCGCCGGTTGGTCGAAATCATGCACGAAGTGTGGGAAGACCGCTTGCTGAGCACTCCAATTCGTCCGAACGACGACACACACGTAACTCTAGAGGAACTGGGAGGCAAGATTGCCGTCATGGTCGAGTACCACCTGCCGGAGGAGAAAGATTCAAGCTCTTCTTCCAGTTCCAGCTCCAGCTCCTCGAGCGATTCGAGCGACGACGAGCAGAAAAAAGCCAAGGCCGAGTACAAGGCCAAAAAAAGACGACACCCAAGATCATCATACCAGAGCTTGCACAGCTTGGTGTCTACGCACAATCCGTGAAGCCACGGGACACATCATGGTACGTTGAGGGAAAGCCGAAGGACGGGCCGCCGTTCCATCTCATCAACGTCAGCGAAACGGGCTTGTCGTCACACATGGCGGACCACGCGGCCAAAATTTCGCGACACAACGCTCGGCACCTGCTCCGAGTATATCCCAAGGGCATGCGCATCTCGTCTCGCAACCTTTCGCCAATTCCCTTTTGGGGAGTCGGGGCACAGATCTGCGCACTCAATTGGCAAACATTTGGGGCGAGTATGCAGCTAAATGACGCTCTATTCGCAGGAACACCAGGCTACGTGCTGAAACCGGCAGCGCTCCGTCGGGACGGCAGTGGCGTGCTCAGCCAGGATGCACCACGACGCATTCTCCGGCTAACGGTTGCTGGAGCCAGCAACGTGCCCCTACCGAGCGGCCGTTCCAGCAACGATCTGCGGCCGTACGTGACGTGCTCGCTGCTGCAGCCGCGGGACGACGGTGGGCTGGCCAAGGTCAAGCGCAAGACGGCCGTGTACCGGCGGCACAGCCTACCCTTCTTGAGCGACGACGGGCCCGGGCCCACTGATCCGGTGTGGAACGAAACGCTGGAGTGGGAGTTTGACGACAATGAGCTTGTATTTGTACGGATGCTTATTAAGAGCGACGACAGTTGGTCTGCCAACCCTGTGCTGGCAGTGGCTGCGGTACGTCTGCTATACGTGCAGCCGGGCTGGCGGTTTGTCCGCATGCTTGATCTGCGCGGACACGAAACTTCCTGCTCTCTTCTCGTCAAATTCGATCTGCAAGACGCGGCATAAGTCCCGACCTCTATTGATACTGCTTTATCTCGCCTAGATCCTGATTTGTGTTCTTATATCCGTTAGTTAGACCATCTTGAATTGATCCAATATTCATGTGACATCACTGTCGATTTTCCGAGTGATCATGTTGTGTGGCGGAGGCATCGATGGTTTGCAGGCTCCACAGCCAAAATACCAAGGTCGTGGTTGAGCGGCCGCTAATTGGTTGCCGGTTTTCTCACAACTCACCATCAGCAAAGCTAAAATCTCACCCCAGAGCTTGCTTCTTTGTCCTTACATCAAGCAGCCCCCGCATGACGCTGAACGTCTTCCAAATCTAGCTGCGAACTGCAATTGAGATGTCATCAATATCATTCTGACCCAGGCCTATTCAATTCTCAAAATTCTGTCCAACTCAGGCTAACTGTTGCTCTTCAGAACGAGACCAAGTCGGCGGCCTCAATCACATGGAATGCCAAGAAATAGGGCCTCGGCGCCCCATACCCCACGTCACCAGCAGCGATGAAGGCGTTTTCGCGCGATGGAGCCGCCGAGTCCCATTAAAGAGCCACCAGTGATCCTGCTCCGAGACCATGGTCTCCAATCATCCCACCATCACACACGACCGTCATGTCCCAGTCCCTGTCCTTGTCGTCGGCCGTGCTGGCCGCCTCAGTCGGCGCGGCCGTCCTCTACGCGACGCTTGTTCGTTCTCGACCGAGTGTGTGGCGTATGACAATCAAGACCTGCTCGACGGCGTTGCTGGCAGCTGTGGTGATGGTCGAGGGAGGACCGCTTCGGCTGGCTGGTGCGCTGGCCCTGGGCTCGCTCGGAGACGCCTTCTTGGCCTGGGATGACGAGACATCGTTCTTTCGCGGACTTGCTAGCTTTTTGGCAGCCCATTTGCTTTACATCGCCGTCTTTACCCATGGCAAAACCGAGGTCCACATTTTCTGGGCGCTGCTGACGAGTAGTGGATGGCGGGCTGCGGCTGCAGGAAGCTTGGCGTTACTGGTGCCAACTATGGTTGCTCTGCTGCTGCCCCGCTTGGGGCAGGCCCTCCGAGCACCTGTCGTCGTCTACTCGCTGACCATCTTCGTCATGGCATTCTCGGCGCTCACACTCGACAGCCCCCACGTTGTTGCTGGCGCGCTCATGTTCACGGCCTCTGATTCGATTCTCGCCGCCGACCGATTCCTCGTTGCTCCAACGTCGCCGCACAAGCCCTGGATGCAACACGCGGTTTGGGTGCTGTACTATGCCGGGCAGTTCTTGATCGCCATGGGGTTTCTGGCTCTACAGACAAGCGGCTTGTGAGTTGGGCGGTGGGCCGCAAGCAACGTTGCATGGCGGCGCTGGTGCCCGTTCTCTCGGATCGAGGCGGGCGGGTGGCTGTCGGAGTGGCTACATGTCACCTAGAAGCAAGTCCCGGTGAGGCAGATAACAATGCATATCAATCATCAATTATCTCTTGATCTCTGCTTCTTCCACTTTCCGCTCTCTTACTCTCCTAAAACCTCCAGTTTGGTAGCTGCGTCCTAACCTGTTTTGTTCCGAGTGCCTGTTTGCCTGATGAATTAATTCCGCGAGCGCTCAACGATCCCCCACAAGGCGACTTTAGTGCTCTGCATCTGAGCGTGGGAGCTTTGACGTCGTCTGAGAGCACGTCAGTTCCTCGGCTCTGTTAGTGAATTTCTTGCTTTAAGATGAATTGCTTGCGGGAATCTCAACAACAAAAACGCGTCGAATCGAATCTTTTTCACCAACTCCACATCTTTGGCTCCATCCCCATAGTCCGATCGAGCTCACCTCAGACCGTTGCAACCCCAGCTGAGCCCGGCAGGGCGGCAGGCCCGAAAGTTGGGATGGCCCCACAGCGAGAAGGATTCCCGGTTGGCCGATAACAAAAAAGAGTGTTCCTGCTTGGGATCATGCCGCTTGTGGGACACCGCTGTCCTGTTATCAGTACGTAATGGCCGTAAAAAGTGGATTACTGCTGCTAACCTCGGGGACTGCATGCAAAAAAGATCCTCAGCCCTCCCACGCAACACAGCACAAACACAAACCCTCCAACTCCATCAACATCGCCATTGCATTGCAATCGACATCGCATTCGCCATGACCGTTCCCGTGGAAGAGACACGGGCTAGCTTGCCTGACGTGCGCCTGCCCGAGGTCAGCGGCAATGAGTCGGACGACGCAGATGGGCTGCTGGCGGCCATGGGCTACAAAGCGGAGCTGGTGCGCACACGGTCGACGTGGCACGTTGCTTTCATGTCATTCGTGTTGGCGTCCATCCCGTACGGCCTGGCGACGACGCTCTACTACCCGCTGCAAGGCGGCGGCCCGGCTGTCGTGGTCTGGGGATGGCTGATGGTCAGTCTCATCATTCTCTGCGTCGCCGCGTCGCTGGGTGAGATCACGTCGGTCTACCCGACAGCCGGCGGCGTCTACTACCAGACCTTCATGCTTGCTCCCTCGCGCATTCGCCGCCTGGCTGCCTACATCTGCGGCTGGGCCTACGTCGTCGGCAACATCACCATTACCCTGGCTGTCCAGTTCGGCACCACGCTCTTCTTCGTCGCCTGCGTCAACGTCTTTGAGAAAGAGCCCGGCGTCGGCGTCTGGGAGGCCGAAACCTACCAAATCTTCTTGACCTTTGTCGGCGTGACGCTGCTGTGCACGGCTATTTCGACGTTCGGCAACCGCTGGCTGCCAATTCTCGACGTAAGTTTGATGTTCTCTGGTTTAAGACTCCGCTAACAGTGCTGCAGACCTTTGCGATCTTCTGGACCTTTACTGGTCTGTTTGCCATTCTCATTACTGTCCTGGTTGTCGCCAAGGGAGGCCGTCGCAGCGCGTCGTTTGCCCTGGGCGGTTTCGAGCCGTCATCCGGCTGGCCGGCTGGCTGGTCGTTCTGCGTTGGTCTGCTGCACGCCGCCTACGCGACCTCGTCGACTGGCATGGTTATCAGCATGTGCGAGGAGGTGCAGCACCCGTCGACGCAAGTGCCCAAGGCCATGGTGATCACCATCATCATCAACACGGTCGGCGGTCTCCTGTTCCTGGTCCCTCTCATGTTTGTTCTGCCCGATCTTGCCATGCTCGTAGCTCTTCCATCTGGCCAGCCAGTACCGACCATCATCAAGTCAGCTGTCGGGTCGTCCGGCGCTGCCATTGCTCTCCTTCTGCCGCTCATGGTGCTGGCCATTCTGTGCGGCACAGCCTGCAGCACGGCCGCGTCCCGCTGCACCTGGGCTTTCGCTCGGGACGGCGGCATCCCCGGTTCCAAGTGGTGGAGCAAGGTCCATCCCAAGCTTGACCTTCCCCTTAACGCCATGCTTCTGTCGACCATTATTCAACTTTTGCTGGGAGTCATCTACTTTGGCTCGACTACGGCCTTCAACGCTTTCTCCGGTGTTGGAGTTATCTCGCTCACCGTGTCTTACGCAGCTCCCATCGCCGTGTCTATGATCGAGGGCCGCAAACAGGTCAAGGGCGCTAGGTTCTCCCTTGGCAAGCTTGGCTGGTTCTGCAACGGCATCGCTATGGGTAAGTCTTTCCCTTGTATACTTTCAACTTTCGCTAACCTGTTAGCCTGGTCAATTCTCGCTGTGCCGCTGTTCTGCATGCCCGCATACCTCCCTGTCACCGCTGTCACGGTCAACTACGCGCCGGTCGTTTTTGTCGGCTTTGTCTGCATCGCGTCGGCCTGGTACACGGCCTGGGGCCGCAAGAACTACCGTGGCCCTCCGACCGAGCACGTTGGACAGCCCCTGCCTGCCGGCACCAATGGCGACATCAAGAAGGCGATCGGCTCGCCAAAGAAGGACTGAACACCCAGCTTTCCTTGTGTTTCCTTTCCGCGCATTGTGTTTCAACGTATAATGGTCGCGAGGCGTTTGGGCGTCGCTGTCGAAGGGTCATTTCAACAACCCCGTGTCCCATACCATAGATACCCATTTTGCTTAGTTGGCGTGAGCTAGATAGCGAGATAATTTAATGATACGCTGATGTCTGCAGTGTGCAAAGTCGGCAGATTTACATGCGCTCCAAACCAGCGGTCTACATATCCAAAGCACACAAATGCCATCAGGGTATCTTTAGACACAACGCCTACACCTTCTGGACAGACCACTGTATTTTGATTGCACTTTCCGAGTTGATATCATTGCGACGAATCTTCTTCAGCGACACAGACACCTTTAAATCGCCGATTGTCTTAACGACCCGGTCCACTGGTGTCTGACCTTCGCTCTTATGGACTGACTCTACAGCATAGTTCAAGTACTTAAGCATCAGCGCCTCATTCCAGTGCCCGTCACGCACCAGAATGCCCCATTTGTCACGGAACGCCTCGTCCAGCGCAACCACATCGCACCAGCCGAAACCGACGAGGATGCCAAATGACGCGCCGCGTCCCTGGAGCGGCTCAAATGCAAACAAACGACAGCTAGATGGGCCCATATCGAATGGATGGTGCAGCGTGGCCAAGTTGAAACGCCTTGGCGCCTCGTAGTGCGTGTGTTCCGGCCCGGTGCCGGTAGCATGCGAGAAACAGCTCGTGATTTTCCACATGGAACGCGGATCAGTAGGCTTGTCGAGGATGTACAGGTGCTTTTCGAGACTGCGCATCCGCAGATTGTGCGTGGACATGGAGTCGCTGCTTGCCAGAGACAGGTAGATGGTTCGGCGCTCAAACGAGGCGAGTGCCTTGTCGTTGTCTAGCAGCTCGAAAGCGTAGTTTGGGTCGTCGGAGCCCATGTAGATGTTGGTACCCCCTTGACGCTGGAGGAGCAGGCATACGGGCGAGCGGGGAGTGCCAGGAGGGGCTCCCGGCCGCACAGTATTGCAATTAATGTAGGCCAGAACGGCATCTCGACCTTTGCGGGCTGGTTTCAGCAAGAGGGACACGCGCAAACCACGGCTGGTGATGAGCGGGGGCGTATCATCAAGAGCAGAGGAGAGCTGGGCAGCTACAGTCCTTGCTCGATCCTGGATCAGCTGGCCATAGGTCCATTGGGAACGGTCATGCGGCGCAAAGTCGTTCGGGCTGTCGGCCAGCGGACGTCGAGACTCGAACGAACTGCGTTGCTGCGGGCTCTTCCAGTAATTATGCTTGTTGCTGAGATTCGTCGCCAATCCCCATGCCAGCATAGTATAGTCTTCAGTCGTCTTCATGATATCCTTTTGCATACGGTAAAAGGCGCGATTGCCCTCGCCATAGATCAGCGGCATGTGCACCTTGAAGATACCGAGCAGGCAGTAAGCAGCGTCCTCAATGCGCGTGGTCTGTCAATTGGCCGCCCATGACATGCGCTCGGCGACGTTGCAAGTGGCAGGGTCAGCGCCTTCGAGCACGCGAACGTCAATGCCGGTCACCTTGCTGATGGTGTGCCGCAGACTGAATTTTGTGCCAATCTCGCGCCAGTTCTGGTCATAGAACTCTACAATTGGGGGCGCGATTAACTCTTGCAGTGTAGCCGCGTGTGAACCACCGCGAGTTCTCAAACGTGCGCGGCAGGTTTTCGTAGTCACACAGGATGGACTTGATCGAGTGAAAAACTGGCCGTGTAAGGGGTACCTTTGAACTGTCTGCATCGGATGGCAGAATCACATCCGACATGTACGCATAGCAAATGGACGCTTCCTGATACCAACTATACATGGAGTTGATGGCCTCGCTCAGCTCGGCGCTGCTTGACTTGTCGATGCTGCGGGCGTCAGGACTCAACAAAAAAAACTTGTCAATTACAGGGGAGACCTGCCAGCACGTGTCGACCCAGATGTACTCGTAGCCATCTTGTGCTGCGCGCTTTGCGCACCCCTCGAGCTTCTTGTATCCGTCGGGTTTGCAGGTTGCCAGCTTAGCCGCCAGCTCAGCCTTTGACCCTCTGCAGTTGAGATCTTCAAACGACACCTCGTTCTTGCCCCATGTATGTGAGAGGATCACATATGGCGGAATGGTGCCGGTAACCTCTACCAGGGTCAGCGTGTCCGTACGCAACAGCCTCATGGCGCCGGGTCGATGCAGAGGCAGTCAGCGGAGAGCGAGAGCGACAGGGCTATAGGGCTGAGTACGGCGAGGGGAAGTTAAGTGGGGCTGGGGCAGGAGGATAGTTGCTGCTGCCCCACCGCTGATGCATGATCGGTACGACGTCGCTTGATGAGAATTTCGCCCATTTGAGTGAGGTCAAAACTGATGCATTCTACTCATGCGCATAACTTGTCAAATGCTACTTCCAAATATGCAGTGAAGCAGAATCTCAAACGAATACTTCAATGCACTGATGCTTTTCTACCTATGATCATAACGCAATACCCAAAACGCCATATAAACCCAATGCATAAACCGAACTCCATTGCTAGATGATTTAAAAAAGCGTAGGGAAAGACAGGCCCGCTGTCGTTTAGCGCCAGTTAAGGATGTTGAAAAGAGACTTGCGCGGGTCACCTTCAGTGTCAACGAGGAGCCGCTCGTTGCGCCTTCTGATGACCTCGGGAGTGTTTTGCTTCTCAAACATGCGGTCCATGACGTTGCTTTCTCTCCTCAGCTGGGAGCCTATGTAGCCAACCACCGCCGAGACTAGTACACGAATTAGGCTTTACAGCTTAGACTCAACAGGCTGGGACTTCGACTTACCACAACCAAGAGTGACAACACCACCGACGAGCTTGTTCGCGGCCGACCTGGGCTATATTAGCTCTCGCCAATTCTACAAAACGAGATGGTGGCGCATACTTGGAAGCGGGCACAGCAACAGAATTGTTAACATTGGCGGCGAGCCGCAGAGTAGGGCGGAAAGCAGCAATCATGGACATTGTGACTGGTGTTATTGATTGTGGTTGGCGGAAACTGCTGCTTTAGACAGAATCAAATTGCGATGAAGCGTCCAGTGAGCTTTTCTCTAATTGTTGATGCGTTGATGAAGTGATGTGCTCGTCAGATGCTGGGAAGAACCTCTTTAATCTCTTTCATTTCTGTTCCCAACGCCCCGGATATCCTCTCGCCTATCATCTTTGAAATATGCTGTTGGGTGATGTCGGTGGCCGTATGGAGCGACTGCTGTGGCACATTAGCACGCGATCGCGCCATGGTGGTGTGACAGGCCAACTCGCTTGCCCAGTGCCTCCGCGTTTCCCCCGCCCAAGTCCATCACCATTCCGATTTTTCATCTCTTCATCGGCCCTCGCGCAGGTATGTTTTTGGCTGCAGCAGCCCTCATCATGTAAGCTCTCCCCGTGCTTATTCCGATGGGCGCCGCAATCACAGTCTTTCCTCGAGTTTTGCTGTGCTTGTCGGAAAGAGCAGGACGGTGACGGTGACGATGACGAAAATGTCTTGGCAGGAGAGAGGTGGAAGATCAGGAGACCTTTCAGGGAAGTATCCGCAATCAGCCACAACCCTAACCCTCACCTGCGAACATCGCACTCACCGCCGGCGCCTGTGAACTGTTCATTCATTCATTCTAATTTTTCAATTGGGTTCACCCATGAGGGTGCTAGGTTGTGTCCACGACGCTGGCAGGTAGGAGCTACCTGATTTGAACTAAATATAGGTAACGCCGGGAAAAAGCCGCAGAGGGTAAATTCGGCTTGGGTTAGAGGGAGTGCAGTGTACTATATACAGGGGAAGGTTCTTCAAACCGGCCGACCCCAGGTATGTGCCTCGTTAGCACCTATTCCGGGTCGTTAGGCTGGGAATCTGAATTATCAGCACGTTGGGCTTGGGGCGGGCTCGCGAGAGGGGGGCGAAGGGGCGTGGTAAGAGGATAGGGCGCCCTGTGGCAGCGTCCCAGGCTTGCCCCCAGAGTTTGACCTGGGAGGCCCTGGACTTAAACAGCTGGAAGGAAGGCCAAAAAGCCCTTGAGTCTAGCCTGCCAGTAAGTGGGTTAATGAAAGAGGCGAGAGGACAGGAAAAGAAGTGGCTTCTGGACACCACACCACCGCAGGGGCACTCTTATTAGCTTCTGGGGAGTGATTGAACCGCGTGTGGTACTCCAGGAAGTCGCCGCGACCCGAGGCCTCTGCCAGCCAGCTGGGGAGGCACTGCCGGGAAAACTTATCGAGGAAGAGTTTGGACGAGTGTCCGCTCCATCAAGCCGAGGGGGGTCTGTTGGCCTGCCACCATCTGTGCATGTCCGGGGGAGGGACACGACGTTTTTTTTAGGAGGAGAGGAAGGAAGGCTAAGCCACGCCCTGATGCCCGCGTGTTTTGGATCTCACTGGGCTTAGCCCTCAGGCCAGAGGCCGCTTGGTGCAAGCGGGACCAGCCGCGGTAAGGGGTCGGGCGAGCCTAATCCACAGAGGGTGGCTGGCCGGTAGCATCAGGATACGGTTCCTTCACCGTACCCATTCTCTGTCTAGCAAGTACTCAGGACAGAGGCCGGCAAGCCACCAGAGCCACGGGGTCGGTATTGTTCACACCTGGAATATCATCCCCAGTGCTGTGTTTGCAACCTTGGTGAGAGATGACCACACCGATGCGAGCCTCGATGGGGCCAAGCGGCCGTTGAACCCCGCCCTATATGGGCCAGTATCAAGTTGGACCACGCCGTACAGAAGGGAGGGAGCGATGTCTGCATTGAAGATGTTGGGGTTAGCCGCGGGGGGAATCCCGGACTCTCGTGTTAGACAGGCGCTTGACGAACCTTACCACCGCAGTCGTCGCTGACGCCCTCGCGACCGCCTGAGTCGCAGGGCTGAGCTTGGGGTCCAGCGAGACGCCCAAACTTGATGAATTTTTCAGGGGAAAGGAAGCCCCTTCCACCTGTGTCGAAATTTCGCGGAATCGAACCTGCGTGTTTTGCCCCAGCCCCTTCAGGGGGTTTCGTCCAGGGGCCGATTACTGGAAAAGCCAGAGTCATTATTGGTCTAACAAGAGCATCGTGGGTGCTCCAGGAAGTTGTATGCAAATTTGCCTCCTGGTGACCACGGCTAACAGTCATAGCGCTCTCCGGTATCTCTCTTCAGCTGAACCAAAGTCGCAACGTGATCCTACGAGACTTCAAGGTCTCCGATGCCCACGGCGATACCATTTCGGTTCAAACTTCCCGAAGTGTCTGGGTTGACTGTGATCTCTCGTCCGGGTCTTCCTATCTCTTGAGCAGTATCCACAAAGCAAATCATAGTTACGGCAAATATCTTCTATGACCATTTTCACGCAGTTCTCGTTGGGAGTCCGGACAGTGATGAAGTTCAAAGCAGGCTTCATATCACGTTTGCCCGCGATCACTTCCGAGACGTCAACAGCGCTATTTCGTTCGGATTCGGCACCGGACACCTCTTCAACTCGTACTATCAAAGGTGACGGGCGGCGTTAATGCAAGCCACGCAGCACAGATTCTAATTTAGTAGAGCATTTTTGAAAATACTGTGAGAGCTCTGTACACCAAAGACATTAGCAATCCTAACCACGCTACCGTTCAAGATGTTGTTCTCGGAGGAACCTCAAGCACAGCACCCAAATCGGCTTTGGACGTCGATAATCTGCCATATCCGCATGGCTGGTTCGTTTGGGAAACAGAAGCAGTCAAGGAGTCTGTTATTCAAAAAGCTAGGCAGGTTCTCAAAATCCTCACTTGGTACTAGTGAGTGCTAGTTACAGATATGAAAAAAAAAGGTTTTCTCGCTAATTGATATGTTCCATGACAAATATTCTCGGAACACTGCCGAGCTGCAACTCCTGCTCCGAGAGGCATGTAGACACACTAAGCACGCCGCTTGCGGCCGGCATGCAGAGATACTCTGTGTTTCGCCAAACATGTCTATATCAAGCTTTAGTACTGTAATCCGCATTCAGCCTTTCAACATGCACACTGGGGCGATGACCATGGCCTCTTTTATAGGGCGAGACGGTCTGACATGCATCCGCGACGTGTCATTTGTTGCAGACCTGTGCATACAGAACCAATAAATTTTGAGCGCGTGCTTTCATCAACAAGCATTGCATCTAAGCGGGAAGTCGTCAGCATCAGCTCCATTCTATTCAAAGTCTAACATGCAGTCTTGCTTCTTAAACAACCATTCAACCAATTTAAATCTCTTGCCTTAAGTCAGAGCAAATCCTCACAAACACAGCATCACAATGGTCAAGATTGCATATTGGCTCGCCGGTCTGACCGTGCTACCACGTTGGGGCCCAGGGGGCAACTATTATGACTACATCGTGATCGGCAGCGGCCCTGGAGGAGGGCCACTCGCAAGTAATCTGGCTCGAGCGGGCTATTCAGTGCTGCTTGTTGAGGCCGGAAACGACCAAAGCTCGAATGTCAACTCCGAGATCGTCTCCTTCTTCCCGTTTGCCTACACAGATCCGACTCTGCGCTGGGATTTCTTTGTCCGCAACTTTGCCAATAACACTAAAAATCTCCAGCACAACCAGCTAATATGGCGCCGTCCAGACGGGTCATTTTATGCTGGACGTGACCCCCCAGCGGGATCGACGTGTCTCGGTCTCTACTATCCCCGTGGAGGGACACTGGGCGGCAGTTCAGCAGTCAACGCCATGGCGACCATGTATCCCAGCGAAAGTGACTGGGAGTACATTGCAAACATCACAGGGGATGCCAGCTGGAGGTATAACCGCTTGTCCCGTGTTCTTAAGCAAAGCTAACAGATCAGTCCTTCGCATATGCGCGAAATCTTTGCGCGGATAGAAAAGAACCACTATCTCTCAGCAGAAACCCCAGGACACGGCTTTGAGGGGTATCTGCACACGATCATGAGCAACGCCTCTTCCTGGGAAGGCCAAGAGGATCTGATGAAGGTGCTCGGAGTGGCATCAGAGTACTTGGGGCAAAAACAGCAAAAGATTCTTGAACATCTGATCGCAGATCCAAACGCTCTGATTCCGGCTCGTGATCGAACAGAGGGAGTATTTGGCCTAGCCGTGCATGCGGATACAAGATGGCGGCGCTTCAGCTCCCGCGATTACGTCCTCAAGACAGCCAACGCAGTTCTGCCCGATGGTAACAAGAAATACAGGCTCACAGTCCAACTGAACACGCTCGCTACTAAGCTTCTGTTTCAAGACGTGGGCCATCCGAAAAAGAAGCCCAAAGCGATTGGCATCGAGTATCTCAGAGGACAAAGCCTCTACAGCGCCGATCCACGCTGGAAGTCGTCAAATAAGGGCACGCCTGGCCGGGCATACGCACGAAAAGAGGTCATCCTGGCTGGCGGCACGTTCAACTCGCCACAGCTGCTCAAGTTATCAGGAATCGGCCCTGCGCCGGAACTGGCCAGGTTCAAAATCAAGGTTGTCGCCAACCTGCCAGGCGTGGGAGCGAATCTCCAAGATAACTACGAAGTACCAATCATTGGCCATGCAGCGCGGGACTTTCAACAACCAGCACCTGATCTGAATGCTCCCACATGCAATTTTGGTGCCCCCGACGACCCGTGTGTCGATCTCTGGAGGCAAGGCATAGGCCCGTACACTGCTGGAACGACAATGAACAGCATCTTTCGAAAGAGCGCCTATCCAGCCCACGACGAGCGAGACTTTTTCCTGGTCGGAGGCACCTTTGCCATCAGGGGCTTCTGGCCATCGTTTGATCTCAGGCCGTTGGATCCGCCCAAGATGTTTGCTTTGTCTACGGTCAAGATAAACCCACAGAGCCGAGCTGGCACGGTCAAACTCAGGAGCACAGATCCTAGGGATACGCCAGAGATCAATTTTCACCTGTTTGAAGAGAACGATGTAGGGGCAGAGTTGGATCTCAAGGCAGAGCTCGACACTGTCAAGTGGGCACGACGAGTGTTTGCAAGTGTGCCGCCGCCCCTGGGCCCTTTGACGCCTGTTGAGCCCCCATGTTTTGAGACGCCAGCTCCTGATGGCAGCTGTGACGATGATTTGGACAAGGAGTGGATCACGACGCAGATATTTGGCCATCATCCGACCAGCACGTGTGCCATTGGCGCCGACAGCGACCCTCTGGCAGTTCTGGACTCCAAATTCCGAGTGCGCGGCGTCAGGGGCCTTCGTGTCGTTGATGCCAGCGCCTTTCCTCGGGTGCCAGGGCCATTCCCGGTGCTGCCCACATTCATGCTCAGTGAAAAGGCAACAGAAAGTGTCTTGGAGGATGCAGACCGTTGGTAGAACATTAGAGACAAGAGCCTGAGCGAATAGTATCTTTAATCCATATAGTAAACACGATCTTGACATCTCACTCTCTTCGGTTCAACGTTCCGAACTTGCGAGGTCTGAGCCTAGCAAGCAGTCGTCAGACTGCGCAAGCATCCAGCAACATCAACAAGCAAGTCCACACTCCACATGCGGAGGGGCGCTGTGCCGCCAAAATTGGCCGGCTGGGTATCTACGAATCGGAGGGGGGGACTCCGCCCGGCTCAATACCCGGGATAAATTCAACGGCGCCTCGCGACCATGTTTCACGGAGCGCCCGGACAGACAGCGGCACGCACAGCCAATGAACGACAGGCCATGGTTCTCAGCCAGGGGAAACGGGATCCTTCGGTACATGCATCCGGGACTCGATAATTACGAGAAAAATGCCAGCGGATGCAGCGCCTCACGGCCTGGGCGGCGAATGGGCACAGCCTGAATGGTCGCCAGCGTCGCAACAGGGGACCCAACTGCCGGTGCGCCGCATTCCAAGATCTCGGCACCGGCCAAGGAGGCCAATGGGGCCAGTGTGCCCAGGAAGCTCATATACGCGGCTAGTCCTGACGTCCCGGGCATCAGCATCAGTATGTTGAAGGGCAGTAGAGTGATATATCTTTAATTACCTGCTAAATTGCCAAACCCCCCAGCCTTCCGCATCTCGATGTAAACAGTTGACACAGCGTTGCAGCTGCGGGGAGAGCTCTCCGCATTTTGCTCACACATTCGACCCGGAAAAAAAAGAGAAGTGCTACGGCATTACAGCAAACGGCGCTGTCGTCTGCTGCAGCTGATGATCGACGAAGCGTCGAGAAAGCGCCGTGTGCCGAGAAGGAAACCGTGAAGAGAAGGGCTCAATCTACACACAAGCAGCCAGGCCATGGGCATACCCCTGATTCCGCCCACTGGGCACTGAGGCAATCTATCTCGCTCCGCTGGCTGCTGCCGTCTACCAGGCCAAGATCCGCCGTACATTGAACTCCGGACGAACTTGGATTAACCACCCGCGAGTCAATATCAAGATATGGACGTTATGGGCCCGCGGGTATGGAAAGTCGGCTCCGTATTCCACGAACGGTCAGAGAGCAGCGTGTTTTCCAGATCGGGGTGCTCCGTGGCTGGATGAGGATGAATGAGGGCTGGGCAGAGAATAGAGTATAAGAGGGAAAGGAACCCCTCGAGAGTGTCTAGTCAGCGAGCACACCAGGCACACACGGTCGGTTTGTCTAGAGTCTCACGGTTCATCTTCTGGTCTCACATCCCTCTCACTCAAAATGCAGATCAAGCAGTACCTCCAGTACCTGGCGGCGGCTCTGCCGCTCGTCAACATGGCTGCTGCCCAGCAGGCCGGCACTCAGCAGACCGAGACTCATCCCCGTTTGAGCTGGAAGCGCTGCTCGTCAGGCGGCAACTGCCAAACAGTCAACGCCGAGATCGTCATCGACGCTAACTGGCGCTGGCTGCACGACTCCAACTACCAGAACTGCTATGACGGCAACCGCTGGACCAGCGCGTGCAGCTCGGCGACCGACTGCGCGCAGAAGTGCTACCTGGAGGGCGCCAACTACGGCAGCACGTACGGTGTCTCGACCAGCGGCGATGCCTTGACGCTCAAGTTCGTCACCAAGCACGAGTACGGAACCAACATCGGCTCGCGTGTGTACCTCATGAATGGCTCGGACAAGTATCAGATGTTCACGCTGATGAACAACGAGTTCGCCTTCGACGTCGACCTGAGCAAGGTCGAGTGCGGTCTCAACAGCGCCCTGTACTTTGTCGCCATGGAGGAGGACGGCGGCATGCGCAGTTACTCGTCCAACAAGGCCGGCGCCAAGTACGGCACAGGCGTAAGTGCCCCGAACTTTCTTTCTTTCTTTCAGGATGCTGACTTGTCCAGTACTGTGATGCCCAATGCGCTCGTGACCTCAAGTTCGTGGGCGGCAAGGCCAACATCGAGGGCTGGCGCCCGTCGACCAACGATGCTAACGCCGGTGTTGGTCCGTACGGCGCCTGCTGCGCTGAGATCGACGTCTGGTGAGTCAGAGAAGACAAGGGGGGAAAAATGTAGCTGACCAGGCCAGGGAGTCAAACGCCTATGCCTTCGCCTTCACCCCCCACGGTTGCCTCAACAACAACTACCACGTTTGCGAAACCTCCAACTGCGGTGGTACATATTCGGAGGACCGCTTCGGCGGCCTCTGCGACGCAAACGGCTGCGACTACAACCCGTACCGCATGGGCAACAAGGACTTCTACGGCAAGGGCAAGACGGTCGACACCAGCCGCAAGTTTACTGTCGTCACGCGCTTCGAGGAGAACAAGCTCACGCAGTTCTTCATCCAAGACGGCCGCAAGATCGACATCCCGCCGCCGACCTGGCCCGGCCTGCCCAACAGCAGCGCCATCACCCCCGAGCTGTGCACCAACCTCTTCAAGGTCTTCGACGACCGCGACCGCTACGAGGAGACGGGCGGCTTCCGCACCATCAACGAGGCCCTGCGCATCCCCATGGTCCTGGTCATGTCCATCTGGGACGACGTAAGCCTGCTTCGTCACTCTTCTAGGTAAAGCAGAGTACTGACCGACTCCCCAGCATTACGCCAACATGCTCTGGCTCGACTCGGTCTACCCACCCGAGAAGGCTGGCCAGCCCGGCGCCGAGCGTGGTCCTTGCGCTCCTACTTCTGGCGTCCCTGCCGAGGTCGAAGCCCAATTCCCTAATGCGTATGTCCAGCTTCAATCCCTCCTCAGCTTTCTTTGTGAGAATGCTAACTCTCCCCTAGCCAGGTCATCTGGTCCAACATCCGCTTCGGCCCCATCGGCTCGACTTACCAGGTCTAGGCATCCAGTTAATGACGCGTCTCGCATGGCCAAGAGCAGGAGGTTGGGTGCATTTTCTTATCGGACATATTCGCTTCTTTTTTTTGTTGTGTATAGCCAGATCCGTACCATAGCAAAGCCGTAGAAAGTCAATCAAGCTTTAAGCATTGATCTAGGCTTGTCTGCTCAGCAGGATAGTGAAGACGTGAAGCTGAAAATTTTAGAAATCATTACAATAATGCCATCCTATTACCCGTCTATCCGCTCAAATTCCTTTTACTGAGCGGTCGTCGTACGAAGACGGAGCGCCCCATCCGTCCAGGTCGTCGACAACCGTCTCCCACACCCCACACCAGCTCGTATCTGCCAATCTTCGGTAGGATGACTGCTCAGACCAGGTAGTAGATGCCACCCGCGCCAGTGTTGTCCCAGCTCTCGACGAAGAATCAGAAGCGGAATGGTCTAGTCTGGACATCCACATATTTCACACGCACCGCTCCTAGCCCATTTCCTTTTCTTTTCTTTTTCCTAGTTTTCTCCCTTTTCCAACACCACTTATCTATATCATGGATACTCACCGGTTTTCCCTCTCGATTATTTTCCGCATGTATATAGCTTAGACTAGCGAGTGCATATGTACCTTTAGCCCGCCGGCGTCGTGGGCACGACCGAGCATCATCATGGGTGATACGGGTCGGAAATGCAATTCAATCCGATTCATTTATGATATTCCTTCACAGAAACACGCCAGTTTTCTTTTTCCCTTTTTGGGTTTTCCCGCGTGTATATAGCGTAGTTTAGGCAGTCCATAGCCACCTTTTGCCCGCCGCTGTCGTGAGCACGACCAAGCGCCCTCAAGGGTGAGACGGGTCGAAAATACAATACAATAAAATTCAATTCAATTCAATTCAACCCCCCTCGGCCTGCTGGGCTAGGCACAGTGCTAAACCATTCCTTGAGAGGTTCTCCCGTCAATGCCTCTGGCGCTGGTTGGCTGAAGCCTCGGGCCACGGCGACTTCTTAGAGTACCATATGCGCTTCAACCACCCGCCGGAGGCTATCAAAAAAGTGCCCCTGCGGGGCGGTGGTTTCCAGGTGACACTTCTCCCTGCCCTCTTGTTTCCTTTACAACCCACTGGCGGGAAGGATGGACCCTAAGGCCTTCTGGTCATCCTTCCAACTTCTTAAATCTAGAGTCTCCCAGGTCGAACTCTGGGGGCAACCTGCGAACCTTGCCAAGTGACGGCTCTCCCTCTCTCCACATTCATCCTCTTCCCCCAAACTCCCTTCGAACCCGAGGGCCGAACAGGGCCCCTCAAAACTACTCTCCCTCCCCTCAGCCATGTGACATAATAGCGCTTTAATACTTCACGTCGGTTTTCTCCCACGCGGGTTTGTCCTCTGGCATCACCTGTTAATATATCTTAGTGGCTCTTGCCCGCCAGCGCCGTGGGCACGACTTAAGCACCCCCAGTGGTGAAACGGTCGAAAATATAAATCAGATCAACTCTCTCGGAATTTGCCGACACGAACTCAGGCTTGGCTTCGATGTCTCCAGTTTCGGCATCTGCACAGCACAAGTTTGTCCGGATAGTTACATTGAGCCATCAATATCCAAAAAAAAATACTTAGGGATCCTTTCAGAGACCAGACTTTTCGGACAATTTTCCTCGTTTGCTACTGTTTTCTGACAGCCAATTCGAAGGTTTCGACTTTCATGCCAGAACCTACAAAATAAACTCCAAACCATATAATCACCCACCTGCTCAACTGAGCATCTCCCGATGGTACACAACATGTCCGCGCAACATCCCCGTCTTGCCATCTTTGGATGTCAATATCCAGAATCACTCCTTTTACGCGCATTGGATGCACACCCCAAACCCAAGCCTCACTCACGGCTGGCCAGGCCAGATCTCGTCGGCAATCTGGCGCACAAGCGCAAGCTTCTTCCTCTGATCTTCCTCGGTCAGAGGATATCCAGAGATATGGGTGCTGAAACCACACTGTGGCGAGATAGAGATGCGCTGCAAGGCCTCCTCGCGTGTTTGGCCGCTGCCCTGCGCAATATAGTCGGCAGCTTGGTAGATGCGCCGCTTGACTTCCTCCTTGTCCTCGAGCTCGCGCAGCTTGGTGCTGATGGCGCCGATGACGACATGCTTATCCTTGGGCAGGTAGCGCAGCGGCTCGAAACCACCGGCACGCTCTGTGTCGTACTCCAGGTAGAAAGTGTTGACGTTGAGCTTGGTGAAGAGCTTTTCGGCAATGATGTCGTAGCCCCCCTCGGCAAAGTGCCGGCCGCCGATGAAGTTGCCGCGGCACAGGTGCACGCCCGTGTGACAGTCGGCCGGCAGCTTGCTGATACAATTGTTGTACAGATTGATGTAGGCGTCCAGCAGGTCGTCCACTGTGCCAATGTTGTCGGGATCGGCTGCCCAGCCGTCGCGGAACTTTGTCGAGCAGAAGTCTGCGCTAAGCGTCAGTACGCTTCAAGTTCTGAGCAAAACCAGAGTCTTTTCACTTACACGCAAGACCCGGGTCGTCAAACTGAATATTGCGCAGACCGGCCTTGTAGAGCTGGTCCAGCTCAGCCTGGTAGACCTTGGCGACGTCGGTAAAGTACTCAGTATCATTGGCATACACGTCGGTGTACGCCTTTCCCTGCTTGTAGCGCATATGGAACCAAGCCGGCGTAATGACGGTGAGCTTGATATTGGGCCATTCCGACTTGGGCAGGGCCTGCTGCACCAGCTTAAGTTCCCGCAAGTTCGACTGTGACCTCTCTGGGTTGTGCTTGAGCTTTCCCCCGGCGATGACGCTGTCGCCCGGCATAACCTTGCGGTTGGGCTCGATCAGACTAACCACGTCTGGATGATACAGACGGAAGAGATTGGCGCTGGCCTCGGATAGCTTCGTGGTGCCGTCAAACTCCTCCCACATCAAGCCCCAAAAACGCACGCGCGTGAATTCGCCACTGGTAACAGCATGGAAGCCCAGGTCACGCTGCAACTTGACCACGTCACGGACAGCCTCCTCCTCAATCTGCGGCAGGCCGGCTTCCTCGGCACTGATGCCTCTCGCGTCCATGGCCTCGCGGGCGTCGATGAGCCACTGGGGCCGCAGGAGCGAACCCATGTGCTCAGCGCGAAAAGGCGGCATAGCTGCTGAGAGATTAGAGTGGTACAAGCATCACAAGCTGATTCACCGATGAGAAATGTGAGTTGGAACTGGAAGGAGAATATGGATCTCCATCCCAGTGTCAGACATTCAAGCGGGGCCGCCGGGACGGGACATCGTCCATGTACTCTGCTTCCCATTTTGCATGCCGCATCCTGGCCGGCTCAACTATTGCTAAAAAGGGAAAAGAAACAGCCCCTCAACGTCCGTGACAGCTCGACAGTCGGCACTTCCATCCCACCTCTTCCATACGCAGCGTACCATACTCTGCAATGCAGGAGAGCGGGGTCGGTGTGTGGATCTGCCAATGGCAGGGCCGAGCCAAAGGTGGACGGCCCAAGGATTTGGCTAAAGTGCGGGGCACTTACTGCTCCGTCGGGCCAAGATTCGCCGGCCGATCAAGGATCTGGAAGCTGCCGTGGTACAAGCTCCTGACGAGTTGACTAGAATTCCATGCTACACCTCATGATCATTCTGTCTTTTCTCTTTATCCTTAACTACTCCACGTCGCCCTGGCAACATCTGAGAGAAGAGGGGCAAGGGCCAAGGTAAACATTTACACCTGGCTGACATCTACACCACCATTGAGGCAGCTGCACAATTCCCTCCTAATCTGCATTCCTTTAGTGCATGGACATTTCACTTTTCATGCAAAATATGGAGCCATTTCCCTAAACATTCTGCACGAGTTGTGTGTACCAATTTTGCCGGAATGAGGCCATCAACTGAAAGACACTTAGCTGAGCTACTGTGGTTTTCCTGTCAGTTTTCGGCCAAATGTGAAAATGCACTACGTAATGTGATATACACCTTTCTCATCAACCAAGCTCCAAGCCCACGCTGACGTCTCACAACTCTGCAGCATAGGCAAAGACTCGCAGCGTTACCCTCTGGCTTTCCCCCAAATCTCCTGTAGAGGGGCTGTATTGACTATATTCTCCACCCATACTGCTTGTTGGCATCACACAGTAGGCAACTGTCCAAATGGGCAGGCTGCCGGCACGAAATTTGCACAGCCACCCATCAATGGGTCAATATATTGTCGCTTACTTACTTGCACTTTATACTCCCTCATGCAGATGCAACCGCCACTGAATAGCATCTTTATTGGTAGGAGTGGATGGCATCAAGGATCGTGTCTTTCGCTCCCATCACGAACGGGCTAAGTACATCCAATTTAGTAAAAGACTTTCAAAATTTTTGTTTCTTTGATATGACAAAGTCTTCAGAGAGGATTCGCTCTCTTAAGTCTCTTAAAGCTCGACTAAGAAAACCGCACGCCTGGGTGTCAACGGTCTCAATGCATATAACATCACGAACCAAGGCGTTAGTGCTTTCGGCTAGTCGCGAACCTGCATCTCAGGCATCTTAGTTGTTAAGCAGCAAGTGGGGTTTAAGCAGCACCAACAGACAGCCAGATGAGGACTCTTGTATGATCAGCCGCTCTCAATGTTCACAGAGATTGATCTCTCACTAAATACTCGACATGTCGGCCAGATAGCCAGACAATAAGTTATGGAGGTGTCTTTGCGAAACTTCCCCCCAGACCTCGGGATCGTGGATTGGAACAACAGTTCCAGCCATTCCTGGAAAACTCTCTATCATCCACTTTTTGGCCAAGAAGCAGCGAGACCGAACCCATGGCACCATCACCTATCTGAATGTGGAACAGGGGCAGCGCTTCCTCAACGTCCATGGCGAGATATTGGTTCCAGGCAACAGCGGAGCCGCCGCTCCCAACCCAGAGAAGGTGGGCAAAGGGCCACAGACAAAGCAGTCGAAGAGCAACGATGAGCGCGCCTTCACATCATAGGCAAGCCTGTGTACTGCCAGAAAAGCGATCGGGATCCGAAGGATCTAGAGCTGAAGAGCATTGAGTATGCGGCACACCAATGCTCCCTGCAAGCTGAAACCCCTGATGAGCTCGCCATGACTCTCAACGCTTCTGAATTGCATTGTAGCTATCACAGCTATCTCGATGGCAACCTCATCCTCACGACCAAGTGGATATCCTCTACGCGAGCGCTGGTACGATTTGGGAAGCGACATCTCATCAAGATGCCTCAAAAAATTACCGAACTGCGCATCCCATACGAGGGCATCGTCGAACTTGTTTGGGGATCTAACACTGGCGGATATCTCTGTGACGCTGCAATGGCCCCCGACCATCATTTCATCAGAGCCCGACAACCCGATGACCCGGGGAATTCGAAACTTGAGTATTAGTCAAGGGACTAAGTCATAGGTTCCTTCCCAGCGCAGGCGTCTTCTTGGCATTGATGGGGCACGCTGAGGTTGCGCCTTATTGTCTCATCTACCGCTTCCCGTTAACGGTCATTTGACATGGACGGATACTCAACGATCTTCAACATGAGATGGCGCGAATTCGCCAGAAGGAGCTGTGTCAGGCCGGACACTCAAATTTCCCTATGTATTATCCCTCCCGGACCGGGCTGCCACCGTTCAGCATTACGGGAAACCAATTCAAAGAGAAGCTGGAGAATCATTCTGCGAGAAACTCGCTGCCTTCGAACTTCTTGCTCCAGGCGTTATATATGAACGGTTACCTCCATCCATCCGTGATATCTGCGCTGGCCGACGGTCTTGTGCAGAAATCCCTCCAGGCGCGCATATCTGGAGACCCAGGTCCGCCCGTATTAGTCGAGGCATTCGAGCGGCTCTTCATGTGAATTGAATGGCCGTTGCCACACGTTGATACGAGTTTCTTCAAAATTGATACCATTATAAGCTATCTTCTAGAATGCGAGCGGGAAATCCGGAATGGGTTAACGATCCGATCACGGTAGTTTGACGACGAGATGGCCACCAACCGCGCCCGTGATTTCCGAGTCACCGTGACGCCCATGCGTATCACTCTGCACGGGCCGGATTTGGAGCCTCTGAATCGTGTGCTATGCAAGTACCCTGATCATCACACGTACTTTCTACGGGTACATTTTTGTGACGAGAACGGCAGTGACTTGTTTTTCAAACCCAAAATCTTATTGGATCCCATTTATGACCGGCTCAAAAATGTACTAGGGGGTATCTCGATCGCTGGCAGGCTGTACAAGCTTCTCGGCTTTTCACATTTGTCACTACGGGTGCACTCGGTCTGGTTGTGCGTGCCGTTTGTGTCGTCGGACGGAGAGATGCCCTTCGCCGAACGCGTGATCAAGGGCCTGGGCGACTTTGACAAGTTCCAAAATGAAGATGGGAAGCTCGAGATTTGTGATGTTGCGTCGAAATTAAAATTCCATTCCTATGGTCCTGGATTAACAGCTGATCAAGATCCATGAGGACATGGGTGCCCCCCCCATGTGGTTCTTGAACCTGCTGTCACGCGAAGTGCATCGATTACGCAGCATCACCACCACAATCTACAACACAGTAACTTTTATTCGCCAGCAAAACACCGGTGACTGCTTCAAGCTCGACAAGTTCCTGCGCTACACCGAGCAAATAGGCCTCGACTACCGACGGGAACCATTTTTGCTCGGCGCTATCGAGGCCATCCTGCTCAAAGAACTGCGCCTGCTGAAGCACAAAGCACGTATTCCCGTCCCCAAGGGCGTGACACTCTTCTGTGTGATGGATAAGACCGGCTTTTTACAAGGAGGGCCAAGTGTATGTGATGTTTGACTGGCGCTCCTACGACCGCTGGCGCATCGCCGAGCCGCCACAAAGTGGCTATGTCATTGTCACTCGCTTCCCAGCGTTACACCCTGGCGATGTGCATTGTTTACAACCAAGTCCCGCCTCCGAGCCACTCCCTCCGTCAGCTGCGTAACTGCGTCTTATTTAGTAAATGGGGTAGCTGCGTGTCAAATGGACACGGCAGTCCAAGGAAAGGGATGTCCCCGACTGCTAACACAAGGGACACCAGAGACAGAATGATTGTGAGCGGCACAAATACGTGGTTGATCCTGGAAGATGTCTATAGCCGGATGACCGAAGAGAATGAGCCATATGGCCGAGGCATGATGAGGATTCTATAAAGGAAGCTGCCCGGTCATGATAGACTTCCCTTGGTTCCTCCTCTCCCTAATACAAGGACATCGAGGACCAAGATTGTTACACGTAGTAATTAACTTCTCTGTGCACCCCACATCGTCAGTGGCCATCATCTAACCCATTTGACCTATTGTCGATCCCTGCCTGCACCAGACCAAGTCACCCGTTACACTGCGATCTCCCGAGCCAGCTTTCGGGTGGTGATCTCGACGGTGATCTCTTCCATGTCATCTGGGATCCTGCCTTATTCAACGCAAAACCAAAGCTCGAAACATTCGAGCCGGCCGACTACCCGCGCATACCACCTCTTGAGCTGGAAGGGGAGATTACCATTCGCGACATGGCCAACTTCTTTGCGGACTTTAAGACCATCTTGGCGTGATTGCCACCCGCCACAAGATTCTCGCTGATTAAAAGCGTCTCGGCACGAGGGACCCAGACTGCATGAAACTTGCCAAACTGGCGTCGAGCGCTGTCAACTTGTCCAAGACGGGCCGGCCAGTCGACATGACGCAGTTGCCCAAGTGCAGGCGATGGAGACCCGATTTCTTTGCGCCAGCGTCGAACCTGAAGATACTGCACAAATATGAGATCGAACTGGAACAATACGACATGGATGACGACGATAAGACTGGCGAGGAAGGTGACGATACACCGAGGTGGAGGTACTACAAGTCAAAGAAGAACTTAGGTGATTTGTATCGGGCTGTTGATGAGGAGAAGATCTGGGCAAAAAAATATTAAGATGGTTGTCAATAACAAGGATAACGGGCAAGCCTTCTGAGAAGAACTTTGGCATAAGGTCATGGAGAGATGGCAAGCAATCGGCCCTATCGACTGGCAGTATCGCCTTCCTCAGGTGCGACAGCTTCGTGATGGATGTTTTTCTTTCTCTTCTCATTCGTCAGACTTTCACTTGCTGACCGGACATTCATGTTACCAGCTGCGAAATCTTCATTACAGGCCTGCGAATCGATCGCGCAGACCACCCGAGCCAGCCTCTCAAAGAGCTCGAGGTCTTCGTCGGCTTCGTCATGAATAGATCCGACATCCAGACCCGCCGACAACGCGACGGCTCTCTCAAGCTCAAGGACGAGTTCGACCGCATCACTGGCTGGGCCGTTGACGAGATGCGCCGCCCATTCATCAGCGGCTATACCAGCGAGCTGGACGCGATCGAGTTTTGCATTGCTTGTCTGTACGTCGGCTGTTTCGAGACCAAACAGCAGCACGGAGGGCACCGACGGGTGAACAAGACGAGTGAGAGCTCCAAGATTGTGGCGGCGGCGACGCTCCTGCGCGAGTTGAATGCTGTCGAGACGCGAATTAGAGTTTTTCTCGCTAGTAGCTGTCTTTTCGAGAAGACTTCTGGGTAAGATGGTTTGATATTAATGGCAAACAAGGAACTTATGATGCTCATACATTGCAAAACAAATCTATAGTCTCATTATTGATTTAACTAAAACTTCTTCACAAGAACCCAGAAATGGCCTCCCAAAACTCTTCGGGCGCCTCACACATGGGCAGATGTCCTGCCAGCGGTACAATCTTGAGCTCAGCACCCGACGGGCCCAGCAACCCCTTGAAACTATCCATGGCCTTGACCAGCACGCCCTTGGCATCGCCCTCGCCGACGACAAACAGACCAGGGATGGTGTTCTTCTTCATCTCCTCGCGCATGTCGTAGTTCCACAGCGCCTGGCACGACCACCGGAAGCCCTGCACGCTGTTGGTCGCCACCATATCCGTCATCCAGTCGGCCACGCTCTTCTTGTTGGCCATGGTGTGCGGATGGAACCAGCGCTCGACCGTCAGGCCCGCTAGCTTGCGGATACCGCCGTCGGTGCTCTCGGCAACTGCAATGCGGTCCTTCCAAGCCGCAGTGTTTGCCTCGCTCGAGGCCACGTTGAAGTCACAGGCGATGAAGCGCTCCAGCCGCTGGGGGTACTTGAGCGCGAACTTTAGCGTCGTGGCGCCACCCATAGACACACCGATCAGGGCGTGCAGCTTGGGAATGCGCAGACCCGTCAGCAGTGTGTTCAGGTCGTCGGCCAGCATGTCCATTGTGGCCGGGACAGGGGGGGTAGGCACGTCGTGACGGCCACGGGTATTGTATCGCAGGATGCGCAGATCGGGGCGCTTCTCCTTGAAGATAGCAACCAGGGGATCCCACATGTTGAGGGAAGTGAGGAGGGAGTTAGAGAAGGCCACGGTAGGCGCATCGGGGGACGGGTTGCCCTCCAGACGATAAGGAATGGCCAGGCCATCGACGGTGTTGACGAAGGCGTCTATCGCCGCAGTCTTCTCTCCAGGAGTGGTGCGAATGAGACCATCAGCTGTCGAGAAAGCAGCAGAAGCAGGCAATCTCGAAAGAGAATAAAGCTCGCGTGGGCCCGGGCCAAAGACATAGAACAATTCGTAGACGCGACGCCCCTTGTTGGCGATGTACTTGGAAAAGATCTCGTCCCTCCATGACGTGGTCATTGACGCCTTGTGCTCAGGGCCGCCCAGCCCGTTCTCTTTGGTGTACTCGTGCAGAGTAACAATGCGCGCATCGTTGGCGGTACCCTCGACAGCCGATGGGGTCAGATAAACGCGGCTGCGCAGCCAGCCGGGGACCTTGGACAGCATGGGCAGATGCTCCTCGACATACCACTTGGTGACAGCTTCCTGGGCGCCTTCTACGCCCGGCTTAAGCGAGACCTCGACGGACACGAGCACACGGCCGACTGCTTCTTCGTCGGTCAGCTGCTCGCTCGGCACGAAATCAGGGCTCTGCTGGGTGGCGACGAGGTCAAAGAACTTGCGGTCGACATCGACCTGGCCGATGGTGGCGGCCTCGCGCGGCGTGCGGTTAGAGCGCAGGTCCGTGTAGATCGGAGTCAGCAAGTGAGCCATGTTCGTGACGTCGTAGATAGCCAAGAAGTGTGGCTGCTCCCCGTCGATGGCCCTATAGCGTAGGCCGTTGGTGAAGATGTGCGGCAGTCGCAGGCGTGTCGGTCCGTGCTCGTTGTTGTACCACTCGTGGAACTGGTCCAGCGAGAGGCCTTCGCGGGGCTGCATTGTCACATAGAGCATACCCGGCCCGTTGCCCGCCATTGTGACGACGTATAGGGATTCGGATGTATTACCTCTAGACAGTGGTGTTTTGGTATTCAAGGATTCAGGGCAACCTGCACTTGGGATATAGGAATTTAAAAGATCGAATTGTCGATTGAAATCGAGATCTGAACAATCAAAAAGATGAGCAGGTCCTGCATCGGCCCCCCGGATCGGGTATTCTTGTCCCGAGCGGTGACGTCGGGACCTGTTGTGGAGCCCGGCTCTTGTGCCGGCTTCCGTGAGCCCCAGGCAAAGCGTTTTTCCGCAGCGGCGATTTACAGGGCACCAGAAAAGATTTCCACGCGGGGCCCCGCGATTCTGGCTCGGTAGCGCTGTCAGCGGGCTGGAAAGAAAAAAACGTAACTCGTCAATGAACACACGAAATATTTGAACATAAATAGACATGGCATGTTGTATCCAACCGGTCTATCACCGCTGAATCTGACTGAAACACTACAATATTCCGAAAGGCGAAATGAGACCTGAAGAAAACCCCTACTCCTCATAAAGCGATGTATCGCCGCCCTCGCGACTAGACTTGGACGCATGCGGGCTGGTCACCCTGATGCCATTCTCCAACCTTGTCAGCGTCATTGGATAACCCTTGTAGTCGCACCACGTCTTGGTCATCTTGACGGCTGTCTTGATCTCGCGGCCATTGAGCTGCCAAAGTGCAAGCTCCCGAATATCCTCATCTGTCAGCTTGTCATCTTCGGCATGACCCTTTCCAGCAATAGCCTCCTCCTCAGGCTCAACTGCTGGCTTCTTCCCCTTTGACGGCGGCAGCCGATCCAAGAACTTGCGCCAGATCAAAGCGCGCGCCTCGGGTGTCAGCGAGTTGAACAGCAAATGCAAGCTGACACGGCTACGGAAGGCCGAGTCGATCGTGCTGTAGAGGTTTGTCGTCAGGAAGATGATGCCCCGGAAGTACTCAATCTCCCTCAAGAAGATCGAGACCAGCTCGTTGCGCTGGATATCCTGCGGGTGCCGCTCCGCCATGAAAACGTCGGCCTCGTCCAACAGGATCACAGCGTCCCAGTCTGTTGCCATCTGGAAGACGTTCTTGAGGTTGGATGCGAGCACATCGGGCGAAACGCCCAGATCCTCGGCCTGCAGGTAGAACAGTGGCCGACGGGTGCGGTCAGCGACAGCTTCGGCCATGAGTGTCTTACCTGTGCCCGGAGGACCGCTCAGCAGGATGACCAGACCTTGTCCTGTGTTGTGTTAACGTTTCAATGAGTTCTGATCCCTACCGAGATAGAAACCTACCCTTTCCAGCAATTACATCATCCATCGCCTTGGCCTGCTGTTGCAGACTGCTCTCCATGCTGCGATGGCTTTCGACGAAACTCAACACCAGATCTTTCTGCTGCTCATCGTACACTAGATGATCGTACGCCTCGTCATTCCACACCATTGGCTTGATGTCCTCGATATAGAACTGCATCCACAGCTTGTTCTTGAGTGCGTAGCCCTGAATCAGCGGCGAGATGTACATCAGATGTGGCTCCTTGACCTCCAGTTCCAGCATACGCTCCTTGATGCGCTGCTGGGCCGCCGGATTGAGCCGTTTGATGGCCGCTGACGTTGGGGGCTTTTGCGTTTCGGTCTCCTGTGTGTTTGCGTTGTTCATCCATCTATTGTTCTCCGGTGCGTCGTAGACGGTCGAGTCCGGTTGCTGCTGCTGCTGTTCTTCTTCCTCGTCGTTAATGTTCTCTGCGTCTTCCTCGTCATAGACGATGAGGCGCTTCTTCTTCGTGACAGGATGGCTACCCTCGCGCGATCCCTGAGCCAGATGATGTTTCTTGTACCCCATAACATCAATCAATACTCTCCCATCCACAATATGCCTCTCAGTGACATTTCCCCGAACATGCAGCGCCAGCCCCTGATAGAAAGCATGCGTCAAACCCAAATACTCCAGCGACTTTCTCCCTCTAGCCGTCAACCTCGCCCTCACATCCTCCACAGCCTCATGAAACTCCAGCGGATACGCATCCAGCTCCGTAATCGGCAAATTGCCTTTGAACGACTCAATTATGATGGTATGTGGCTCCCAGTGGAAGCCCCGCCCCTCAAACTGCAGCACCTCGCCTTCGATAAGAAATACGGCACAATTGCCCATGCGCGTGTACCGCGTTTCCTTCACTTTACACAAAAGCTCGCAGTTGTTGCCCCACGTGATGACCGTCGTGCCGCGCGGGAAGTAGGCCCAGGCGAGACGGAAGGATACGAGACGGTCGGCGCGCAACGCTTTGAGTTTGGCGCGAGTGTCAGCAAAGACATCGTCCAGCAGACGAAGCAGTAAATGCAAGAACGGCTCGAGAGAGTTGTTGGGTTCGTTCTGAAGCAGCTCGCGGTGTTTGGCAGCCAAGTCGTCATACGCAAAGTACAGCTTAACAAATGGGTCTTTGAAGGTGACGGGCTCACTCGGCTCAATGTGCATTTCCTGCTTCTTGAGGACTTCAGCCAAGCATGCCACGAGCAACGGGTTCTGGATTTCCAGCATGTAGTACCGCAGGCTGAAGCGACCAGATAGGACGGGCTTGTCCGGGTCCTTGACCTTGTACACCTTGATGGCTACGCGGTCATGCGCCCGGGCCAAGCTCTTGGTGACCGTCTTGGGCGGGTAGTCGACCCAGTTGTAGGCATCCTCGCGGCTGCCCGGTCCTTCATAGAGCGTCTTGATGGAGGGGTTAGCTCCGATCTCAACGTTCTTCTTGGACGAGGCGTCTGCTGACGTTTTGCCCATTTTGGCTGCAGTGCTGCTCTTCACCGGCATCTCTGTGTCGACATCAGACGAGCTCGAGAAGTCTGCGATGGTCTTTTCGTCATTTTTTCCGAGGTGCGTTATCTTATACCTCCACTTCCACAAAGTTTCTGAGAAGTTCGTGGTTCTCATGGCGGATGGGCACGTGTGTTGACTGTTGACGTTTCAGGACAGCCGCGAACTTGAAAATGAGGGCAGACAACAGATAAGGAAAGTGCCCGAGGTAAGAAGTTCAATCAATCAAGAAAGCCGGCCGAGCCTCAGGGTAATACTTATACCGTGCCATGCTCAGCCCGCCCTGAGACTTCAGCTTCAGCCTTGTGTTGGCCCTGGCTTAGTGTAAATGAGCAGGACCGCAAGACAGGACTGAGCACACATGGCGCACCCAGGCACCCATGCGCTCGGTGTGACAAGGCCGTTCTGGCTCACTGGCTGATTTTTGCGGCATTCTCTCAGCCACACTCACCCCTTGAAGCCCTTGTCCCGAGTGCATGCTAGCGTGCAATGATGTGCTCAGCTGTGCAATGAGCCGCTCTACGACAGGCCCTGGACGCTCTGAGAAAGACAGTGCAAGGCTGAGAGCCTGGAGAATGACTCGGGACATTGAGTCCTATGGTAAACCTGCTAGCTAGGTTTGTGATCATCCAGGTCTGGGCAGCATAATCCAACATTTCATGGATGAGGACTGCCATTGGATTGCCAGTGTCTTGTCTGTTTGCTTCAAACAGCATCTCGAGCGAGGGCCTCCACTTTCCCCGAAAACCCCAGCAGCTGGCCTGCCCCTGTTTCCGTGGTTGAAGCCTGAACTGCTGTTTTAGGCCGGTGTAGCCGCTTGGCGCGGCACAGCTCTGCGACGGACCACTACAGGACCGCTGTAGATGAAAAGAGCACCCAATGCAAGACCTTGGTGTTTTGTAACTGGTTGAAGCGTTGAAGCAGAGCGTTGATTCCATCCTACTGTAAACTCCCAAACCCGAAAATCTGCCAACAAGTCAGCACGTCTGCTTCCTGACAACTCCAACCCTCTCTCTGCCCTCAAGTCTTACACCCGCCAGCCCCGTCCTCTTGGCTCACCAGCTGAAATGAACCCCGCGTTGCCAAGCTAGAGTTTCCGACAGGCTCACCATTAGGCGCACCGCAGAACCAGGAGGCCTTGCTCGGCGGTTAAAAAAAGATTAACCTTTTCAAAGGCCCATCGTTATCATTGAAACCAACTGGGCCCAGTCACACAATTGGGCTAGCGCTGAATAGAGGCTCTGGCATCACCGTCGAACAGGGAACCAATTATGGCAGGCCATGATCGAATCGTAGACTGCCGTGCTTATGCCCGAAATCATCAGATGTAAACTGCATATTTGTACACAAATTGACCAACCACACATCGCACTCTCTTGATGCCGAACTATCATCTCAAGATGCAAGTTCAAAGACCAACATGTACCCCATGAACTCGGACCAGGCCATGGCATGTGTGCATGATGATCACATCCATGCCAGAAGAAAACGACGGCAGGGAAGAAATCTTGACGACAAAAAACAAGTACGGAGGAATACCCTTACCCGCATCCTACCCTTCCCCAGTTAACAACCACCCTGGTGATGGGTATCACAGATTCACCCGCAATGAACCAAACTCAGAAGACCACCCAAGCCCCCTTCCTTGTAAGACTTCACGACATCAGATCTAGTACGCGCCCATATGGCCGACAGGGCCGTGCATCGAAGCATGGCGGACCTGCACGCTTTGCACGCTCTCGGCAATGCGGCTGGCGAGCTGGCTCAGGCCAGAAAGGGTCTTGATGGACGGATCGTGCGGCGCAATACGGCTGATGTCGAGGAGGAGTTGCTCGATACGCGACTTGAGGTCCCGCATGATCTTGGGCGTGACATCGCGAACTTGGTCGTCCTGCACAGAAGTTAGCGATAGAAGTATTCACGAAGGGATAAAAACGAGAACTGACTAAGTTGCCAATATGCTGGTTAAATGAGTACAGGATAATTTCCAACAGGCTGATCTTCTTAGTCAACTTTGGCGCACCGCGTGACAGCTCCCGGGAGACAGTAGCACCGACGGACAGCAGCACGAGCGGCGGAAGATCCTGCGCAAACATGGGGTTGTAGTTGGAGAGCACTTGTTGGAAAATCTCCTCGGTCCTGTCACCCGACTGCAGCCAGCGAAGCATGGCATCACTGTAGTTGCCCGAGCGCATCAGGCCGTCAATGGTATCGAGCAGGTTGTTGAGCTCCATCTTCTGGCGCTCCTCCCGGCTGGAAGGGCCATACATGACCTGCTGCTGCTCAGGAGTGCCATACTGATGCTGCGGCTGATGCGCGTAGACGTGAGGAGCTTGCTGGTGCGAGACGGAAGCCTGAGTCGAGTGAGGATAGCTGACCAACTCGCGGCCCGCACCCGGCATAGTATGAGAACTGGCACTGCCGCGGGCATGATGACCATGGCCGTGCATAAGCTGTTCTTCAGCAGCGAGATGGACGGCGCGCTCGCGACCTTGCTCGCTGATTTGCTGGCGCAAGGCGACCAGCTCGCGCTGAAGCTGCGTCTGGGAAGCAGCAAGGGTTGAGATGATGTCAGCAAGCTCCTGCGTCTGAGCCATTAAGCGGTCGAGACGGGTATCATCGTCGCGCCGCCGCTCTTCGAAGTGCTGAAAGGCCTCGCGGATACGGGCATCGACATCTTCAAGGATGCGTTGGTGCACGAGATGGGCGGTCTGCTTGGCCACATTGCTTGCCAGGGTACTAATCGACTTTTGGACCTCCTTCTCGACAGAGGAACTGACAGTGATGGCAAGATTGTGCACGATGCGCTCAGTGATAGTTTTGGCAACGTCAGGCTTCATCATGGCATTGGCGACAGCCTGGTTCAGGTTGCGCGAGACCTCGTTCTTGACGGCTCCGATCTGCGCGCTCGTCTTTGCGCCGAGCTGGTCGGCAACCGACTTGTCAATGGTGGAACGCAACGACGGGATGACATGGTCGTTAATTTGTGAGATGATAAGGTTCTTGAGCACGGCCTCGGTGTTATCATTGAGCACATCGGCGACCATCTGCAAGAGAGTCGACTGGTTGTTGGCAAAGGCCGAGTCGCGGCTGTCCTGGAAAGTCTGCATCTGCTTCAGGATTTCGTTAAAGACCGCATCGAAACGACCTGAGATGTTAGCGACGATGCGCGACTCCATCTTGTTGACGATGTTCTCAAGATGCTCTTGGGAAACACCGCTGGACAAGAGGGAGAGATCTGCGGCAGCTTGTTGTTGTTGTTGTTGTTGTTGTTGTTTGGCGTCGGTCAAATTGTTGTCGGTCATGTTGCGAGAGCCCTTGCCCGCTTTGTTGTTCTGGAGAGTAGCGCGATTATTGTTACTTTCACCCGGCGCATTGGCCCCAGGGTGATCATTACTGACAGCTGCGGCGGCCTGCTGCGAACTCTTCTTCTTTCGTCCCTTCCTCTCCGTTCTTTCAGGCGCAGGAACGGGCAGCTCGACCTCCTCCTTGTTATTATCCTTGCGCTGATCGGTCTTGAGCGTCGAGCCCGACTCGGCAGCAGTGCTCTTGGGAGTCTTCTCGTCGCTCGGAGGGGTTGGGATCTTGAGTCCAGCGTCCTTGTTACGCGTGGCAATACGAATCTGCGGTGGAGGCTGTGCAGCACTCTCGGTTGGAGCGTTGGCGTGCTGAGTCTCAGCCGGCGGTGGAGGAGGCGGTGGAACAAGTTTCGAGATCTTAGCAAGACCGCTCTCGACCGCGTCGGCAGGTGAGATAACCTTATTCTCTCTCGACCAGCCCAGCTCTGCCTGCTTGATAAATAAACACGTCACACCCTTAGAGTGCATGGCGTAAAGCTCGAAGAGGGTCGGCTCCTCGCCGTCGCCCGAGGCCGCAGGGTTCTCGAGGATGTTGAGGCTGCGCAACACACCCTTATTGGCAAACGAGTACTCGCGGATGCCGCTGATGACGGCGGTCGACTCCGGCTGCGGGATGGACGGGTCTTGGGCGACGAGGCGCTGAATGTACTCAACCTGTGACATGTTCTTAAGGTTGTACTTGGGCGCAGACAGATGCAAGAAGTAGATGGAGTTGCGCGTGGGATGGCCAACGACAATCATGTTGGAGGCGGCGTGGTACATGACACTGCACACGGCGTCTGATTCCTTGTTGTGCGGGAAGTTGAACTCCTGCACGGGCTTGCCCAGGGCGAGATCCCACAGCTGCAGCGTGTGGTTCTGCTTCATGCCGACGATCATGTAGCGAAGGGCAACACGCTTCTGGTACGGCCGGAACTTATCCAGCAGCAGCACCGAAGTGGGCCAGGCCTTCTCGCCCTCGGGTGTCGTCGTCAGCGTCATAAGCGGCTCCTTGACCTCGAACGAGGTGTGCGCTGGCAGCGGGCTGAGCAAGTCAGAGTCTTCCTTGGGGGCAGTGAGCTCGCGCACATCCCAAAACTTAACGCGACCGGACTTGTCGAGCGACACAACGACCGTATCGTCCTGGCTGAAGGTAAAGTCCTTGCCGGCCTTACCCGTGTTGATCTTGAGCGAGCACTGCTTCATCAGGCGGTCCGTATCGACCACGCGGTCGTGGCCCGTCTTGAACAGGTTGTTCTCAAAAATGAATGAGGGCCAGATGATGTTGATCGACTTGCCGCGGCCGACGGCAAAGTATTCGGGATGCATTGACGAGGGGCGAGCGCGCGTCTTAAGCACGCCGCCGGGCGCATCACCGCCCTCCTGAGCCTGGATGGGGGGGCAGGGCAAAGCCGTACTGCTCGGGATGCGGGTCCTCGAGATGGTCGCGGTCGCCGTTCTTGAGCTGGACCCAGTACACAGTGCCGCTGACACCAGTGCCGATAATGGCCTCCTTACCAGGGTGCTGATGAGCAGCCGAGGTGGAGATAGCCACGTTGAAAATGCGGTCTTTTGTGTCAGTGAATAGTTTGGCGTCCTTACCGTCCTCCTGCCGGATGACACGCAGACCGCCTGCTTTGGACATACCATAAGCCATGTACGTCTCCGAGGCCGAGACAAGGTTCCTATCCATCTGGTCAAAGTCCTTCTTCAGACGAGCAATGTCGAGGATGGCCTCCTCACGAAAGACCGGGCGCGTATCCTCGATCTCTTGCAGGCTGATGGAGATCCAAGGTTTCATTGGGAAATTGTACACGGTGACCGGCGCGGGTGGCTCCTCGGGCGCCGGGGCCTCTTCGGCCTCGGCGCTCTCCCAGCTGTCAGCGACAGGGCCATGGGCAGCCGGGGCGGCAGCGTTGTTACCGCTATCCTTTTCTTCCTTCACGCCAACCGCAACATCAAGAGTAGACGCCAGGAATGCATCACCTTGCTGCTTGGAGGCCAGATCTCCAGCAATAGGAGGAGAGAGTACCGCAGGAGCGGCTTCTTCCGGAGCGGGCGGCTCCAGCTCGCGAGCCTGGGCCTGTTCGTACTCGGCACGGGCCAAAGCCTCCCTGGCCTCCCGATCAGCCTGCTCAGCAAGACCACTAACCGCATCGGCGACGCTCTCCTTCTTCTCCTGAACGGGTAACGCATCAGACACAGCCGGCAGAGGAAAAATTGGAGCAGCAATGCCCTGAGAGCCCGGCGAGGCAGAATGCTCGGGCTTACGCAGAAGATGCTCGGGGGTCTCAACGATGCTGCGCTTCTGCTCGGGCGTATGCTGAACCGAAGTCGGCTTCTTGAGGATCTGTGTAGGCACAGGGGCGACAGGATGGGCCGTCTCAGCAGCAGCGCTCGGTGTCGTGGAGGTCTTGGGCGTTCGGTGAATGGGCGACGAGCCTGACAAATGGTCGTAGGCGTCCTGAAAGCCAGGGAAAACCGCCGGCACAGGGGGCTTCGAGACGGGATGCGAGTGCTGTGAATGCGGGGTCGAGTCGAACTTGGGCGGCGGCGATTCGAAGCTCTTAGGCTCGTAATCCAGCTCAGAGCGCGACGCCAGTGTGTCGACGAGCGTTGGCTCAGCCGACCGGCCGCCATGGGAGCTTTCAGCATCCTTTTCGTCCATAACGGGCGGCTGGGGGGCCTCGGGGAGATCGCCGTGCTGACTGGGCTTCGGACGGTTGAGCAGGTTCAACAGGTACTGCTGGGTGCCGGTCGGGGGCGAACCCTGGTTCCAGGTAGACGTCGAGGGAGGCTCGGGCTTGGAGGTCTCAGGCAGAGTTCCTTTCATCAGCGCGGCTAGCAGGCCGGTCGGGTCAGCTGCTGCGGGAGCGGGAGCGTGAATAACTGGAGGTGGGCCGATGGGCGCGGGCGCATAGGGCAGGGGCGGCTCGCGAGAGGCCTGCTGAGAGGTGCTGGGCGGACCATTCTGACTGTTGTACTTAAGCAGATTTAGCAGATGGGCAGTGCGGTCGTCGCTAGGGGCAGGAGGGCCGGCACGAGTGGCATTCATAGTGCTCATCAGACCGGGAGGGTACTGCGAGTGCGAGTAGCTCACGGGTGGCGTCGGGGCCTCGGGCAGGAAAGCGGGCGAGTCCATTGACGTCTGCACATGGCTCGGATTGGGCGCGTTCGGCGAGTCGGAACCAGAGTGGTGCACACCCGCATAGTAGGGCTGGGCGGCGTAATTATTGTAGCCGTACTGGCCATGGGGAGGAGGAAGCATGTCGGGACCGGGGCCCGAGCTGCCACCGCCAGGACCGGGACTGGGCGACGACTGGCGACGCAGCTGAGCGAGCAAAGACTGGAAGTCCTGGTTCGCCTCAGTATCCGTCGCAGGGCCGCTGCCGGCGGGGCTAGCGCCAGGCAGGCCGTAGGAAGACATGGTGACGCTGGTAACGCTGACCGGACGTCGACTTTTGTCGTTTTGTCTTTATGGCGGGGCCTGTTTGGTTCGATGAGTTGAAGATTCGGTAACAACGAGTCGCGCGGCTCAGGCGCTCAGTAAAATTGTCGGGCCTAGAGAATGGCCCCCAAGCGCGATATCGAGGGCGATGGTGACGGCAGATGCGATGACGGCCGACCTGACGGGAAATGAGCAGCTGTACGGTGTTGAAGCAGAAAGAACGAGTTTCAAGATGAAAACGCAGAGGAGAATGAGAAATGAGAATTGGCCAACCGGGCCTCAGGCCGCCAAGAATTGGGTCCAGATGGCCAAGCGATGGGGCCCGTTGGACGCTGGAAGCTGCCTACCTCTGGAGTCGTGGACTGAACCTGGACTCAATGCTTTCCACCCTTCTGTCTATCCTGCCGCGAGACCAATTCTCGGGCAGGAATCACTGGGCAGGCACAGCGGGAATGCGTTAGGCTGCTGTCTCTTGCTGTTTAATTTTCTTTCTGACCGGAAAAACTGCGCACGACGAGCTCTGTAACTGCGGCGATGAGGTCCAACTGTAAAGTAAAACGGTCGCGGCCGGAACTTTAGAGCTCAAGGTTCTGAAGAAGTGAATTTCTTGCGTCACGGTCTACTCGTTTTTGTTTGTTTGCCGACCGCCGAAAATCATTCGGGAATAAAAGCAAGCAGTAAAAATCGCTGAAATCACAAAAATTATTGGATGCCGGAGTCGCACTGATGCATCAAGCCATCCCAGCAGCATCAGCATGCGGCAATGGCAACTGCGATTCTGGGTCTTCGTGGGGCACTTTACGTTATTTCACTGAAGAAAATATTGCAATTTGCACCGCAGATGCTTCCTGCCAGCCTTCTGTGTACGCAAGGCAGCTGGACAGCAAGTGGTCCGTGCATCCTGCCTGCCAGCGCCTTACACGTGTCGCCAGTCGTGGCGCGTCCCAGGCCGCGGGGTACACGGTGATCCAATGACATGCAGCCGTGATTTCGCGCGAAACCGAAGAAACTGATGGCGCTCCAACCGGGCCATTCCTGCTACGGCGCGCTTCTTGCTGACGCCTGCCGGCAAGATCTTCAGTCTGACGCAGAAAACGCCCTGCTTGATCTCTTACCCATGTAACATATTGGCAAATGAAAGGTCTGCTTCTAAAGGAGGGAATGGTAGACCACACATTCGCATGTCAGGCAGGTTGGGAGCCTCGATGTGCTGATACTAATCCTGGAGGAGCGTTACGGCTTGGTACAGGAACTCGCGGCTTGCAGCTGGTTAGGTATCATGGCTATCTGTCCTCATTGAACCCTGCTTCTGCTCTTGGCCCATGGCACAGCAGCTTCGCGCCTCATTTCTTAAACAATGAAAAGCCTCAGTGTATGATTACTTGCGAAATGGTTTGTGCTCAAACAGAGCAGGACTAAAGGGAAGCCGGCAATATGCTGAACATCACCATGTTGAGGTATCCGTAATTTACATCGTAAAACGTATCAGTCCAGGGTTCATCTTAGTCAGCAGACCGCAGTCCAACACATCCCATAGGCAGAATCTCCCAGCTGCAAAGCCATCAAACATCCACTCGAACCTATCGCCAACTCGACCTTGGCCGCCCACACCGGTGCCCATCTTGCCCACGAGACACAACCTAAAGAGCTGCGATCTACGCCATACACATTAGCCACTTGACGTGACCAACCCCATACGGCACACGGCTCCCCCAAATTTTCGACCAAGGCACGCTGCTCCTTGTCAGACAACCCGTTGCTTTGTTTACTTCTTGACCAAGTTGGTCGCCTACGGAAAATTCGACACCTACTAATCTGGCCGCCGCCATGTTTTGCTTGCGAAGGTGCGTGTCGTAACCAGAGCTCCAAGGTTCAAAACGCTGACATGACATAGTTGGCTTCCCCTCCTATTTATCCCCGCCAACGCATCACCCGCCTTCGTATTCCTCTTCTTTGTCGGCACTTATTTCCTGAACCGACCCTGCTTCTACTGCTCGTGCCTTCTCCTCGTACTGTTCCTTACATCATGCAATTGGTCCGAGCGCTGTCTCTTTGATTTCGGCAGCAACTGGTTCGAGCCACGCTTCACCAACAGCTTCATCTACCTGCCTGGTACTGAGGGGACAGCTGGCAACATGACGGCCATCGATGATGTCAACGCGACGAACATCGAAGTGCTTGCTGAGATGCTGAACACCACCACCAAAGCGTTTGCCATGGCGGCCTCGGAGCAGATCGCCCGGGCCAAGGTTGAATGGACAGGGCTCGGTCTAGAGTGGCTGCGCAGCCTCCTGGGCCGGCGGGAGTGGCGTATTGATTGTCTGGACCTCTACATCCGCCTATAACTACGGCGCGGTTGTACTACGGTGGATTCCTGATGCGTTCATTGTGATCAGCGTGGAAGCTCTTTATTTCCGGTTCGCGCGCAGTCAATAATTCTCTTCAAGATAGCGCATATTGCATTGTATGGCGTTTGGCGGCTGAACATGATTCTCCAGGGCTTTGGGTTACGTCCTCAGTATTAGCATGAGGGAGAGTGCTTCTCCGGAGTGTATTTTGTGAGAGATAGAAGACGGTCAAGGATCCCAAGGCTTTTTGATCATCTCTGTGTGCCAATTTGAGAAGGGAAATGGGAGACTGGCAGTGCCAGAGAATAATGCTAGTTACCTACGCATGGCTCAAAGGGATAAACACCTCGTTATCGGGCATCATCCAGACGTTTTGGTCTTGGTGTCCTTAAGTCTTCCCGGGCATAACTTGGCGATTATCTTTTCTAAGCAGCAAAGCAATGGACATCGCTCTGGTAAAAGGACCAAACAAGTTTCAGAGCCCTCTGCTCTAAACGTATCTGTCCGTGGTTTTATTTTCGCTATTATTTATTACAAGCCGCAACATAGGCCTGGCCGGCGCGGAGCTCTCCACACGTCCGGTAATTTTCCGCTCTTGCCCGCACCGCGGAGGGAGAGGAAACAAGGTGGGTTAGCGTAGTACCCTAATGACGCAAGTGGTGCCCCACCAATCTTGTGCGATGGATGCTGTCTTGGCCCGTCCGAACGCCCGTCGCCCCCAGCTAACCCGAGCGGCAAGCCTTTCGTTGAAAAAGTCTAGTGAGGTCATCGCCGCGATCGAGTAGATCTGCGTTGAACTACAATGCTCGCAACTCACAACATCTTGAATAAATCGCAGGCAAATTGCGCATTGTACAAAGGCGCATCCGCTGTCTGCTGCAACTCGCACTACGCCTGCACGGTTGCTCCCACAACCGGAAATCACAAATATGGATGGCAAATGGAGTACGGGCTGGCGCGTGTGCCAATGTGGGGGCAGCAGCAGCCAGGCGGCCCAGACCAAGGAGTGAGGTCATTGCGGGTCCCGGGCCCCAGGGGCCACAAGCAGGCCAACGGGCCGCCGTTACGCAGGTTGTTCCATCTCGCTGGGCTCTGCGCTGTGGATCATCCATCTAGACCTGGCGCCTGGCGGGCTGACTTCGCAGAGCTTGGGTCTCGGGGGCAGGAACCCACAGGCCATTTCCAGAAAAGAGGAAGCCCAGGTTTGGTCAAGCGCGAACGCTCGGCGAACGGCGAACGGCGCGCCTGCAACTGTCACTTCGCTATCAATCCCAGGCTTGATTCTTGATTCTCGACTTGAACCTGAGCCTGTCCCTCTCCAGGACGTTTATCTACTCATCCTCTCATCAAGCGCTGCCGACCATCCAAATTAGCCGCTCGTCGCAGCCGCCGACCATCTCATCGGCTCGTCCTTGTTTTTCTCCTGGCTCCGTGTGACACAGCGCTTGCCACCAAGCCGACAGCTCACAATACTCCAGTCCTTGTTTCTCGCAGCATCCCAGCCCAGGAGCCCAGAGAGAGTTCCCCCTCAGCCCCCGAGTCTCCCGGTCTGGATTTTCTTGACTCGCTTGGAGTCCTGGACGTTGGGCAGGTAAGTAAGCAGCCTAGCCGCGCCTAGGATTCTTCACTGCCACTGGCATTACTTTCAGCTCTCCCCCACATCCCGCGAGCCATCATCTAGATTAACCCCCCGCCTGTGAAGCCATTCGGGGCCCCGTCATCACCGTGTCCTTCGGAGCATTCCAAAGCCCAAAGCCCAAAGCCCGTGCCTGAGTTGACCTGTGGGTGCTGTATGGTACGCAGACTGACAACAACCGGGCGCCACACATTTAGAAAGCACAAAGCCTCGAGTGCCAGGTCGATTGCGCGCGATCTCAATTCTATTTCAGGATCCCAGCATTACGGGTTCCTTATTAACTTGCAAGCCACGCCCTCCACCGGACTTGATCCTCATCCTCCAGCCCCACATCTCACCAAATCCACAGCTCGCGCCGCGGTTCTCGAGTCTTTCTCGAATCCCATTTCAGATAATCAGATAGGTCTTCGATTATTTATCCATTTCACCGTCATCTACGGATAGTTGTCTGCTTCTGAAAAGAAAAGAATCCCCCAAACATTCGACATTCGATTCAATCGTCCCGGACTACCATTTCCCTCTTGACCATCTCACAACCCTTGCTCGTTATCAGTGCCCTCCTGAAGATGGCCACGTTATGACCGGCTGCAGTCAAGAGAACACACCAACTGAGCCCCATGTCGATAATTGGACCAACGGCCGCGGACCATCCACCCCTCCATCATCATCACCCATAAAAATGCCTCCTGAACAACGCCAGACCGAACGACCCTCCTACTTCACTATCAAAACCCCCGGCCGGCTTCCTGCTATCAGCCCCCGCGGACTGAGCGGATTGGGTGATCCTTCAGGGTCTCCATCGGTCCTTCCGAAACCAAAGGCGTCGCCGGCTTTATCGCCATCGGCAGGACAGCGTTCCAAGCCATACCAAGCGACATCTAATCCGGATTACTTCTCCCTGGGAACCGAATCTAACGTGGACCACAAAGAACCTGCTTTCGTAACTCGCGAGAATTTCCGTCTGACAACAGCACCAGTTAAACCATTTAGCGCAGCGATACCGAATCAACTTCCTGTGGAAGTGAACCCCGAGTTCGAAACGTTTCGCCGGCAGATTGAGGCAAATTGCACCCGATCCACGTTCACTCTGTCGGGTACTCCCTTTACTTTGACGTCAAGTGCTTCCGCTCCGTCACTACAAAAGCTTGCTCTCCCGCGGAATCGCCTCCAGAACCGGTTCCACAGACCTGGGGTGGCGGAGAATGTGCAGGTGCTGCCCCAGAGCTCATCCGACGATTTCAGCTCGCTCAGCAGCAAGGAGAATAGCGTTAGTTTTGGGAATCAGCAAGAGGAAGTCGATGGCGCAGGGGAGCAGCTGAGGATTCGCACTCCAAACCTTTTTTCCAATGAGCCCTCTCCTGTTTCATCTGAACCGAGTCCTTATGCCTGCAATCTTACACGGAGCCAGAGTGTTAACTTTCCTCTCTCTAAGCTTTCTGGGCCCCTTTCAGGACTCTCCTTAGGAGGACGCAGTAGGGTCGGCTCCCGCGCGTCGTCAGCTTCTTTGCATCAGCCGTCGTTGGTAGAGGAAGCCGAGACTACTGGCGGCCCTACCATGATATCCCCTGTTGAGCTCAGGGACCTGTTGGAAAAGGACCATGACGGCACTCATGTCTTGCTTTTAGATCTCCGCGTGTCTCCACAGTTTGCGCGGTCGCGGGTTCGTGGTGCCTTGAACTTATGCATCCCTACGACTCTCTTGAAGAGAGCTACCTTTGACTTGCAGAAGCTTCAACAGACCTTTCAGGTGGACCGCGATCGCGAGAAGTTTTCTCGTTGGCGCAGCACTACGCATCTGGTTGTGTACGATGCGAGCTCTTTCAACAAGCGCGATGCCATATCGTCGGTGAACATGATCAAGAAGTTCACTAATGAAGGCTATACAGGCTCGACGAACATCCTTCGTGGGGGTTTCAACGCTTTTGCGGCCGCCTATCCGGGTTTCGTCGACCACTCTGAGGGAGGACCGCCGCCGAGCCTGTCCCTAGGGCCAATTCCAAACAGTTCGGGTGCTTCGCGACCGGGCGTGCCCCCGGTGATTGGTGGTTGTCTGATCCCGAAGGGAGGAAACATTTCCAATCCATTCTTCGACAATATCCGACAGAATCAGGACCTAATCGACGGAGTCGGCCAGATCCAAATCAACCTCCCTCCGGGCCTTGCACAGAATTCTCTGCCGCGCTGGCTTCGCGAGGCCTCCGAGCCTGGCGACGCTGGCAAGAAAGTCTCGGAGAAGTTCCTGCGCATCGAAATTGCCGAGCAGGCACGCATGCGGGACGCCTACTCTTTCGGCCAGTCTCGAGATGTTAATGTGGCGCCTGCCGGTCCAAAAGTACAGCTCTCTGGTATTGAAAAAGGCACGAAAAACCGGTACAGGGACATTCTGCCGTTCGAGCATGCCCGAGTCAAGCTCCAGGGACGCCCTGAGGGTGCATGTGACTACGTCAACGCGAGCCATATTCGCGCAAAGAGGAGTAACAAGCGATACATTGCCACTCAGGGGCCTCTGCCCGCGACGTTCGAGGTATGCATCTGCCGCTGCCGCTCTGTTGACTAGTACTAACGATCTACAGGACTTTTGGTCCGTTGTTTGGGACCAAGACGTGCGCACCATTGTCATGTTGACAGCCGAGACGGAGGGTGGGCAGCTAAAATGCGATGCTTACTGGAAGGGCAATGACTTTGGTCCCATCCAGCTCCGCGTATTATCCGAGAAGAAGGTTTCCCTGGAGATCGACAGGCATCGCTCTCCGCGTGCTAGTCCTCTGGGAAGCCATGGCTCATCTCCGGATATCTCGGAAAACGCTCGTCGGCGAGCTAACACCACGACGACGCTGCGGTCCGGTATCCAAACCGACAAACCCTTCAACTTTGCCCTCCCGTCAGCCGGACCACCGAGCGAGACTCCGTACGTCATTATTCGCAAGTTTGCTCTCACCCATACATCAAACCCCTCCGCTCAGGTGCGCGAGGTCACCCAGCTGCACTACCCGTCCTGGCCCGATTTTGGCGCCCCTGCGCAGCCGAGTCATCTCCTGGCTCTTGTTGAATTGGCCAACACCATCGAACAGGGAGCGCTCCCTGTTGATGTGCCCGCGACGTTGTCTGCCTCGGTATCTTTGGCGCAGCAGTTTGGTCTTCGTAGGCCAAGCGGATCGGCACCTCCGGCATCTGATAAAGCAGGTTCGGGAAGCTGGACACGGTCGGCTAACTGGAACGTCCATGGTCCCGAGAACAACGCGAATCCCCGGCCGATGCTGGTACACTGCTCCGCCGGATGCGGCCGTACCGGGACATTTTGCACGGTCGACTCTGTCATTGACATGCTGAAGCGCCAGAGGCAGCACGTGATGGCAAAAAATATGAGACAGGCTTCTCTTGACGGTCAAGTTGAGCAGAATGCCCCAAGTGGGGTTAGCCCTGAATGCGACAACGCCACCCCAAGCACCTCTCACACCGACACAGGCGACCTGGACACGGCCTGGCTGGACGATGATACCATCGACCTCATCGCACAAACGGTCGAGGACTTCCGCGGCCAGCGGCTAAGCATGGTGCAAAGCCTTCGACAGTTTGTGCTGTGCTACGAGACCGTTCTCGAGTGGATCGCACGGCTGCAACAACAAGAGAATGGGACAGCGATGGCAGGAACGGTGGCGGCCATGGGAGGACGGAGTCGGAGTGAGAGTTTCGAATTTTAAGTTTTGTTTTCTTTCATCTCTCTTCAAGGGCGGCATTCTTATCTCAGGGTTAAGTGTTATACTTGTTGGCCGGGAGTTGGTTAAAAGTGTCCAGTGTGAACTGGGACGTTATTGTTAGATTAAACAGAAGGCATTTGGTGCAGGAATAGACATTACTGGGCGAGAAGTTTGCCCGTAGGCTTTTCTAATCTCAGACTTGGTGTGAACTGAGATGACAATTTGCGGGCATTGGTCTGTACATAGAGTTTGCACTACAAGTGAGCATTCGACTGTGTTCTCTGCATATCCCTACCTTGACCATTTACATTCACACAATGAAGACTTGGAACAATACAGATTCTTTAAGGTTGCGGGCAAGCCATTTAGCCGTCCCCGTCTATTATGGCGCGGATGCAAAGTTAGGTGTCATACGTACTGTACAGCAAAGACCACGGTATAGACTTGGCAATCCATGGTTCACAAAATCATGATGTCAACCATTCTCACTGACTCCAGATCCATGCCTTGAACGACAGACCCAGCCTTGTTGTCAGTCGAAGTGTATCGGTACCAGTCAAGGCTGCCTTGGTACCGATGATAGAGACAATCCCACACCCAAAGCCTCCTGTCGAACCACAATCTCCGCTACTCTTTAACGCCACAACTTAGCCAACGACACTTCCTTATCGTCATGCTTATTCAGGATCTTGGCGCAGGCCAGCTCAAAGTCCTCCTGCGTGACGTGAACTCGCCGCTCGCGCAGGGCAAACATACCAGCCTCGGTGCACACGCCCTTGAGCTCAGCGCCGGAGCAACCGTTCATCTTCTCAGCAATCTTGGTCAGGTTGATGCCGCGCGTCAGGTTCATCTTGCGGCTGTGGATGCGCAGGATATCGGCACGCGCCTCGACGCTCGGCGGCGGGAACTCAATCTTGCGGTCGATACGGCCGGGACGGAGAAGAGCAGGGTCCAGGATGTCAAGACGATTCGTCGCCATGATAACCTTGATGTTCTTGGTTGGCTCGAAACCATCCAGCTGGTTGAGCAGCTCGAGCATGGTTCGCTGCACTTCGGAGTCGCCGCCCGATGAACCCTCCACACGCGAAGAGCCGATCGAGTCGATCTCGTCCATGAAGATGATGCTGGGGGCGTGCTCGCGGGCCATGACGAACAGCTCGCGCACCATGCGGCTGCCCTCACCAATGTACTTTTGCACCAGCTCGGAACCAGACACGCGGATGAACTTGCAATCTGTATGATGGGCAACGGCACGGGCTAGTAGAGTCTTGCCGGTACCAGGAGGACCGTAGAGCAGCACGCCCTTGGGCTGGGCGATACCGAGTGACTCGAACAGTTCCGGGTGCTTCAAGCCGAGCTCAATAACCTCCTTGATCTCTTTGATTTGCTGATCCAGACCGCCAATCATGTCGTAGGTGCTGTCTGGAACCTTCTCGACCATCATGAGCGAGACGAGCGGGTCAACGGACGAGGGCAGGATTTTTTCGAGCTTATAGGAGTCGGAAAGAAGAGTGACGCGCTTGCCGGGTGTGAGTTTCGACACATCGACCGAGTCAGCGACGTCGACCACTAGGCAAACAAATTAGCATCCCTGTCTGCGAAAGCAGGGGCTTGCTGGTGTGTGCGACATACCATATTTCCCTTCTGGATGTACTTTCACCAGGACCTTCTTCGTGCTCATGACCTTGACGACCTCACCGACATAGGAGCCTGGTTGTTGCAGCAGGCCCAGCTCTTCTCTCAATAGGCGTACCCGCGAGTTGTAGTCATTGCGCTGGGCCTCGAGACGGCGCAGGACGGCCTGACCCTTGATGATTTCGAGGCGCATGGCCTCGATCTTATTCTGGTAGTAGTTGTCGAGCGCCATGGTGACGGCGTTGCTCGGCGAGTTTGCTGTGCTTCAACGGACTCGAATATATGCTGCTCCCTCTTTTTACTGGCTAGACGAAAGCTGGAGCAGCAGGAAGGTGATGAAACCTCTCTGTTGGCAGATACCTATGCGCGGCGAGAACAGCCCAAACGCACAATTCTGGTGCTCTGGTGGGGTTCGTTACAGACGCAGGATGACTACCGGTGCCAGGGCTCGCAAAGCTGGGGGCAGTATTTGAGTGTTTCGCTGGGTCTCGATGGTCGTGATGGAGGAGAGTGTGGGAAAGATACCCGAGTTGCGGGTTGAAATGAGGTTGAAGGCAGCTGAGGTCCACGCAATGCATCGGGCCGCCAATGACTTGCGCCAACGCCCCCACAGACCTTTGACTCTTGGGTGTCGTGCTGCTTGCCACTAAGAGACCCGTCATAACAAGGTCTGCACGTGACTTTAGTGTCGTGGCGACCCCATATCTGAGTGGCTCAAGTAAGCAGAAAGAGGGAGGTGACATCACCGCCAAGACCCTGTGTTCCTCGGGGGTTCCAATGAGAGCGCAAAACTTCAAACAGGAACAAGCAAAAGTCCAACAACCTTCAGCAATCTAGTTGTTACTAAAGCTAGTTCAAGCCTACTGTATCTTTTCTTGGTTAATCTGTTCTGCAGACACGGTACGTCACGCCGAAAGCTTGAAGCTTGGTTTGGAGGTTGACAAGCACAGACGGGCACATGAGCATGAAGGGTCTCGATACTACTCTAAGAACCTCGCAGCTTCCAGACACAACCAGAGAGCTCTAATTGCCAGCACTTCTCTACAGCTTTGGTGCTATGAATGTTAGCTGAAACTCTGCAAGATGGTACCCCGCTGATGCTCCTTAGCCGATGACTGGTCGCTAGATAAAGAGAGACAGAACAAATGATGTTGGTGGGGCAGCGTCAGATCTGGGGGATCCGCTGGAATCAAGCGCGACGGGTGGATCGACTGCTGTGGGTCTCGATGCAACAACCGCCTCGATGGCTTGGCGTGGAGCTCGAAAGACAGAGATGAACGGCCGCTCAACCTGCTGCTTTCTGCTCTCTCGACGGGTGCTTGTCATATTTACCATGACAGTCATCTGTCTGTCGTTCCGTCCGCAAGTTTATCATGCAGGCCGTGAATGTAGGTACGGACCAAGATAGGTTGTTTGAGGCTGCAGGACGTAAAATGCTGGGTTTAGGCGCTACGCACGATGAGCGATGCGCAGGTATGCGTGTGTGCATCCGTAATGTGTAATTCCCTGTAAATCCCTATCGAGGCGACCAAAATAAGCTTGCAGCGTCAGTGTTCCATGTTTTCTGCGTCGTCCGCCTCGTTCTACGTGATTGGTCCTGTCGGTTTGCGCTTCTGCGTTTGGCATTGTCCACCGGAGGGCTTGACGAGATTCCAATCGCTCTCTTCGCCTGCCAGGCATTCCTTGGCTCAGCGGTGGGGGACCTGAACTATCTTGAAGGGCTACCGGACGACTCAGTAAGAGTGTGTGAACCTGCGAGGGTCGAGGCTCAGGTGAGCATGTGTACACTTGCGCTGTGCTGACCCCGGGACCCATCCAACCCTGTTGCTTGCTGCTGTTGCTCCAGCCGTTAGACGTTGGACTGTTGGCTCCTGCCGCATCATCCTCCATCCCCTCACATAACTTCCCACTTCAACCTTCTGATATCTTTTGGCTCCAAAATCACCGACTTCGCCCCTGTCGTCCTGCTCTAGCACGACTCGGAGCCAACATTTAAAGAGCAGGCAATCGCCAGCGCTGCTCCAACTGATTGGCAACCCATTTCGTGGAAAAAGTGGTCATGCGGCAGCGCTTTATCACGCTATGCCAGTGACAGTGAAAGTAGCCGTTACAATACCGATACGAACACCACATCCCGCTGTGCATCAGCATCCTTATTTTCCTCAATCCCACTCCCACGTTGCACGTCGTGCTGACCGTTAACCATCGATCGCTTTGTCACACCCATAAACCATCGAGAGCGATCCCTTCTGACCAACTCGATCCATCTCCAATCAACGCTTCCATCGCGTCGCCATGGCTTCGTCCGCGCGTCCTGGCGACGACCCGGCCAGCCACAATCCGTCGCCCACAGATACGCGTCGTCCTTCACAGTACGATCCCCTTGACCGCCAGGATGACCGCGCTCTCGAAAACCCCAGCCCGCAACTGGTCCAGCAATTGGCATCGGTGCAGAGACTGCAAGAAGGTGGGCTCCTCCCTTCTAACCTCCTCTCTCCAGTTCTGCTCCACATCATTTCTCTTACCGCTGGTCCAACTCTGCTGACATTATCGTCATCCTTTTCCAGATTCTTTGCAAAGTCTTGTTGCGCCAGTGAGCAGTCCCCGTCCCGAGACTGTCGCATCTCCAGCTCCCGAATTTGTGTCGCGGCCAAACCAACCTGCATCACGATCGCCCATTATCGGCACCGACCGTGGTCGTGCCAGTCGCACACGCAAGCCACCCATTGCGCGCCGTACTTCCACCAATGCCCAGACCCCTCACCGGGGAGAGGTCTTCTCAGCTGACGACGACATTGCCGAGGTTCAGGCAGATGCTGCTGAGCGCCAGCAACAAATCTATAATGTATCTATGCGTCGGCGTTCTGCCGTGCCTGGTATGCCTTCAAGAGCACGCGTCCCTCTTAACGATGATCTTGTCGAGCATGGGGAGGTCAGCCCATCCGATCCGGAGCCTCCTGACGACACGGGGGAGATTACTACGAGTGACGACCATCTCGACGATGGGACGCCGGTTGACGAAGCTGCTGATATCAGCGATGCCGAGAGCTTCACCCTGAAAGACCGCCAACAGGCCATCAACCAAACCCATCCCTTCGGCATCAGGTTGTGGAAGCCGGCTCTATACAAGAAGCTTCGTTCGGTCCAGAGGAACGCCGAGGGCGATATTCACTCCTCACCTGGCGGCCATGTCAGCAACTGGCTGCTGTTCTTCAATATCCTTTGGACCTTGGCATTTGGCTGGTGGATGGCACTGTTTGCCTTTTTCGGTGCTGTTTCGTGCTTCTTGTTTGCAGGTTCATCGAATGGTCGCGAGTACGGTCGAGTTCTTTGGGGTCTGGCAGGCTACCTGTTCTATCCCTTCGGCAAGTTTGTCCGTCTCGAGCAACAGGAGGCCTACCTGGACGAAGACCAGGGCGAAGGCCGTAGCATCAGCGAGTACGAGCAGTGGCAGAGCGGCGATCTCGAGTATGGACGTCTGTTCTTCGGTCCGGATCGCAACCGCTCCATTATCGGTCGGTCTAGGAGAAGCCTGGATTCGGAAGTCGACGAGACAGACAGCCTGCTCGGTAGGAGCCGCCGTAGCACCTTTGATGATCATCTGCCGCGTATCAAGCGCCGCCTCTTTGGCCGCGGCCAGTGGAATGCTGGCCGTGTCATCTTCTTCGCTTTCTTCTACTTCCTGATCACACCCTCGCTGTTCGTGGTCTCAGCTATCTGCTGGCTGCTCGTCTTTTGGATCCCCATGGGCAAGGTCACCATGCTGCTGTTCTCGCACCTGCGGCGACATCCGCTGGCCCTGTCTTTTGAGTCTGACATCTCAAGTGCCCGCGCGGCGCCCCCGTCTTCCATCCTGGTCTGCACGTATCGAGCCGCCGGTCTCAAATACTGGAAGTACACGATTGACGGTACCAACGTCTTCTTGATTAACCTCATGTCCATTGTGGCCTTTGTCATCTTTGACTGGGTTGTCCTGGATGGCATGCTGCATATTGACAACTTTCTGACCTCGTCTGCCTTCCTCTTCGTCGGCGGCTTGCTGTCTATCATCCCTCTCGCCTACTTCATCGGTCAAGCCGTCGCGTCCATATCAGCTCAGTCATCCATGGGTCTCGGCGCTGCTATCAACGCCTTCTTCTCCACCTTGGTCGAGGTGTTTCTGTACTGCGTCGCCCTGCAACAGGGCAAGGCCCAGCTGGTCGAGGGCAGCATCATCGGTAGTATCTTCGCCGGTATTCTCTTCTTGCCCGGTCTATCTATGTGCTTCGGCGCCATCAAGCGCAAAACGCAGCGCTTCAATGCTAAATCGGCTGGTGTGACCTCGACCATGCTACTCTTTGCTGTCATTGGCGCCTTTGGTCCGACCCTGTTCTACCAGATCTACGGGACACACGAGCTGACCTGCCAGGAGTGCATCAACTTCGACCGTCCCGGCCATGGAGGCGGTGCACTTAGGGATTGCCGGCGCTGCTACTTTTCACAAACGCCAGCTATCAATGACCGTTTCTATCTAGAAGCTGTGCGGCCCTACTGCTACCTCGCTGCTAGCATGCTGTTCATGTCTTACATCATTGGTCTCTGGTTCACTCTTCGTACCCATGCGGCAGTCATCTGGAACACGGATGCGGACGAGAAGAGGCACGAGGATCATGGGGTGAACCCCCACGGCACACCTCGTCATCCGGGCGATACAGCGGTTGGCGACGCCAGTGGTACGGATATTCGCGATTCACATCTTTACAAGCGCATCTTGGGCCAGTCTCTACGCCAAGTTGGTCAATTTGGTCGTTCAGACGAACAGGAACGCCAAAATTCAGTCAGCGGTGGCATCCCTCACGTTGTCCCTCCCAAGCCGACGAGCTACGGGACTGTCGATATGCCTGGCCCGGCCATCAGCATCCCTGGCTTCAGTGATGCCGAAAACAGTAATCTTGTCCATCAAGTCACCGAGATAGCAGCAACCGCGGCTACTGTGGCTGCGAAGAATGTCCAGGGCTCTCGTCGGTCACATCACCTGAGCTCTCACGGCTCGACTGGTCATCACCACCACTCATCGATCTCAAGCAACCGCGCAACGACTGCAATTCATGGAGCTGGTACAACTGTGCAGGATGATGCTGCCAGGCAGCAGGCGGGCGCTGACAGCAGCAGCCATGGCCACGATGCGCCAAACTGGAGCCGGCTCAAGAGTTCCATCATCCTGATGGGCGCCACTGTGCTCTATGCCGTCATCGCTGAGATTCTGGTTGACACGGTCGACGTTGTGCTCGAGAGTTTCGACATCGACGAGAAGTTCCTCGGCATCACGCTCTTCGCCCTTGTACCAAACACGACCGAGTTCCTCAACGCCATCTCGTTCGCCATGAACGGCAACATTGCCCTATCTATGGAGATTGGTTCAGCCTATGCCCTGCAGGTCTGTCTGCTGCAAATCCCTGCCCTCGTACTCTTCTCTGCCGTGAACCCTCTCCGCGTGCCCGTCGAGGATATGGCCCGCTACACGTTCACCCTGCTCTTTCCGCAATGGGACATGGTCACCGTCATTCTGTGCGTCTTCTTGCTCAGTTACATGTACGGCGAGGGTAAGAGTAATTACTTCAAGGGCAGCATCTTGCTGCTGAGCTACATGGTGGTGGTTATCGGCTACTACTTTAGCGGGTTTGGAACCAGTCTGGATAATCCAGGCACTGGAATGAGCAGGTTTGATGTGTTGGGCACAGATGGACAGTACATGAGTTACAGCTTCAAGGCGGCTGGGAGACGGTCTTCGGGGGTTGCGTTTTGAATCTGGTGAGATTGGATAAGGGTTATGTGAGTGTTGCCGGACCTGTGCCGGCTGGATATAATAGGGCTGGTTGCAAAATGTTCTCTGGAAGTTGCATATTTTTTGGGGCATTGTCGTCATGCTGGTTGTGGATCCAGGATTGGGGACTTTGGCATTGTAACCCAAGAGTGTATAACATGGTCTTTTATGAGATGCCGGGAGTATGAGCGTGCATGGCTCATATCAATTTATGGGAGAGTTGTGCGCAAGAGAACAGATATCTAATGAACATGGTATTAGTTCTTCCAAATGGCACTAAAGTGGTTCGATGAGTGGTCAGCGGACTTTTGACGTGGAGAGCCTGGAGTGTTCTTCGCATACTTGTTGGCGGAACGGCGCCTAGTCCATAGCTCTTATCAAGCATCTTGGCTTTCAACTGACGAGAGCACACCAAATCCCAACCCAGCAGTAGGAGTTTCCCCGACCGGAATATTTTGCAACTCAATCGTTACCATATGGTTGTTGGGCATCGGCAGTTTAGGCAGAATACTACATCCTTCCCCAGATTGGCTGGCTCTTCCCAGGTTTGCGGCACGTGGTGGTATGCCCAGCATCTTATATATGAAGAACCTTCCTGATTTATATCCAAATCTGGCCAATCGTTGATATGCAAGGTGCAACTTATAGCACTTGTTATTCGGGTTTAAGGCGCGCACCACAACTTGGAAACACATGGCTGCCTTTACTTATCTCCATGCGGATGAATAGAATATATTGGCGGCCTAAAGATCTGGGGGAAATTTCGGAAGGGGCATGGCTCTTCGGAAATCCTATATCGTTTCAATGCATCTGAAAAAAAAACAAAGAGAATGTACGATACCGCACACTCTTTCTCTATATATTATATATGGGGCAAGAGCTTTCTAGAAAGATGCGACTGTCTGAGGGACATTGCTTAGGGACAGATAGATTTAGATATGACAATGCTATGAAATTCTCGGCCGCGGTGGACGCTCAGTACAGGGATGAGAATATAACGAGATGAGTGTTTGCGTGAAGAATGGAAGCTAAGGGCTTCTCGCCTGCTGTGGCAAGAGCCCCGCTCACGACGGTAAATTTGAAAAGTGAAAGCGGCCAGGGTGATGTTGAGACCATGTCTTGCCTGTTGCCACAAGCCGTAGACTGCTGCTAGCTTGTTGCCAACGTTAACAGCTTGTATATATATATATATATATATATTATAAATATGACGGCCTGTGTATAGCGAAGGACGAGAGAGTTCAAGCCTGGAGAGCAGGTTCGCCCATGGGCATGGCCTTGAGCCCTATGAGATTGTTAGCATTTGATTGAACAGTTCCTCGGTAGAGAACTTACAGCCGTCGACGGGCTCGGGGGCCTGTTGCTTGATAGTGCATGCGTTGTACTTCTCCGGAGGCTGATAAGTGAGACCAGCAGCAGGGCAATCGCGGTTGAGGTTGCAGCCGTTGTCCATGGCCCTCTGCAGGACGTTGCCCTCCCAGCCGAAGAGATAGTCACCGTGGGCAGCCGAACCTCTGTAGCTTGGTCAGTACATGTACACTGTGGTTTCCTCAAGTAAATGGCGTCAAAGACATACCCAAGGTTCATGCTGTACACGAAGGCTGGGCCAGAGTCGGGCCAGATGCTCCTGTCGGCAAAGTTGGTGACGTTCCACATGATTTCGTACATGAGCTGTGGCAGTTTGACGGGGTGGCTCGACGGGCAGGGACCACCGCCAGTGGCACCCGAGCCCTGGCCATAAGCTACGTGAGACTTGTGGTCGGGAGAGTCAAGATTTCGGCCATCCCAGCAGCTGTATTCTGGTTAGCAACCCAATCAAGACTAACTGAAGGCAATTCAAGCCATACTGAGGGAAGATTATGGTCTGGCGGATCATCTTGCAGCGAGTGTCCTGGGGAATGGCGACAGTGTCACTGCCCGTGCAAGGAGCGCCGCCGACGAAATTGTCCTCATTCGTCGACGTCCAGCAGCGGTGGCAGATGTTACCCCTGTTGACCTTGTTGTCGTCCGTCTCAGCAGCGTTGCCAGCAAGCATACGGAAGCCCTGAAGTCTAGTTAGCTTGCATGTTTTCCATGCAGCTATTGTACACTTAGGGGCAGTCTTACAGGAGCAAAGGCCGTGGTCCTGCCGCTGGGGATGTAGTAAATGGCGAGACCGCCGTTGTTGATGAGCTTGCCCTGAGGACCACCGTTGCCGACTTGGGGCACGCGGTGATAAGAACCGTTCTTTGCTCGGAAGAACATGACAGCGGTCCAGTAGTTGGACTTGTCTTGAACAAAGCTGCAGGAGGTGCAAGTTGACCGCTTGGCGAGGTCGTATTCAACCGGGGTCATGGTCAGGTTGAAGGAGTTGCCACCAACGATCTGGTGAAGATGGGGAGTGTAGCGCATGCCCGGGTTGACGAGAGGATCGACGCGGTCAACAACGAGCTGTGAGCAAGCAAAACGCAGCATGTTCTGTGCGCCCACACCATTAGTGAGCAGCCCAATGGCTGCAAGAAGCGAAGTCCACTGCTGCATTTTGATGGTTGTCTCGGCCGGTTTGTCCTTCGTCTGCCCTTATACACACTCTCTTTGTGGGTATCGACTCGTTTTAAAGTTCGAGAGAGGCCGGTTGGGTTCACTGGTGCCTCGACGGCAAGCAAGAATTAACGCGATTGATTGAGTTGAAGAAGGAGAGATGAAAGAGAGAAGAAGCATAAAACAGCCGGGGGGCTCATGCTGTACCTGGCATTTATATATAGTGCCGTCAACAAGCCGTCGAATCTGGATACAATATCACCAGCTATAACCCGGCTGGTCAGCTATCTCTTGGTCGAGGCAACGACGGGGCCCCGGATTTCATCTAGGCGCTTCGGCTAGTGGCAAGTGCCGATACTACGGAACAATCTCGAAAGCCTTCTATCATTTGGGTAAAATATCAACGATTGACCTTTAGCGTACCCCAGGCCTTTGACTTAACGCCTGCTGCCAGATCAGTTAACAATTGTCGGAGCTCCGGAAAATGGCCGGGGACCGCGGCGGGTGCCAAAAAAACGACGCAGCATTCTATCGGGGGCACCGGTTAAAAGCAGCGCCGTTGGTTCCCATGTTTGTAATATCTTCAGAATTTAACACGGTCACGCGTAATCAAGACGTTAGGGCAAAGCCAAGCCAAATGACGTATAGACTTCCAGACCATCACCACGCCGCAGCCAGTCGGATACATCCAATCGCCCTCATTCCCGGCGCTCGCGGGTTCGGGATCTTTGGGTCTGTGGGGGAAATTGAGGTTTCTCTGCATGGAGTTTAATGAGTCCGGCGGCACGCTGGATCGTCATGTTTTTCTCACATCAGTACACGGCCAATCATCTGGTGGAAGCCAGGAGCAATCATGGGCCTACCCCGTGAGGACGTGGGAGATCTCATTCTATACCAGGTGTTTGTGGGAGCCTTCATGCGAGGATGATTTGTGAAAGGTCGCCACTGGCAGCCTGACTACTGCGTCAAGCCTGTTGGATAGCACCAGCAATCTTATCATAAACAGGCTTCTGTTCGGCAAGCAATACTGTTGGGCAGCAATGTCCTTGGAAGTGTTCACGAGAACCCCCGGCTGCCGAAGTAAACCTCATTTTCCTCACCAACCAGTCGGTTCGAAATGACTCGACTGGAAGCTCAAACCTTACGTTCGCTTCATTCCAGCAGGTACACTATGACTGGTAAAGCCTAATATCGGGAGAGCAGCTAGTAGGGAGCGTGGAAGGTTGGTGTTGAAAGCTGTGGCTAGACACATCAATATCAGCGGCATCTTTTGTGGGATTCTGGTTGGTGGTTCTGCCTCAGCAACGACGACTCAGAGACCCTATGGCCATATGTCGGTCTAATAAATTGTCATCTGATGCGCTCACAGTGAGTTGGCCAAGAGTCTGAACAGAGGTGTAGGGAGTACCTAATGCGCGGCACTTGCTGCCCATCAACTTGAAAGTCTTGCTTCACTTTCTGTGTTTCTCGTGCGTTACTTGCTGCTAGCAGACTGCTGATATGCCGAAAATAAGAATCCTAACAATGCATGGCAAGCTTGCTTGCGAATAGTACGAGCATCTAAGCGTATTCACAAAGCAGCTGCTCACATAAACTGCCACCTTCACGCCCTCATTTACTCCCCCGCTCGAGAGTGGGCAATTTTATCAATGAGAGTAAACAGTGACAATTATATAGGATGTGAACTCGGTCAGCTTAGCAAGATGTATTCTAAAAGAGGATCATAGAGAATCAGCATTGGAGAGCTGGCAAATGTCGTCCAGTCCCACAATGCCATTGGAGCTCAAGCGTCATCAGGTCTGGCTCGACATACGGTGAGATGTCGAGACCGCTGCGTGAAACCATGATACTCTTCTCACTTTTTTTTTTTTTTCAACGACCTGGGGTATTGGAAAGAGCATGATGAAGCGCAAACCGGCGGTAAAGTTGGTCAAATGATGATAACGGAACTCCCTTGGCGTTGAAGCAATTTTCAGCTTTCTGATACATGAATGGCCTTTTCAATCCATATCAGGCCTGAACTTTCAGAAGGTGATGGTTGGTTCCAAAGAATCTCGTTGTGGATATAACTAGATGCGTGTCCATGCTTCCGAGCTCGCTAGCAAACGATGCCCGATTTCCCCTCATGTATATGTGGACCCTCACCTGGAGCATTTCCATGCTCTGGAAAGCCACGCTGTCACCAACCCTTTCATATCAGAAGCCAACATCAGAAGCCAACATCAGACTTGCAGTGTGCCTGCCATCTACGGAACATACTTTGTAGGTATATCGAGGACTGTTTTATTTCCTTTCAAGAAGTCGGATATCCTCCGAGACCGGCCCTCTTACTGCGGCCTCTTAGGTCTTTTGCTGACCCAGGCCGCTCCGACAGGAAGGCATGGACAGCCCATACCGGCTCGAACTAGAAGTTGCCATCCATGCAGCGCAGACAGCTGCAAATATTAGCCGTATGGCCCTTTCAGCTGCGCAGACCGATGCTCCATCTGCGGCTGCCTTCGACCTTATCAAGGACGACCTCAGCCCCGTCACCGTCGCTGATTTTGCCATTCAGGCCGTGCTTACACGCACTCTTCGCAATGCCTTTCCAGAGGATGGCTTCGTCGGTGAGGAATCAGCGGATGAGCTAAGGAAAAATCCCAAGCTACTGGATCGCGTGGTCGCCATCGTTAGACAGTGTGCAGGGGACTCACTGTTCCGCGACGCTGATGATTTGTGCGACGTCATCGACTCATGTACGACGACTAAATTAAGTGGCCCTAGTCCGTCTAGGATTTGGGTATTCGACCCTATCGATGGGACCAAGACTTTTATGCGTGGCGAGCAATATGCCATCAACATTGCCCTGCTACTAGAGGGGAAACAGATGCTAAGTGTTGTGGCTTGCCCCTTGCTCTCCGTTGCCGCCACCGCTCCAGTACTGGATTCTTCGATTGATCCAACGGGAGAAGGGTGCATCGTGTTCGGTGTTCGCGGCTACGGAGCTTATGTAAGGCCTCTCTCTGGAGAGTGGGATGAAGTACAACCACGGAGGCTGGAACGGCATGCCGAGAAGGTCACGTCCCCCGAGCAACTTCGCAACGTCACCTGCTGGGCGCTTCTTGACTCCGGCGTCGATGTCGTACACAAGGGAGTCGCTGAGCAGCTAGCTGTGCCATTCCCGGGTTGCGATCTGCTCGGCTGGGTCCCAAGATGGGTGGTCATGGCTCTTGGCCTGGCCAATATGACCGTCTGGGTGTATAAGACGCGGGATCGATACGCAAAAATCTGGGACCATGCCGGCGCTATGCTGCTCTTCGAAGAGGTTGGCGGCATGATTACTGATGTGCATGGCAGACAGATTGATCTCACCTCAGGGAGGAAACTTCAGGCAAACTTTGGCTTTGTGGCTGCTCCGAAGCATCTCCATCAGTTGGTCCTCAAAGCAGTCCATGATACCCTAAAAGCAAATGGGAGAGAGGAGCTCTTGGCTTGAATACTTTCATCCCAGCATGGAATGGCCCGGCGTCCACTTTCGCAGCTGAACGCGATAATTTCATTTCTCACACCACCACGGTGGTTTTTGACGGCAACCTGGTTCACAAGATTGAGTGAGGGTCACCAAGTGTGGGTGTCACTTTACCGGCAGTAATAAATGATCTTTATCGAGTTAACAAGGGTTCTAAGAACTAACACAAACACAACCGAAACCACTCCCAAAAAAGCCAACGGGTCATCCAACTGCAACATCTTGGAAAGAGTGGAAAATGATGGAGGGTTGAGAGCACAAACGGGAAAGGGCAGAGGAAGATACCGTTTCCGTAGAAAACAAAGATACCCAAGACAGGAAAAGGCCGTAATTTATATTAAAATATGACATGATAACAGCGCAACCCGGCCGGCTTTGTTAGAAGCAAATGTAACCGACAAAAGTCCAGCGGCCCTAAAACAAGATCAATGTACTTTTTATATCTCTTTTTTCTTCCAAGAATAGAGCATGCAATGCCCCAGCAACGGGCCTCTGAAAAACATGATTGGAAGATAAACCAAGCCTCAAGTACCGTCTCATGCCTGATCAAAGGCAGAGAATCTTAAGATCTTGAAGAGCTAGAGAGCATTGCTGGGGCTTGGAGGGTCATTGCCGCAGCAGGATAGGCTCTCAAGATGGTGGAAGCCCGCCGAGGCGAAGATGTCATAGCCATCTAGGACGTGACGTCGTAACACCGTAACAGTCGTAAAAGTGTGGTGGCCGCCGGGTGTGCTGTCTCTCCGTTGTGCCAATACTACGGGAGAAGGCAGGATCAAAGCCGACTGCACCTGCAGCGCAGGGAGCACTAAAGATCAATGTGCCGCATCACATATCGTTTACTGCCAGACAACACCCAAGCTCGCCAAGACCGGCCACACCATTGGGACAGATGGTTGCCCATGCAAGGTGTAAAAAAAATCTTTTTCCAATTACCCGATCCATCTTCATCCATGTCTTTATTTTTCTTCGCATCCGATCGTCGTCATCATCGAGGGTATAGTAATGAGGCTCGAAATTTTGGCCGTCAGAGTCCGTAAACCGTGAACATCGCGCACCGAGTGCTTTCTTGACCCATGGAGTGTTGATTTGAAACTCCTGGAGCCTGTAGACTTAATAGCACACAACCTTGCTGGTAGGAAAAAGCCGAATAGGCTTCATAGAAACCAGTGACGAGAAAGAGATAAATGCACGACTGATTCCGAAAAATGGTAAAAATATTACATGCCGTCTTGAATCGACAGATTTTAGATGATTGCAGAAACGATATCTTGGCCAGCTGGATGCGTTGCAGCTCAAGCGTAATTTGAACAGATGGCTCCTGAAGGTTTTGGCCATAGGCAAAGTTATCAGGTGGGTAGCCAAGCAGAATTGGCAGAAAAATTACTCGGATGACCAAGGGAGGAATCGGCAGATCGACGCTCGCACAAAAATTTGAAAGCCGAAGAATCGGAAAGAGCCCACGATGTGGCAAACCGCCAAAGAGCCTAGCTGTCCCGGTCGTTGTTGGAGCGGCCAAATCGGCGAGGTCGATTGACCTGGGTATCTGCAGAAGCAGGCAGCACGTGTTCACTGAAAACGCGAAGCACTCGAAGCAGAGGCCGCGCGCGCTCCACTGTCTGAAGAGTCTGGGATCTCTGTGTTAGTTCTTGAAGCCGACCAAAATTGTCTGTAGATCGAAACAATCACGCACCGCTTCCTCGTTGCGAGTGGCCATTGCTACGGGTTCTGCTGCTGAAACCTATGCTGTCGGACCAATCCCCGTTGGGACCATGAGGCTGCCGTTCCGGGACACTGCGTGTATTGGACCCATTCAAGCCAGGGCGCTGGCTGCCAATTGCGCCGGGAGTCTCTCGTGGGCGAAGCCGACTGCTGAAAGGTTCATTCAGTGACAGGGAGCCGAGTTCAGAAATGAGCATAGATGTGTCAGTGTTAGATGCAGTGCCGGGAGTGGTCGGCGTTGTCAACGAGCTCGAGGTCAAGGAGCTAGATGTTAAGGAACTGGTTTGGTTAAGACTAGCGCTGTACTCGCCGAACTGAGCCACATTTGGCCCATGGAGATTAGTGCTTTGAGGGTACCCCGAAGTAGTAGAAAGCGACGGGCTGGGCGTGTAAGAGCGCAGATCGGCAAACGACTTTACGCCGCGCAATGCGTTTAAGCCGCCATCAGGGCTATCGGGTAACTCTAGAGTTGGACCATGGCGACCCTGGCGGCTCAACGTTCCATACTGACCCGGAGTGTTGGCTGCCCGGGTTTCGGCGAAGTCGATGGTGGCGGCACGGCTCAATCCTCTGTGGTGAGCATCAGCTGAGACCCCGGGGGGCATGCGCATAGATGACTGTGTAGCGGCAGTGTCCTTAATGACGTGGATCTGTCGATGAGGACCCTCGCCGACAGAACGATGCTCAAGCCCCATGTTATGCGCCAGGATGTGCACGACTCGTCGCTGCTGCGGCGTCATGCTGCTGGGAAAGACCAGGATCTCGCGCTTGGGATCACTCCGGAACAGTGTCAGCTCCGTGTAAAAGCTCAGGGTCTCCGGGTTGTTTAGGTCGACGTCGCCTGCGATGCGAATTTTAATCGGTTAGCAATGGATGCCCTTCAAAAGGGGTGCTGTGCCCAGGACACAACTTACGCAAAGGAGAGTTTCGCGACCGTGATGCATGAGAAGCGTTGAGCGAGTGCATCGACGACTGCGAGTGGAGAGACATAGGCTGGTGCTGCTCCTCCAGCTGGCCGCGCTTTTCCCGCTTCTCGCGCTCGATCCGCTCTCTCTCATGCTCGGGCAGCATCTTCTTGTATTCAACCCTCAGCTTCCGGCCCTGTACCTCATAGCCATTAAGCTGCTCGATTACGGTCTGAGTATCAAGCGCGCTCTGGAAATTGGCGAAGGCAAGACCACGGAAGACGCCGTTGTCGAAGTGATAGTTGAAAGCATATGGCTGCGGGAGCCCCAATTCCGACATGATGTTGGTGAGCATTTCCTTCCTCACGTTGAAGGGAATGTTCTTGATCACGATCGCAGTCGGGATCAGGTCGCTGCCCAGTGTTTTGGGAGGATCGTGCCGTTCATGCCGAGATTCGTACATGTTTGTCGGATAGCCGTGACGGTCGTTCGTGAAGGCACCGTCGCCATTCATCATATTCATTGGTGGGTTGTAGTTGGAAACAGGAGCATATTGGGGAGATGGCGTGGTGAGTGGCTGGCTCAGACTGGGCTGTTCGGGCATCGTCCACTCCTGACAGCAACCAGAAAGGGGGTGATGTCAGCAAAAAGGGTACTGCTGGCAGATCAAGGTGATGGGGAGAAAGTGATGCGGAATTGTGGTTAGTTAGCGAGGGTAAACATACAGCTGGAAGCGGCCTACGAGCACCGGGGCGAAGCCTTCCATCGCCCAACGGGCCAGACACAGTACTTGCGCCAGAGTTGTAAGCCCAGGTTTGGGAATTGCCCATGTACCCATCGGCAAAACCAGGCGCGGGCTGCATCCTGGTCTGTCTGAAGGCGCTGCTATCGTAGGAAGCGAAACGGTCGTCACCGGCAAACAAGGCCGTGGGAGCTTGGGCAACGGGATCCATTTGGCGTTGGTGCAGACGGCTGACACCAGGCAGGCCAGTAGTCGTGTTGTAGCCTGGCCTTGCAGAGCCCGGCGACCGGTTGGCAGAACTCATGCCATAAGTGGGGAAGAAGAGGTCGGACTGTTGCTGGTTCATCTTGTGGAGGGGCAGATCGACAATAAATGCAGCAGAAGGCAAGCAGACAAGCCGGAGGGCGGACCGCGAGGGTTGTTGGAGAGGGCGAGACAGCGAGGGGCAAGCTGCAAATGAGGAAGTAGCAGGCGAGGGGCGCAGAAGGGCTCTTCTCCCGTCAGAACTGTCAACTCTTGCAGACTAGAGCGCCCAACGGATGTGAGCAACCGCCTGTTTGGTGTGCAGAGGCTCGATGCAGACGGTGTAGTTTCGTGGAGTGGAGAGGGGCGTTATTTTTTTTAACCTGTCGGAAGAGGCTGCAGCCGTCGATGGAGCTGGAGCAGGAGCAGAAAATAAAAATACAGAAGCAGCGACACGGGTCACGGGTCTCTCTCCACAGCGCAGGGCCAGGAACGTCGCCTCCGGGAAAGCGGAGAGCACGAGAATCGACGCCGGGTGAGAATTCGAGATGCGCGTGCGACGTGTTAGGTCATCACATCTGCGTCGTTGTCGTCGCTGTGGGCTGCGTTGTTGATGTCGTCAGGGCGGTCGGTCAGCGATAGTATGATGCGTCGGCCGCCCGGCGATGAATGATGAAAGGTTTCGAGTAGGAGAGCTGAATGGAAGACAACAAGAAGGGGGAGCTGCCTCGCGTGCGTTGGGCTGGATGTTGGATGGGAAGGAAGCAACGCTGCACAGCAGATAGGTCTGTTTTGTCCAGTAACTGGCGGCGGCAGCGGGTTGTGCCTGTCAGAAAGCTCAAGGGGGGGCGGCGGGACGAAAGGGAACGGGAGGGCGGTCTGATGCGAACAACCTCTTTTTTTGTGGGCGAAGATCCACCGGGCTGGGTCCAGTCTTTGCCCGTTCGGTAACCCTGGAGATTGGAGAGGCCTTTGGCCTGTGGATTTGTGGATTCGTCGATTGCTTGTCCGCCTCCCTTGTCAGCGTGCTTGGTCAAGGCTTCCGGTTTGTCATCACTTGTGAATTACTTGCATTCATAAAGAGCACAAGCTGCCAGTACCATACAGGTAGACAAAATGGTGGAAATCAGGGTTAGAGTCAACTTATATACAATAATACATGTAATTACCTATATAAGCAAGTACACAGTACTTATCAAGATAGCCAGTAAGACACGGATTGGCATTGCTCGGGCGTTCTTGTCTTGGGGTCAAGCTGCGTGTTCCCGTTGGGCTGCCTTCGCCTGGCCAAAAATTTCCCCAAGCGCCTAAAAAGGGCTGATGAGGTTGGAGAGAATCAACGGCTGCCGGAGCCAAAGCGCTTGCGTTCAACATCGCCCGTTGCCCGCGTGCCTACTGCCCCACCCGCACTAGTCCCGTTCGAGAAATAATGGATCGTGTCCGCCGCGTTTCTTCTTCCTCGTCTGGCAGTTTGCTACGTCCCGACGCGCTTGTCGGGCAGATCGCGCCCGTGACCGCAGAAGCGCGTTACGGCCATGACTCCGGTTGTGGTTTGCGGTAGCCCGTGGCAGCTTTGACGCGACAAACGGCCCGAGGTGCTGCTGGGAAAATCGTCGCTTTAAGCGCCACTGCAGCATCACTTGGTGATCGCAATGAGCATGCAGAACCATAAGCTCCCCAATGCACAAGCAGAGTACCTGCACCTGCTCCGAACCTTCGGGTAGCGTCCCCGTGGATAGCTTTGTGTGGATCACCCAAAGGGCTTGCGCATTCCATAACGCTAAATCAGGGGGAGCCCGCTCCCTGCTTCTGTGTGAACCTCCTGACCAAGCTCCAATCTTCGAATTGGTCATTGCAGTGTCTAATCCGTTGTGCAAGTGGTGTTCTGTAGGGGATGATCCACACAAGCTGCCGGTCATGCCTATCAACTCCTATAATTAGGAGCTGACCTTGACGACAACATCAGGGTCCATCATCTTGTCACAGCTCCTGGACGAAACAATTAAACTATCGTATGAGGCTACATCGGCGCACTTGTCGCGAATAGAAGCCCTGGACACGCTCTTCGCCGTTCACGTGCGCAGGCCCACTGTTTCTCCTTATTTAATATCATTCCCCATCCACATGGGGCAACTCGTGTTCTCTGGTAGACCAGTCCATCACTTACGGGGGTATCTTTTGGCCGACCAGGCTGCATCGTTCAATGATATATGCATCCTTACCTGAAACGATTATTGATAGTACATGTATATGAAGATTGACGATCTCAGTTTAGAAGAGTTCTCGTCCCTACTGCCTTTTCATGGTCGCACGTAAAAATCTCGATCAAGTAAGTGAAAAGACTGGTCCTCAGAGGAACTCACCGGTATTGGTCTGTAATGCAGTGGCATTATCTGTATCAGTTGATGCTCATAAGGTCGCTACGGACTTAGCGAGGTAGCATCCCGCAATGCAGATAATCAAAAGCATGTAAGGTGTCTCCAATAGACCCATGCCTTCAAGAGACTTGGGCTGTTTTGGATGCAAACATTACACCTGTAATACCTGTGTAACCCTAACTTGTCCATATTCGACTAATAATTCCACATAGACTCCGGTAGATTGAACGATGACTACACTCCCTGCATATTCAAAAAGCCAATCACTCATCGAACTCTTAGTAGCAAAAGCAGACATTTGCAGTTCAGTTCACCCAAGGCCTATCTATAGTTGGGCTCATTTGCTTCAAGCATTTGAACCTGAGCAATATTCTGGAATAGCATTTCAAACATATATGTTTTGTGCTGGCTCCTTTTCTGGACACATTCCAATAACACAGTTTGCCTCTGCAAGCTATATGTGTCACCCTCGGCTTTGGGTCTATGGTAAGCCCCTACTATAAAGTTTTGCGTTACTACAGCCTAGCGATTACAAGATCTTCGAGTGTGCTTGGTGTCTAGCACATAGTGATCCCAAGCATGCGCAAAAAAAAAAAAAAGAAATATAAAGGATACCAAGTCTTACCTAACGATCTCGATATACTTTTCCAAGTGGCTTATATGGATGTCTGTGCGGTAACTAGACTGTTCTAGCTAAGCAGCATGCTCGACCATCTTGCGGTTAGTGTAAGCAGGGGAAAATACGGAAAATTGCGTCGACCAGTAAAAGCTCTCTCCTCTACACGGGTCTGAAACAGCTGATCATAAGGCTTGAACGCCTGGTCACTGCTCTTGGCATCACAGAGGAGTAAACAACACAGAAGAGACTGGACAAAAGGCTAAGCGGGCCTAATGGATGAAACCGATGCTGCTATGATTCCCGAAACGGTGTATGTAGTCCGCTAGAATGTTTTTGACACTGTTCATTTTCTCTCGACCTGTCGAATTGGTTTGCGGCTACCTGGTAATGCCTGGACATTTAACCTACTTGACCCAGGTAGGATGACCGAGGGGACAACTATACGGACATGCTGCCATGATACGTAATAGGGGGCAACTTTCCCGATGTACCGCACACTCATCCCAGTAGACCAAACTGAGATCGGCAAAAACAGCACATTGTACATCAGACGGCCCCGATCCCTTAGAACCGTTACCTTCTTATTCGCATCAGTCATGTAACCACCAGCCATCCAGGGCCCTTCGACTCTCCTACTTCCCATCGCTCGTCGCGGTATCACCAGAGACACAGTGATGTTTCGATACAAAGATACCTGAACCCAACAACAACCCCCCAAAGCCACCAGATCCCTTGCCCAATTTCCATCCCTGACCAACCCTCTGGGCTACCCCTCAACTTAGTCTCGAGGTCGTATCCACGACCAGTCTGCATGGCCGGTCTAATTGACCAAGCTAGGCAATATGAAGGCCCTTTTTTAAAAATGACGTAGGGAGTTCAAGCCCAGGTAGGTCTCAGGGGAGCAGTGCTGTAAAACATGAAAAAGAATTAAGAGAAGGAAAACGGTACGGAACCGGGTAGACCCCATCCCACTGAATGTTAGGTCTGTTTCGTCATCATTTGTAACACCGGGTATGCGTTTGAAAATCTTCCCAAAGCCTCCACACAAGTACTCGCCAACCAAACCGACACTCAACCTTAAGACTCAGCAGCCTTGGCTTTCTTCTTCTGCTCAACCTTGAGTAGAAGAGCACGGTTGATATGAGGAAGCACACCACCAAAGGCGATTGTGGCACGAATCAATGTGTCGAGCTCTTCGTCACCACGAATGGCAAGCTGGAGGTGGCGGGGCGTGATGCGCTTCACCTTGAGGTCCTTGGCAGCATTCTATCGGGAGGTAAGAGTTAGCCGAGAGTATAAAACAAGCTGGGGCCGTGGCCATGAGGTAGCAAGAAGGGTACATACGCCAGCGAGTTCAAGGACCTCTGCGGTAAGATACTCCAACACCGCGGTGACATAAACGGCCGCCTTCGCACCGACGCGCATCTTGTTCTGTGTATTTTGCTTCAGGAAGCGCTTAACGCGGCCGCAGGGGAACTAGAAATGAAAAGCGGGGTTAGCAGTTTGTGCATTACAAACGGAACTGAGCTGTACGAAGACATGGTTCATTGGGGAGATGTTTTGGTGACGGTGACCACGACTGCCGTCGCGGGGTTGTCAAGACCACACCCAAACACGCGGAGCGGATAGAAGGATCGTGGCAAGCCATCTGCCATCACCACGCGCATGTGACAGAGCGGAGGTTGATCGCGGATACCACGATACCATGTGCTCTGAAGGTGTTTGTTGACACGTGTTTCAGGCGAAAACCCCACTGCCACTGGACGCGCCGGCAGAGACCAAGCAGCAAACGAAGGGGTGGGAGAGAACGCCGAACTTCCCCATTTCAGGACCTGTCTTGCGACATACCTGCAGACCGGCACGAGCAGAATGGCTCTGCTGCTTCTTAGGCCCGTCGGTGCCCGAAGTCTTGCCGCCGGAGCTCTTGCCGCCCGAAGACTTGCCCTTGCCGCCAGCCATATTGTCGATGTTGGAATACAGACGCAGATGCAGGTGGACGCGCGGGGTGATCGAGACAGGGCGTAAAAATTACAGCGGGCGGAGAATAAATACGCGACTATGAATTTTTCTGCGTAACGCGCAGGCACGAGCTGGCAACGCGACGATATGCGATTCGCGGGAACGATGTGGAGTTGGGGGATGGTTTGGTGGGAGGCGCCGGAATCGCGATGGTTGGTGTTGTTGACGAGTCAAAAATTCAACGCCTGGAAGCTGCTGGTGCTGCGTCCAAAGGGCAGGCCCGCTGGGCTTGGTGTCGCGCGACAAGACCAAAGGGCCAAACACAGGATGGTAACGATGGGCGGGCGGTACGGCGACCGAAATGTGCAGCGTGGCAGTTTCCTGCATTGCAGGCTGCTGTGACATAAGCAGACTTGCGTCCTGCGAGGCCCCACTATCCCAATGAGGTACGGTGAGCGGAACGTGCAATGGCGCAATTCAAGCTCGATGGAATCACTGACAACGAGAGGAGGCAGAAGAGCGCCATAGAGATGCGAGTAGCAGCAGGCAGCTCTGTTCTAGACAGCCGCAGGCCTCGCGGAGTTGAGTCTAGAGAAGAGATGAAGAGTGCAGCAGGCTTCAAGGTCAGCAGGACAACCACAGAATTGGACGTTTTTGTCTCAGGTCATTGATGCTCTGCTGAGGATGAGGAATGCCTCGCGGAGGGACGCTGGAGAGCCTTACCTAGTTATATGCCCGGGCACAGGACATCATATATGCTAAGAAAATAAGCATACATTATGAAATTTCAGTGTCGAGTGCTGCGAGACCTGGAACTGGGCGGCTCCAAGCATCGGAGTGCGACTCAACTCCTTTCTGCCGAGGATGGCAGCAGGGAGACTGCCCAGTTGAAGGCAAGCATTGTGCAAGAAGCCATGATGGTTATATAGAGGACACTGAGAGTATTGTGCAACCAGAGAGGAGGAGAAAGAGGTGTAGAAAGTCGCCAACGGTTGTAGTCCCTGAGCTGCCGGACACTCGGTCAGTTGGAGTTGAGATTCTAAGATGTGATGTTGCTTTGGGCCCACCTTGGCTGGAGCTGAAGCCTACTCTCCAGCCTGCGCTTGCATACTGCGGCCTGCTGTTAGCGGTAAATTACAATACCATTGTATTTATCCAACATATATCCTGGTGTATGTTTCCATTTTGTGCTCAAAGCGGCATCAGCTGCAGGGGTTACTGAATACTTCTCGCTCAAATCAAATTATTCTGCACAATAGTCACCCATTATTGAAACCTACCTATGATTTGGCAACCGGGAATGGAATTCTGCAGTGCACTCCAGAAACACATGGCTTGTTTCTGCGTCCGTTAAGTCTGTCGTGCTTTGATAGGAAACATCTCAGAACCGCCCTTGTCTTCGATTTGATTTTCTCTCTAGCCTTGAAGTGTACGAGACATTCTTTAACTAGTAGAAACACATCCTTACGGTCTGTCACCTTTTACCCGTACGATTGACTGAGGCAAGTCCTCCTGCTTCAGTCTTTGAGTAGAAGCTGATCAAGTCATCGTCCCTACTCCCAATTGATGGTCTCGTGACTAATGATGGTGGGCAAACTGAAGTGATCGCGAGCTGCAGATGTTCAAAGGAGCCACTAGGAATTAAACAAACATGCCACGTCCTCCTGTAATATCCTGGTTCGGTGAGCTGCTGGCAATGACTGATGGTGTGACTCCCTACCCTATTGGAAATAGCGCGCCTCGAACAGCCAAACTGAGCTGTAAGTTCATGATCACTCAGCTTCTATATCTAGCTGCAATAAGAGAGAGCCTTGTGCACTGCCTAACCACCTCCCCTGATCAAAGTGCATCCCAGGCTGCTGAGACTATACTACAAGGCAGCCTGCAGTCCTGTGGCACGCATTCTGTCTATGGTTGATCTTAAGCACTCACAAGATAAGTCGGAGGCTTCGCCTTTAAGTCTGCCTTTCATCGTCTTTGTTCCAACTATCTAGGCTGAATCTTCGGGTAGTAGTCATTGGTTGGTATCACCACACCAGTGCATACACGTGACGCCAGTTCCCGATATATTAAATTCAAAAAAAGAGAACCAAAGTCCACTCAGGCCCTGTTGCTTACGCCCCTGCACCTCCAACTTCATATTTCCTGACTATGGATAACACTTCGCAACAAACGCTTTCCCTATCGGACGCCGGTGAGGCTTTTTTATCAACAGGGACATCCCCGTCTGCACTTCATTATCCTTCGTTATCTTCCGGGGAGCGAAAAGATCATGTCACGGCAATTATGAAGGACATACCTCTGCATTCATCAGATCCTGCCAAATCTTGGGAGGAGGGCACCTCAATGGAGAGAGTGTGTGCCAGTTTCCTGGATAAGAAACCCCTTCAGAGAGCGGACACCATCGAAAGCAGCATATCCGAATTTCACTTACGGCGAACCGCTACCCTTTTTTCGGTGGCAGACTCCTCTGCTGCGACTGATGTTACCGAGCCTGAAGAACTGGATGCTGAGGACACGGAACTGCCAACTCGCCATCACGGTCCTTTACTACAGCACCCTACCGTATTGGCCCTTCGTCACGATAAGTGCCCACCTTCGCACTCCTATCCTCTGAAGAGGATGTTCCGAGCATCGAGCCCAGCCAGGGAGCCGGCTGTTAAAGAACTACTCCAACCATCACCTGAACCAAGAACAACATTCTTACTTCTTAGGCAAGCGGGACCTTCCATGCCTGACCAACCTCAGATTCCCAGCAAAAGTGACCATCCTGCCAGCCCAGCTGCTGAGATAAAGGGTGAAACTAATGCGGCTTCTACTGTCGACAAGTCCCGCGCGCCAGCTCTTAACCCAACGCCAGTGACGGTACAGGATGTGGACAATACAGACAGTTCAGATTTTGAGGACAGAGCTCTTACCCCTGACGAGGACAGTATGCTACCAGATGAGTCAGGTGTAGTCCCTGCCTTCCGAGAGTTTAGTTGCTCGAGACTGCTGCCTAGGTATAAACAAAGCGGTCCTGTGCGGGAATTCCTCAACCAGTTGTTAAAGGAAGTTTTCGATGTCTCGCTTCAGGATCTAGCCGCCTCAGGCACAGCCGGGGTAGCCTATGAATATTTTGTGTGGTTTCTAGACGATCTTTCTGAGATAATCGTCAACGATAAATACAGCGATGTCGACTTTGCGTTTCACCAATCCGCCAAGGGGGCAACTGGGCCTTCCCAGAACGCACTCCGTGAAGCTTCTAATCACCCCGAGGAAGGTAAAAGACCCAGGAGCAACCGCAATGAAGGAAGGGGCGGCGCGAATAGACAATACAATGACGGCCGAGGCTATGCAACAGGAGACGAGAACGATTCAAATAGAGAAGAAAGTGAGGATGACCCTGAGGACGGCAGAGAATTTGGGGCTAGGAAAAGGCAAAAAGTCTCTCCGATGCATTTGTTCAGCTGCCCATTCCGCAAGAGAAACCCCCTCCGGTTTAATGTCCGTTCTTTTCGTGACTGTGCCACCCGCTGGTTCCCAACCATGTCTCTGCTCAAGTATGGCATTCCTTTTAGATCCCACTAAACCTTCTTCGAAAGTTATTCGGGCTAATTGGGGACAGGAGGCATATCAAAAATATTCATGGTCCAAGAAGCACTACCTGCCCACGCTGCAAGCAGCCGATGGGGTCGATGGAAGAAGTGGGTCAACATCTTGCAGTTTCGGAAGAGGAAATATGCACCTACAGGCGGTGCAATCCCAACCCAGAAGACGGCATCACCCCTGAAATTCAAAAATGCCTAAATGAAAGAAAGTCAGACGGCAAGATTGATTCCTGGGAAGGGCTATGGCGCTGTCTGTTCCCAGACGATCTTGTGATACCGGAGGCTGGTAAGATCCAGGACGTTCTCCCGTTACGAGATGCAGCTGAGGAGTTGTGTCTTCTCTGTGAATACAATAGCCAAGAGTACTGACAAGTAAAACCGAAGACTTCGTCCCGCCCCTAGAAGGGGAGGAAGTACGTGCGCACCTCCTTGGTAGCAGTACTCGCGAAGATCTGAGACGTCGGGTAAGACAAGCATTGGAATCTCCAGAAGCTAGTCAAAATCGACAGTCCAGCATTGAAGACTCAATAATAGCAATCTGGGAGGAGCATGTCGAATCCGCCATCCAGGCATGTCGGGAAGCCGCAGAAAGGGACAAATTTACGTTCAAGCTGCCAGAGTCGAGCTTTGCGCAGCCTGAGGGAGCGTGTTCTTGGCCAGTCGCAGCGCAGATGAATGTCATCCAGGGCATACTAGTGAATCCAGAAGCGCAGCATTCTCTTCCACCTCTAAGCCGCCAACAAGGCATCGAGATCATCAATGCCCCTCGGGCGACTACCAGCGTCTCGGCCAGTGTTGACCCTCCAAATTTATCCATGACTCAACAGAGAGTCCCAACTATCTTTCCACTACAGACCAACCTCATATATAATACATACGGCAACAACCCAGGCCTACCGTCGGGCCCCCCTCATGGAAAGGGCCCGACGTCGGCTTCCTCCAACTCTCAGCTACCAAACTTGAACACCCAAGCAGGTCAAGTTGCTGGTAATGGAATTCGACACACCTTTCGGGGCACCAGTTCCCTCGGCAGTGCTGATCGGATAGGTATTTGTGGAGATCCGCTTGTGGTACCCAAGGAGCGTGAAACAATGGTGCCTCAAGCAATGTCAATAGTCTCACACGCGGATAACAGCTCTCAGCCTGTTCTGTTCGCTAGTCCAGTTGCTCCTGTGTATCAAGGAGCAAATTTCATCCCGCCGGCGTGTTCTTCGGTTTTTTCTTTTCTACCTCCGCAGCAGGTGAATCAAAATGTAACATTAGTGCAGACATCACCGGGATCGCCTCTTGCCGCTGCTTCTGTTAATGCTTTCGGGGCACAAGCATCTCAGGAGGGCAGGATGTTTCCGTCGCAATAGTGGCAGTGTCGGTGGCTATAACATGCGTCCAATTTGTTGCACTTTGAAGTGTACTGCAAGAACAGTTATTGACAAGCTTTGTACTTTTGTGTTGATGTTGTGTCATTTGAACCTCTCTATGTGTTGAGCTGGATGTGTTTGTGCATGCGGGATTTCAATAAACAAGAAGAAATTTTGAATATATCGATGCCAGAACTTCGGATTGATCTGGCATGAGTAGACATTCAAGTTGAGTTATCATGTTACTCGCAGATGAGGGGCATGTTGACAGATAAGCAAGATCAGAGTTCGAGTTAAACTGACCTAAGCGACCAGAGCGAATCATACATGTCATGGCATTAGAGAGACCTTCCGGTCGATGTCATAGAAGTGGTGCCTTGCTTTTTGATCAGATCTTAGCTATAGACCTCGCACAGTAAGCTGCAGAGATCTGACACATGAAGACAAAGGTAGACCACATCTGACATTAGGACTACATTTATGTGCCTATAAAGTTTTAAGAACTGGGTTCCTGGATTTTCTTCTACCGGTTTATTGCCCCCGTTCTGCGCCGTTAGGCTGTCTCTGACACTGCTCTAAGGCACTAACCGAGAAACACTTTACTTGCTAACTCAAGCAAACTACACTACGCTACATCCTTCTCTGACTCAGTTTTTCGGTCAATGATGCGACCAGCAACAAATGAACAAACCCGAGCGCACATTGCTATACATCAATCTCAAGCATTAATGCAGGCTGTCAGTTGAGGCATCACTGCAGGCAACCACGAGGCTCATTATCACTCCTCGGCTCTTTTGGGCAGCCAACGTAAGCGACAAAGAAAGCAGCATGTAGTAAACTCCCCATACCTTCTGATGTTGCCTTATGAGCTATTCCTTATGGTCACTGAATACCTTAATCTCGTTGACCTCGTCCGTTTACGCAGAACATGCAAGCAGCTACGCTACGCAATACCCGTGGATTACATCCGTAAAGAGCTGAGTCGACTACCGGTGGAACATATCGATAAATTAATGTCCAGCCATTGCGTCATGTGTATGCGCACTTTTGGGAGCACCGAGCACAGAAAACTCCTTGTTCGTAAATCTTTTGACCCGAAAAGGTCCCGATTACACATCTGTATTGACTGCGCTGTCACACACGAGTACCCCAGGCTGCATGTACGTGTGGGCAGAAGAATTAAGCCTTCATTCATGCATGATCCCTGGAGGCATTATCTTTGTGGTGACTTCATCGAGGACCGACGGAATCTCGGTTCGATGCCTCGTGCGCACAGTCAGGCAGACGATTTTCATAGAATTTACTATGACATGTTTAGGGTTGGAGCAAGTCTTCTTATCCTGCTTAGACTCGCACAACCATGGCTCGAGTGGGATCTTGCCTTTAGTCTACCCAAGAAACTCAAAATTGGCTATTCTCTGGTACTTGTGAGTTTGTTCCCCACTTACCGTTTGGAGAAGCTGATTAACCAACGCTACAAGTGCATTTACTGGTGGCTTGCTGGGGCTATCAGACTCGCTGCATGTAGACACAGGAACACATAGCTTGATGGGTCTGCTCGTTGAGCTGGTGTTTCTTGCTATCTACATCCCTCTTCTCTGCATAACTTTTATCAAGTGTGATCTCGTCAAAGGTTGGCATCGGGGAATCCTAATCGAGGCATTGTGAGTTCCATTTGATTCAACGACGCAAATATACACTGACAATTGTACTGCACTAAAGTACTTTTCACGCCACCAATCTGGTTGGTTTTTTCCTGCTCCTTCGCCGGTTCTCCGTAATTGAGAGATGTAGATCCTGTACGCTATGGTGGAAGCAACCAGTGTGCTTTGTCGCATTTATTTCTATGTCATTTGCAAACTTTGCATGGGTGCTGAGTCCTGAGTGTGAAATAGCCGTGGGAGAAAACGTACTGGACTTTAAAGATGAACTGTATTGTATGCCGAGCTAGTTGGTGTCCCGGTCATGTAACACTAGCTTGGTCGATATGCTATTTCGTAAAATACACAAGCTATCTCAGGATTTGCTGTCTTGAGTTGATATGATTATGTAATACGTCAGTCATGGAGACAAGGAGTAAGGAGTGTTGTCATCGAATCCCATTTCCAGTCAGCAACTTGGGCGAGTGTCAGTATCTGTGGTTACTTTTTATCGCACTCTTTACCCAGTCCTATCAATGATATTGTCACAACAGACGTGATTGAATCCCTAACTTGCACTTCTAAAGTCCTTTGCAGGCCGCTTCACAAGAGCGGTGCGAAAGCAAGGAATTGCATCATAATGGGGCTACATTTGATAACCTGCCCTCCCAAAATAATCACTGCCGTCAAGGAAGGTCTCAACAGTTCGCCTGGTTCCATGCTGACGCCAAAAAAACGATGCAGTGCATTGGTCGCCTGATTCTTCGCATTCGCTCACGCTGTATGGATCCAATTATGGCAAACTTCCTCGTTGTCGAGTCTCCTCAAGCTCCAAGCTCCTCGTTTCTCGCAGATTGTTTAAATTCTTCGAGACGACTGCAAGTTATCTCCGTGTTCCTAATTTGCTTGAATGCTCTGTATTGGATGGGACTACTCCGTAATTGAGCCATATTTTCAATGCTAGCCCTCTTGAACTAGGCGACTTTACTGAAGGGTACTTCATTCATTTCGCAACTCTAATTTCATATAAAGCAAGAGATATAGTGTTCTTAGGAGTGCCGTTGAGATACACGGAGAATCATTGAGACTATAAACATAGCAGTTCATGTTTTATTGACACTAAACCAACTCCCACCTCAAGTGCCGCGGAATAAGAAAGACGATCGAGTACGCTAAGAGACTAGACCAGTCAAAGACTAAGTGTTGACCATTGCGTGGTTTGAGACATAACTAGATAGAAGTCGGCTATCGTCCAAATAACCTAACTACCGGCAAAGTAGTTGACCCAATAGATTTTTTTTTAGCCTAAACTTTGACAGACTTGTCGTCATGGAACCGAGTTGTGGATCGAAACTTACGGCATGAGTGATAAATTGTTAGACTAGCAGATTCCTGAAGATGACTGGATTAGTGTTAGGGTTAATCATTTCATTTGTCAGTACTGTCCTGTGTGAAATGATCACGTATGGGTTCTGGGTCGATTCCGGATATTCAGCCAGTGCCGAGGAAGACAGCCGAGATCATTAAACAAGCCACCCAGCTATAGAACGGAATTGTCGTCGGATAAGTTTAGAGTCACATCCATGCGTGGGTGCCTTGTCAATGAGGTAGATAACAAGAAGCCTGCCCATCCTCCATCTCTCATCTCAATTGACCAAGATTGTTCTGCATTGAACATTTCCTCCCTGAACTCAGGAAACTAGATATCTTGCAGCCCTTCTGTTCAGAATTTCTTTCCATTACAATGATCGTCCGGTTTGCCCCACTTACTCTCACTCTAATTAGTATTACATTAAGCAGTCCCTTGCCACAAGCAGGATCACCTCCGGGAAACAAATACTGTGATTACCTGACAGATATCTGCTACTCGGAGTGGATAAGTCCTGAGAAGATCGCTTTTCGAATCGCTATCCCGGAGGACGCAACCCCGGGGGAATTTGATGTTCTATTCCAGATTGTCGCCCCCAAAACCGTTGGATGGGCCGGCATTGCATGGGGCGGTGTCATGACCAACAATCCTTTGACCGTGGGCTGGGCAAATGGGGAGACAACAGTTGTCTCGAGTCGAAGTGCAAGGTGAGAATATCGACCCTTAAGGCATGGACAGGCTAATGATGACCCAACAAGTGCTCGCACATATCCCACACCATATGCAGGAGCCACCTACACCGTTCTCCCAGGCTCTGTAGCAAATAGCACTCATTGGACTCTCACGGTGCTTGCGAAGGGCGTTAGTGCTTGGGGAAGCACGAAGCTTGATCCGTCGGCTGTTGTCCCACTGGCCTATGCGCAAGCTGCGTCGTTGCCGACTGATCCTACGAACAACGCCAGTCGTTTCAGCATCCATAATACCAGGGGAAAGTGGTCTCATGACTTGAATTCCGCCAAAATCGCAAACTTTACCGAGTTGGTTAAAAGGCTGCTAGTTTAGAAGATGCCTAAGGACACGCCATAGTTTACTGTTTTGAGAAAAAGAGAGAGCGTTGACGACGGAAAGATGCAGTTCAGGTGACCTAAACTAAACAAAGAGACCTTTGTTTTGCCAGGGAAACATTACGATGTTGATTCAGATGTTGTTGGGTATGGTGAGATATGTGGTTTCCCAAGTTCAACTGCCATGTGGAGTTGCGTTCTTGCACCGAGCAAGGCAGGGCGGCTTGAGCTTACATTCCCCATGGTTATAGTTCAAGTGATACATGTGTCGGACGGAGAACTACCGGACGGATATGCAGTTCATATAGAGCAGGTGACGAAAGGTAATTTATCTCTAGGCACGATTGTCATGGGTTGTAGCTGACTTCCCTTGAATGAATTTATCCGGAAATACTAGCTGCCGAAACCAGGTGTTACAAGACTAAGTAACAAGCACATAACTCAGTGTCAACGACACATCTCTATGCCAAACCCCGACACTATATAACCCGACTGTCTAAGAAGCAAGCACGGATATAAAACTGGATCCATCACCTGTCTTCACAGTTTTGTAATAGCTCCCGTATTACGCGCTGACTACTTTCCAAGTTTGTATCTAAGATCGTGCCGAACTGCCCACCCTGCGCTCCTATCTTTCCCTGCTGGCAGCAGGTCTTGCTGTCAGTTTTATACACGCATCTGCCCATGAACTAATACAAAATCTAGCAACTCGGCAACCAGGACCGGCCGCCGAAGCTGTATGCGGCAAGACAATGGTCTGTTCCCACAAAGAAGACGGCACTTCGTACCCTGAGGAGTTGTTGTGGGAAAATCCGGGAGAGTTTACTGACGGATGCAAGTGCAACTTATAGCTTCGTAAGGGTTACCGGTTTCTGGACAACTCAGCCAATGTTCATCAGTACTCGGCGACATCGTTGATATGGAGATTGGATACGGATACCTCACAGAGGCTATACGGACGTCAATGTTGTCGATACTGCGATAAATTCACTCCTTGGCAAGGCTTTGCTGTCTTGGCCTCAAGATTATGCTGCTAGCGATAATCCTCAAGCCGACCAGACAAACTTCAATGTCACTATACCAGGACTCGGAGGGAGTTGTACAGAGCCAGGTGCTTGCGTAAGTTGAGAGCTGTTCTCAGCAACCCGTAAGGTGTTGTATGAACAACCAACTCAAGAATTCTTATTGGGAACATGTGATACAGTGGTAATGGTTTCGACAAGGACAGACATATGAATCATGCATGGATTTTCATGTTTCCAAAGATGGGACCAAGTAGTGCAAAATGATGAGTCGGTGGGGAATAAAGTCAACTCATTAGAAAGAACCGCGCACAACAAGATGATACTAGGATATGTATCTTTATTCTTTACTGTAGTAGCAACCATGGTCTCCAGATGACATTTATTCTCCTGTCCTCTTGTTCCTCTCAATAATCCACTCGCGGGAAGGATGGACCCTAGGGCCTTGTCCTCCTCTTAACTCTACAAATCCCTAGTCTCCCGGGCCGAACTCGGCAGCCTGCGAACCCTGAACAGTGACGGCTCTCCCTCACCCCACATTCATCCTTTCCTCCTAGACCCCCCCTTCCACCCGCCGGCGTCGTGGGCACGGCCCAGTACCCCAGTAGGGTAGAACGTGGCCGAAAAATAGAATCATCATCATCATCACCCCCCCTTCCGGGTGATTAACAGGACCTTACGCGCTCTCTTCCCGGTGTGGCGTACTATCCAGACCCAAATGCTCTACTGGCTGGTTAGAACTCCGCCGGAACACATTTGGAGTCTGGAGCGCTACAGGTGGCGATCTCGGGCTGAACGTCTCTCCGCCGGCCATCCGATCTCCATTGGACTCGCCGCAAGGCCATGGAATGGATGGTCTCGTTTACATCAGCTGGCACACGGCGTCAGGCCTAGTTCGGGACCCTGGGAGCCAAAACGGCCCGGCCTACGAGCTTGGCTTGGTCTCCAACCAATCTCGCAACCTAAACCTCCTCGAGCGCCACCATTCGATATACAACGATGGTAGGCGGAGAACAAATTAGCATCCTGCCTATGGGATGGCTGGTCATCCAAGGCCTTTCTGGAACTCCCCAGACACGTCCTGGGCCGTTGGATACAGGAGGTTACTGACCATGGAGACTTTGTCGAATACTATCAACGTTTTGGCCACCCCCCGGGGGCCATCAAGACGTGTGTGCGGTCAGGTAGTCCGCCGCGGACACCTCGGTATGTGCCATATCGCTAGCTGGGGCAATCCAGATGCAGCTCGGCTCGATGCGGGCGCTTTTTACAAAACCTTTAATTTATACCTAAGACGGGTCAACGAGTTCCGTCAATAAGGGGAGATCCTCGACCCACTGACACTAGAACCAATTCCCATGCACCCAGTTCCGCCTCTTTTTTTCCCCGCCTGCCGCCATGGATTCAGGAGGTTTCTGGCCATGGAGATTTCGCCGAATATCACCAACGTTTCGGCCATCCTCCGGAGGCCATTAAGACATGCACGTGCGGTCAGGTAGTTCGCCGTGGACATCTTGGTGTGTGTCCCATTGCTACTTGGGGCAACCCAGACGCAACTCGACTCGATGTTTGAGCTTTTCATAAACCCTTAATCTATACCTGAGCTGTGCCAACGAGCTTCGCCAATATGGTGAGATCCTTGACCCGTTGACACTAAAGCTTCTCCCTATTCCTCTAAATCCCGCTCGGCTCCCCTTGCCTGCAGTCAGAGCAGACGAAGAGGAAGCGTCAGAACCACTCGAGATTGTTGTTCCACAAGCTCTTCCCAATGGTTGATTCTCCCTTTCTTTTGTTAATTGCAAAGAACGTCTCCCCTCTCTTCTAGTAATCTACACGCAGGTTTCTGCCAGGAGGCTTTCCCTCGCGCACGATGCGTTAAGTTGTAGATAGGTATCAGTAGTTTAGCTATGCTCGCCGTCGTCGTGAGCACGGCATAGTACCCCAGCTGGGTAGAACGTGGCCGGAAAATATAATCATCGTCACCTGCCGCCAGAGCAGAGGTAGATATGAGGAGGAAGACCCACTTGAGATTGTTCTCCCACAGGCGTTCCTCAATGGGTAATTTCTCCTTCTCTCTTTATACTTTGTAAAGAACACCCCTTTTTCTTCTCCTTAAACCACGCGCAGGTTTCTGCCATTAGGCTTTCCCTGGCGCAGGACTTTAAAGGTTGTAAGTAGCTATAGATAGTATAAGTATGCCCGCCGGCGTCGTGGGCACGGCCTAGTACCCCATCAACGTAGTACGTGGCCGAAAACTAGAATCATCATCATCCAATACTTATCCAGATAGATCTATTGGTGAAGAGCTACTCAAAATAATCCACTCATAATTATAACTATTAGGAGCATAGGCCGAACAGATCTGGAAGATGCAGATGCTTACTTTTAAACTTGTTTATCATAAGGGCATTGACTAAAGTTAACTATACCTCTCCTTCAAATACTCTACAAGTAAAGCTTACCATAAAAACTAGAAATAGAGCAAAAGAACTGGTTTTAGTGTATGATTCTGTCTCATTTTGATAGCTGAACCACCTAAGTTTCATACTAGTTAACAACCAGGTCAGCCCTTCACGCTAATCTCTTTTGTCCTCTGTATTATCTTGCTCTAAATTTGTACAAGGCTACGTAGGTGGCAGTGTAAGAATATCTTCAACAAGATTGATCTAATAGCTACTAAAAGGTGCAATACAGTACAGTTAAACTACAGTATTGAAGGAATATTTGATAGATCTATACCTAGTGTGTATTGTATACCCCTAAATGAGTAGACTATTATTGCCCTGGGGGGCAAATATAAACCCTAATCAATTTATCCCGCTCAAGCAGCTTAGATCTTATTGTTTGGGCGGTTTCGTAATATTTAGCTAAATAAAGAGCCACCGATAGTCCAAAAAAATGCCACAGTTGAAGTGTCAAAATTATAGATTTTTACCCTATCACAGATTGCAGTAATCATATGGAAGCGAGCCATATGAATGGCAAGGAAGGCTAAACAAAGTTATAATAGCTGGTAAGCTCCCAGGAACTATAAAGCGCACATATTGGGAAAGGTAACATGAGGATCTATGGATAGTGAAACATACAGTCAACAATAGAAAGAGTTATCAGCCAACAACGGTGACCACGGTGAACACCATATTATACTGTGTGAGGATCCGAGTACCTCAGGTGCAACACCTTTTCACTACCTTTGATCCCATCTCAGGAGGTTGTGGAATCGTCATATTTATAGAAGGAAGGCTACTGGTTAGCTGATCAAGACCCATTATTCTTTAGACCATAATTCTGTTTTTGGTGTTTTTGTAATGTTCCTTCACTTCAGTAATTAAAAGGCAATGGCTAGAGATGATGATGACTATATTTTTTCGGCCGCGTTCTACCCAGACGGGGTTCTGGGCCGTGCCCACGCGACGGCGGGCATAGCTATTCTAATATAATAACTACTTACAAATAAACCCTTGTGCGCGAGGGAAAACCTACTAGCAGAGTTCTGCGCGTAGATTACAAGAAAAGAGGAGAGACATTCTTTGCAATCAACAAGAGCAAAGGGAATTCAACCATTGGGGAGAGCTAGAGAGATAAATCTATTAGCCCTAGAGCTTCTCGCTCACTTTGGTTAGAATTAAGTGCTACAGGTTTTCTGTGACAATTCTGCAACCTCCTGATATGATGATGATGATGAGTTACTGGCCATGGAGACTTTATCGAATATCATCAACGTTTTGGCCACCTCCCGGAGGCCATCAAGACAATGTGTGTGCGGTCAAGCAGTCCGCCGCGGACACCTCGGTATGTGCCCTATCGCTAGCCGGGGCAATCCAGATGCAGCCCGGCTCGATGCGGGCGCTTTTTACAAAACCTTTAATTTATGCCTAAGACGGGTCAACGAATTTCGTCAATATGGGGAGATTCACGACCCGCTGACACTTGAACTAATGCCCATCTACCCAGTTCCGCCTCACTTTTCCTCACCTACCGCCAGAGCAGACGTAGATGAGGAGGAAGACCCACTTGAGATTGTTCTCCCACAGGCGTTCCTCAATGGGTAATTTCTCCTTCTCTCTCTATACTTTGTAAAGAACACCCCTTTTTCTTCTCCTTAAACCACGCGCAGGTTTCTGCCATTAGGCTTTCCCTGGCGCAGGACTTTAAAGGTTGTAAGTAGCTATAGATAGTATAAGTATGCCCGCCGGCGTCGTGGGCATGGCCCAGTACCCCATTAGGGTAGAACGTGGCCGAAAAATAGAATTAATCAATCAATCAATGATGAAGATGATGCTTCTATTTCCCGGCTTCGTTCTTCCCAAGTGTGGTATTAGGCCGTGCCGATGACGACGGCGGGCATAATTTCTCTAGCTACACCTAGTCACAACTTTGAATATCTTGTGCGAAGGAAAGCCAACTGGTAGCAAGCCCGCGTGTAGCTCAAAAAACTGAAAGAGCATTCTATGTAGTCGGTGGAAGAAAAAAAATTTAATAATATGAAAACCCTTGTGGTATAACAAGCTCTAGTGATTCTGGCTCGTCATCTTCGTCTGCTCTTGCTGTAGGTACAGGAGGGTGGAAACATGGCGCAAGTCTAAGAGGGATGTGGTTCTAGTGTCTGCGGATCTAGGATCTCTCCATTGGCGGAGCTGGTTGGCACATCTCGAATATAGAGTAAAAGACGTGTCAAAGGCACGGGAGTCTAGCCGGCTGCATCTGGATTGTCCTAGGTGGCAATTAGGAGACTCTCCGAGGTGACGGCGGCAGACCACCTGGCCACACGCACATATCTTGGCAGCTTCAGGGGGGTGACCGGAACGTTGGTGATACCCGGCGAAGTTACCATGGCTAGAATGTCCTGTATCCATCGGCTTAGAATGTGTCGAGGGAGCTCCAGAAAGGCATTTGGACGACCAGCCACCGTAGGGACAGGATGTTGGTTTGTTCTCCACCCACCAACGCTCTAAGTGACATGGTGGAGCTCAAGAAGGCTTAGGATGTGAGGCTGGTTGGAGACCGAGCCAAGCCCGTAAGCCAGGCTGCTTCGGCTCCCAAGGTTTCCGCTTCAGGGCTGAAGCCTTGTGCCAGCTGGTAAAGCCGAAACTATCCTCTCCAGGCCTTAATGCGAGTCTGATAGTGAATGGATGGCATGCAGGAGACGTTCGACCCGAGATCGCCACCTGTAGTGCTCCGAACTCCCAATGTACTCCGGAGGAGTCCCGACTAGCCAGTAAAGCATCTGGGTTTAGATAATACGCTCACTAGGAAAAGTGTCCGTAGAGTTTTGTTCGCCATCTGTATTGCAATCTCGAGTATCGATGCGATGTGCGTGGCGATAAGTCTGCTGTTGGTTCCAGCTCGCATAGGGCCTGGATCCACTGTACTAAGTTACCTCCTGAAATGGGTTTAAAGGTAGTAGCTAGGTTGTAGAAGCTGAGTGACTGGGGTCCTCACACAGTAGAGTATGTGGTGAACTGCGATCACCAGTTGTTGGTTGACAACTGTCTCTATTGCTGAGTGAGTGACCCTTTGGCCCCCCATTCTGTCACGAACAACCATGAGTCTATCTGAGAGAGTAGCTTCCGTACAACTCACTGTTCGGAAAAGGGAGCTGTGAACCATCAAACTCGGATGTCCACCTTCAACAACTGAACACCCAAGGATGTTGACCTCAACAGTCTCTTACTGTTGAGGAAGAAGGGAGGGAAGCCACAAGGGTGTATGAATTTATATAAATTCCAGGCAGGGCCATCTGACCCACGATCCTTTCCAGTTAGCAATACAAAACAGTTGCTTACCAACTGGTGACCACAATGACCACTTTGGTTTTGTGAGAACTCCTACCTCTCAATCCAGCAGCCTGGCAACTCTCGAACCCATCTCAGGAGGTCTGTCTGGATTGTTACAAAGGGAAGTTTAAGGGTAACAATAGTGAAGGTAGAATAGCGGACCTATCTTGATGAATGCAACCCCTCTTTTCTGACTAGTTGATGGTAGTATGCCGACCTATCATGATGATGATTCTCTTTTTCGGCCACATTCTACCCTATTCGGGTACTGGGTCGTGCCAAAACGCCGCGGGCATAGTTATGCTATTTATAGCTACTTACAACTTATAATGTCCCGCGCCAGGGAAAGCCTAATGGCAGAAATACCAATGTCAGAAAATATAGCTCAAAATCTTTTGTTGTATAAGTGCACCCATATGTTATAACTAGTCGCAACTGCGGAATAAAAATTTAGAAGCATATAATAACCATTGAAAGCTAAGAGAAAGTAACAAGAAAGCTTTTGAGTACGCAACGGAGATAGCTTCCTTGTGGAAAGCAGGACGAAGAACCCCCAAGTTTGTTATGAACTACTGCATAATCCCAACTGGTGACCACTATGCTCTTGAATATGCTAACCTTGCTAACAAATCTATCTGGTCCATCGAAAACAATTGTTGCTAAATGCAAACGGTTACCGAGCGGTTTATATAGCAATATTGAAAGCGGCATATGTGGTTTTAGATAGGATGTACACCACTATCTAAGGACATGTTTAGGATATAATCTATCTACCTGATGCACTCTGATAATCAGTACGTAGTTTCTTAGGTACCTTCCTCAATTTATCCTCATATATGTATCTAATGGAATGGTGCCACAAGTTCTTGAAATTGATTAAAAGGCAGTGGTCACATTGTAAACCTGTGATATCAAGGTCTACATATAGTAGAATGGATTAACTTCTATCCTTGCCAGTTGCTAATGTTCAAGTGCTTGGAACGCTGATTGAGAAACCCTCATCATAAGCTCTAAGAGATAGTCAATTCATCATACATGTTTATACTTGAAGCTGCTGATATACCTGTCGAGCCGTCTAGATTGTCATTTACTATAGTTAGGATTTAATTTCGAAATTGAAGTCTTATGACGATTCCTAAGTCTCCTGAGATGGGCTCAAAGGTACTAATCAGGTTTAGGGTCCTCACACAGTATTGCATGTGGCTTACTGCGGTTACCAGGTGTTGGGGACAACTGTTTCTATTGCTGACTGGGGAAGCCCTCATTGTGGTTTCACGAGATGAACGATTCTATATACATATTTAAATATGAGGGTCTTTGGTATGCCTGCCCTGCCATTCAGACTATCGTCAACCAAGTTTCCTTACCTGCTGCCAGAGCAGACGTAGATGAGGAGTTAAATCCACTTGAGATTGTTCTCCCACAGGCGTTCCCCAATGGGTGGCTTCTCCTTCTCTCTTTATACTTTGTAAAGAATATGCCTTTTCTTTCCTTTAACCCGCGCAGGTTTCTGCCATCAGGTTTTCCCTGGCGCAGGACTCTATAGGTTGGAAGTAGCTATAGATAGTATAAGTATGCCCGCCGGCGTCGTGGGCACGGCCCAGTACCCCAGTAGGGTAGAACGTGGCCGAAAAATAGAATCATCATCATTATCGTTAACCAAGTTTAGAGTCATCGTCGAGGGTAGATCGTTTATCGGTTGTTCTTGGCGTTGATAATCTTTCCCTGCCTGCGATGGTCCGTCTCCGGATTCCGCTCAGTGCTACTTATTGGTCCTTCCACTGTTGCGGAGCGGCTACTGGGCCGTATCACGCAGTCACCTGAGATAGTTCAAAGGTAGCAATCGAGTGTAAATTTTGAGTGACTGAGGTTATCACAGAGTAGAACAAACTACTTGCTACAGTTATCTGGTGTTGGTATTGAATTATTATATTGCTGACTGAGGCGTGCTGGTTGTGCTTTGGGACGTGCAATTTTACGAAGATATTCATGCCCAAAGCCGTTGTCATGCCTAACTTGTTGCAATTATATGTTTGGGCTTCGGTAATTACTTCTTTACCGTTATTTCAGCTTATTGCAGTACGAAAATTGCGACACATGCGCTTCTTCTGATTGTTCGGCCTCTTGAACCAGTCGGGGCTGTTATATCGGTCGACGTTGTTTTGGGGCAGCTGCCAACTGCGACTGCTGGCAGTACAACAACTCTCTGCAGTGCACTTAAACATAGAAGATGTAGAACAAACTATGCGACAATTCCACAACTATCATAACAAAGAGAGTGTGTGAAACAAGACAAGAACAATGGGCTCTGATGACCTTTCGTTAGAGTTAAGAATCATCAACGGAACGGAAGATCTTTGAAGCTCAAGCGTCACTAGTAAACGATCGTAAAACTGGAGGTCTTTGGAGGAAGACTAAGAAAGGTCTTTAGTAGAAGGAATTTTGGTATATAAGTTCTTTGCAGCAGGAAGGAGGACAAAAAACTCCCCAGCCGCAATAAAACAGTTGCCCAAACAAACTGGTGACCGCAGTATTTCTGAATCAGTGTGAGAACTCCTGCCTCTCAAATCCATAGACCTAACCAAGCTCGAACCTGTTTGGAAGGATAGTTAGATCGGTTCACTAGATGAACAGAAAAAAATAAGCTTGAAAAGAAAGCTGCATTATAATTAATAGCGAGACTACTGGGTTTTCAATGTATACTAGTATGCATAAGATAGTACGTTCCTCAGCTATTTTGTATATCAGACTAATCTAAGAAAAGATATAGATGCATTAGCACGTAAGGCATAAATACCAATACTAACCTAAGAGCCTTATGCGTGTCTGAAAGTATAGCGTCATGAGCTACGGTATATAAAATACGTGTTCAGCAAGGTATACCACGAGTTGGGCATCCTTAGATATTAGAAGCTTTCATGACAACGAAGTTTGATATAGATGGAAAATAACAATGTCATAGACCTGGTGCTCTGATTAGAGGTGTAAATTAATAGCTTTCCCGCATTGGTATGATATAAAGCCAATGAAGAGATTACAATTGGATTAAGGACGTGGGTTTGGACAGAAAATAATGATCCAGGTCAGCAACTAACCAGAAAAACGATGGAGGGGATATCGCCGTCGTCACCCAACGATGAACCCAACGATGGCGGTAGCGAAGAGGCCAAGCAAGAATTTTCTTACTGAACGGCGCCCCAAGGACTTTGGATATATATGTATTTGAGTTGCCCATCCCTCAGAGTCATGATGTGGACTCCCTCAGTCAGGAATAGAAACAGCTGTCAATCAACAGCTTGTGACCACAGTAACCATATACACCACTACGTGAGTACCCCGGTCCCTCAAGTTATACAGGCTAGTTTCTTACCTTTGAACCTAGCTCAGGAGGTTGTAGAATCGCTATATCTGGTACGTCTAAGGTTTGGCTGTTAGTAAATTAGAATATAAGCAATAAGACAATTGATGGTAGGCTGATATACGACTTAAGATAAAAGAGTTAATATGACGATTTATCTAGCTTTTCTCAGATGCGTTCAGCAGTTCAGGGTTTAGGATCTGGGAGACAGGGGTTCTGACACAGACTGAGCATCATTGTCACCAGCCGATTTGTGTAGCTGCTCGTATCGCTGACCAAGAAGCTCTTTCTCTCTTCTATCTACAAGGAATCTATCTACCATACTTACGTCTCTGGCTTGGTTTATCTTCGTCTTGCGCAAGTGACACCCCTAATCATACCAGTCAATGAGAACTCATTCATCAATTCCGGTTTATTCCTTTAAGTAGTTTTTCTCAAATTTTTAAAAAAACTCAAGGGGTAACAGCTATGTATTAAAAGCCTGCAGCGTATCACTTACCCCAACTTATTATTACTCTAATTTTCGGCCACATTCTACCTTACTGGGGTACCGGGCCTTGCTCACGGCGCCAGCGGCATAGTTATACCATCTGTAACTACTTGAATCCTGCGCAAGGGAAAGTGTGCTGGCAGAAATTTGAGCGTAGTTTAAAGAAAAGAAAGAGCGCCTTCTTTGCAAACAACAAAAAGGAGAAGTTAGCCATTGGTAAGCCTGTGGGAAAACAATGCCCGCCGGTGTTGTATGCACGGCCCAGTACCCCACTAGGGTAGAACTGGACCGAAATGTAAAATCATCATCATCAAAATTTCAAGTGAGTCTAACTCCTCGTGTTCGTTTGCTCTGGCAGCAGGTGAGGAAAAAAAGAAGAAACTGGATAGATGGGCACTTGCTCTAGTATCAGCGGGTCGACTTACGTAGACTTGGTTAGGCACTACAGGCATCTAGTCTTAGTCTTACACGGCCTTGTTCCTGGATACTTAGGTATCTTCCCTTATCATCGGGGTGCTCATTAATAGCTTAGTAATTAGGCATCATTGGTTCCTAGCATCTAGAATCTGTAGTAAACTGTCTACATAAATTAGCATACTTGGTAGCTCAGCTGGATAAACAAGATTATGATGATGATGATGATGATGATTATATTTCCGGTCACGTTCTACCCAGCTGGGGTACTAGGGTCACGACTCCATGCATGCTGAGCGTGGTCATCCATGTAAGCGAAGGCAGCACCTTGGGACGAATGGACAAGAGGGAGTGTGAAGAGCACGAAAAGAATAGGGGACCAGGGTGAGCCTTGAGGGAGACCAGAGTCGGTGCGGAAGGTCGAGCGAGCCCAACGGAAAGAGAACTTCGAGCAGCGCAAAAGTCTGCTGCTAGGCGAGCAATTGTCTCAGGCCAACCTTAAACAAGATTAAAGAAAGATACTTTATCAACTATTATCGTTTACTGAGCCTTTGAATGTAGGTTAGGACATCATCTAAGCCTAAAGTTCAAAATTTGATTGGAAATTGTAGCCATGCTTCGGCTCTTCCTTGGTGTGATTACGTTGTTTCTTATATTACTACGCGTTGTAGTAATTATGCTTTTGATCTAGTTTTTAGTAGTTTGGCCTTTTTGTATATAAGACGGGAGAACCACGTATAGAGGAGTCTTTTGAGAGTAGATGGAAAATCTTTGTATTATTGTTATAACCTTCATTTTTAGGAGCTCTCAATACATAAGACTGATTAAAATATCGGAATTGAATAAACACCATGTTTCATATATGTTACAAAAACAAAATATGTTTAACATGATATAATACTGTACTGAAGTCTACAAGACTCAAAATATCATTTACTACTAGATTAATCTACCTTGTGAATCTTTAACTGATTGCAATGACTCGGTGTATACTAGTAGTGCTACTATATCTTACGTTTGTTTCGTTATTGGAACTACTGTAGGCAAATATAACTCTTTTTTTTCATTCAACCGCATATTTCGAGCTCAAAACGTCTGGATCCGATGTTTCACATTGAAATCCCGGAGAAACGGGCTGATGACAAGTGGCTACTTCAAAAACGATCAAGAGCATCAAAATAATCAAGTAACCACAAAGCTGTATGCATCTTTCGTCAAAGTCTCTAAACCCTCTCAGATGGTATAATAGCATGTTATGGCTATAAAGTGAGGTATGCATACCCAGTAGTATCCTAGTCCGTATTACCTCCTCTGGGTAAAACGCGGCCGAAAACTAGAATCATCATCATCATCCTAGTCCCTATAACGCCTTTCTCTTTTCCTTTAAATGACGCGAAGGTTTTTGTCATTAGGCTTTCCCTTGTGCAAAATTTTGTAACTTAAAAGTGGCTATAGATAGTATAACTATGCCCGCCAGCGTCGTGAGCACGGCCCAGTACCGCAGTCGGGTACAACGTGGCCGAAAAATAGAATCATTATCATTATTATAGATGTTTAACTATATGGTATACCAATAGAAGAATCGCTGATATAACTGGTGCATTTGGATCACTTACTGTTCTACGTACAAGACTGCTCCCACAATGCGTACAAGCATTCTGTTCAATCTTTGCACTCAGTTGTCGCTTATGTTGCATTTTGGCGTCATATTGTAAACCTGTGCTATCTATTTTGCTTAACATTTGATAGGTGAGTCTAGTTCTAATCTTCCTTAGTATCTCTGTTGTTTCTGTGCTTTTGCTGTAGAATAACTTTAACTTCTTTCCAAGAATACCAAAATAAATAATTATCATCCTCTATTACCTTGCGCTCTATTTTTATCAGTTCATTCTCATGTACTATAAGTATCAATTAGCATCGTTAGAAGCTAGAGCTTGCCTGTAGGCATTATAGAAAGATTAGTCTGTATCTACAATATAAGTATTTAATCACTAAAATAAAGTAATACATATGCAAGTAGTATTAAGTCTATATAAGCCTATAAGAGAATGACACGACAAACAGTATGTATCAAGCGGAAGAGAAACAAGGGATTCTGACAAAAGGTTGTCAAAATTAAGAACTATCAACGAAAAGATCAACAGAACTTGAGCGTCACTAGTGAAACATCGCCAAGTTAAAAATTTTGACGGAAGACTGAATGGTCGTTGGTAGAATTGACAAGAAAAAGATTCTGAGTATATAAGGTAGAGAGATTCTTCGCAGCAGGAAGAAGGACGAAAGAACTCTTTGGTCAGCAATCAGTTGCCTAAACCAATTGTTGGCCGCAGTGCTTCTATATCTGTGTGAGAACTCTTGTCTCTCGGATCCATAAGCCTCGAACCAAGCTCGAACCCATCGAGGCAAGATTGGTTGGATTGTTACATATGCTAGTATAGTTTATTATTCTGTTTCTATAAAAAAGTCTGATGACCTGTTGTTAGAAGTATTCTCTATGTATAACTTATATTGTGACGATTCGACAACCTTCTGAGATGGGTTGGAAGATTGTAACCTGAGGCACTGCACGGCCCAGTACCCCAGTAGGCTACAACGTAGCCGCAAAATAGATCATCATCATCATCATCCCCTGAGGCACTGGGGTCCTCACACAGTAGAGTAGGTTGTGAACTGCAGTCGCCAGTTGCTGGTTGACAACAGTTGACGTTGCTGACTGTGGAGTCCTTATCATGGCTGTGGGGATGAGTAATTCTATATCCGTGCTTATATTCGAAGTCGTTAGTTTGTCTGTTCTGCTGCCATTACCCGCTTTGGTCTTATTGCTGAGTTTTCGCAGTATTGCCGTGTATCGCCATGCGAGAATTGCGCTTCTCCTTCCGAGTAATCTTGACCCCACCCAGAACCTTCCATCGGTTCCCGGCTACGCCGTCTGTCGGGGTGCGGGGGGGGGGGGTGGCGCAGTTGGAGTGTATTGCGCTTGGAAACACCTTCTGTGTCCCGGCAGGTCGTCGGTTCGAATCCGGCTCCCTCCACCTCGCACTCACCTGGTCTTTGACCACAACCAACCCGACTTCCCCGCCCGGGCCAGCGGGTATAAGCTACTCACCAGAGCTTCGACCAGCTCAACCTTCCATCTCCTCGCTTGGACCCCCGCCGTCGTGTGGGCACGGCTCAGTACCCCGTCTGGGTAGAACGTGGTTGAAAAATAGAACCATCATTATCAGCTCGTCCAAGAGGGGATGATAATGATAATTTTATTTTTCGGCCACGTTCTACCCAGAGGGTACTGGGCCGTGCCCACACGACGGCGGGCATAGCTATACTAATCATAACTACTTACAGCTGAACTCTTGTGCGCGAAGGAAAGCCTCCTGGCAGAAGTTGCCCCTAGTAACGATAGGACACACACCAAGATGTCCACGGCGAACTACCTGACCGCACATGCATGTCTTAATGGCCTCCGGAGGATGGCCGAAACGTTGGTGATATTCGGAGAAATCTCCATGGCCAGAAACCTTCTGAATCCAACGGCCTAGAACGTGTTTTAGGAAGTTCCAGGAAGCCCTTGAATGACCAACCATCCCAAAGACAGGAAGCTGGATTATTCGCTGCCCACCATCGTTGCATGTCAAATGGCGGCGCTCGAGGAGATTTGGATTGCGCAGCATCTGAGTCTGAATAGTGTGCCACACCGGAAAGAGAGCGCGAAGGGTCTGGTTCATCATCTGTACCGCGATTCCTAAGGTCGACTTGATGTGAGTAGGGACGAGTCTGCCGCTAACGCTTGCTCGCATGTAATCTGGATCTAGTTGAACTAAGCCATATGCAAGCGAAGCAACTACTGCACCGCGGAAAATTCGGGGAGCTGCAATTGGAGGGAGGCCGCGGCGAGTGTTGCAGACTCTGGTGAGGAGACTCACTACTGAGGTAGTGGCTGATGCTCTTGCAGAAACTTGTGCTCTGAGGCTGAGCGCGAGCCGAGCGTAACTCCCAGCCACTTAATGGAGTGAGATGGAACAACATTCTGATCTCCACCAAACACGCGGATGCTAGATGTGTCCATCGTTGACTTCGTCGCCCCCTTGCCATGCGGCGGCGGAATGTACAAAGCATCCGTCTTCCTAGGGTCGATCCTAAGACCGAGGCCCCTCGCTTTCTCGCATAGCTCAGAAGCACGGAGGCAGGCGTGATATGCTAATTGGAAGGGTCACGACTCCATGCATGCTGAGCGTGGTCATCCATGTAAGCGAAGGCAGCACCTTGGGACGAATGGACAAGAGGGAGTGTGAAGAGCACGAAAAGAATAGGGGACCAGGGTGAGCCTTGAGGGAGACCAGAGTCGGTGCGGAAGGTCGAGCGAGCCCAACGGAAAGAGAACTTCGAGCAGTGCAAAAGTCTGCTGCTAAGCGAGCAATTGTCTCGAGGATAAACTATATAGAATCAACAATTCTCAGAGCCACGATAAGAATCCCCTCAGTCAGCAATAGAAACAGTTGTCACTAACGACTAATTACCACAGTGAGCCACATACCCTACTGCAACCAGGTCACAATCTTCGACCGATCTCAGGAGGTTGTATAATTTCCACACCTAGACTACAGTATTTTCAAGGCTGTACATAATAGAAGTAAATTATTGAGCCCGAAGACCAAACGATTACCTAAGTAGGTTAATAACACCTTAACTAATTTTTTTGCAGACAGTTACTAAATAATGACTACCCCACAATCGCCCTGCTAGAGCTAGGTCTTGTTACAGAGGCTAGAAAGGTATGCTTATAGACAACTAGATCTTCTATTAGTAGAAGATATTAGCCTGTTCTTCTGCGAATGAGACTGTTATAACGTTTTGAACGAGCTTTTTAGCCTATCCGACTATACTCGGTAAAATCCCAGGCCTCAGCCCAACCTACAGTAGGAATATAGAATCTAGGTACCGAAGATGGCTTAAGGACAAAAAACCGGAACGTACTATGATACTTCAATAAGTCTTAAGGCTTAGTTCATTGCCTATATGGTCATTGGAGACCAGAAACAAGCTGTTAGCTAGAAATCTCATGGTCACTGTATAGCCTTTGGTTTAACGACGCACATATGATTCATTGTCTTATGTAGAGTTATCAAATTAGTAAGCAAGACTATATCATAGCGGAAAAAGGGTATGTATAAGAGGTAGGGTAAGAGTTGGAGCACAGTATCTCTCCATCATATAGTAACAGCCACATATGTATCATATTGTGACTCTTTTGCAATTTTCTGGGATAGATTCGAAGGTAATAACCAGATTGCAGGACCTGGGGGTCAGGTTATCACACAGCAGTTTACGTGCTTTTACTGAGGTAACAAGTTCTTGATTGATAACTCATTCTATTGCTGACTGAGGAGTCCAAATTATAGCCCTGAGTCGGGCGGTTTAATGCACATATTAGACTTGGGTTACTGGTATCTCTCTTTTAAAATTCTTCCAAGCATTTTCATCACCGATTCCATAATTGTGGCAAAGGTGATAATGCGTTCTCATTCCTCATTATCCGCCTTGTTAAACACCCCATAGTCCCACTTTTTGGCTCTGGCGAGCGTATCCCATCGGCCGCGTTCAAGCCCACTTTCGGACAACTGTCGCTTCACATTCAGTCTTAACAATATGCAATAGTGTCAACGCCGAATACGAGCACACACACACATGCACAATATGTATATGTCGATCCACTCAGCCTATTGAGTGAAATGTGCTCGGGTCCAGTTCGAGGTTTATCTGACAAACAGGAGTTCTCCACAGAGTCTCAGATCACAGTAGCAGCCAGTTAGTTTTGCACAACTGTTTGTATTGCTGATTGGGGAGTTCCTCGTCCCCTCTCCCATGACCAATATATCTACCCTAATCCTATATTTCTCTCCTGATACCCGCTGCTGATCGTTATATATAGATATACACACATATATACACACTTATACATGTGCCATCCAGACAGGCTAACTGGCGCTGGGTCTGAGATACTCCAGGCTACCGGAGTGATAGAGAGGAGTTCTCACACAGTAAAAGTGACTTGCTGGTCACCAGTTGAGTAGACATCTGTTTATATTGCTGGCTGGGGAACTTCTTCGGCCAGATGCCCTCACCTAGAATCTATATACATCTCATACACCCTTATGGCTTCCCTTATTCCTTCCAGCTCAATGGCACAGACCGTTGAGGGTCAACATCCTTGAGTGCTGAGCATCAGTGCTTTTTGGCGTTGAGGAACTCCTCTTCCATGCAATGGGTCGTTGAGTGCGGATATTTGAGTTTCATGGGTCAGAATTCCCTTTCCTCCAATTAGTTGGTTGCACGGGAGCCACTCTTCTAGACAGAGCATCTGTTGGTCGTAACACACCAGCAGTGCTAATTAACCAATGCGAAACTGACCAATTGTTTAGATTATAAGGTTTTAAATTTTATTCAACTAAGTAATGCACTGCTGATAATGATGATTCTACTTTCCAACCACGTTCTACCCAAGTGGGTACTAGGCCGCGCCCAAGACCACAGTGGGCATAGTTTCTCTAGCTACACCTAGTTACAACATTGAATATTTTGCGCGAGGGAAAGCCAACTGGCAGAAACCTTTGCGTAGGTCAAGAAGCTAGGAGAGTATTTTATGTAGTCGGCGGAAGAAAAGAAGATTTTAACAATTAGAAAGCCCTCGTGGTAAAACAATCTCAGTTGATTCTAGTTCATCATCTTCGTCTGCTCTTGTTATAGGTACACAAGGGTGGGGACGTGGCGCAAGTCTAAGGGATGTGGCTCTAGTGTCAGCGGATCTAGGATCTCTTCACATTGGCAGAGTACGTTGACACGTCTCAAATATAGAGTAAAAGGCTTGCCAAGGCACGGGCATCTAGCCGGGCTGCCTCTACATTGCCCCAGGTGGCAAGAGGACACTCCGAGGTGAGCTACGACTGGGAGTGGGGGCTGGTAGCTGCCGACAAATGTATGTATATTTTTCGGCCACTACCTACCATACCTAAGGTGTACTCGGGTTGTGCCCACGGTGACGGCGGCCAAGAGGTTGCTAAGTATATTGCGCGGGGAAGAACCCTTGTTTGAGAAAACCCGCGCGTAGCTTGTGCCCGCTGGTCCAACTGGTCCGATTGACATGCAACGATGGTGGGCAGCGAATAATCCAGCTTCCTGTCTTTGGGATGGCTGGACATTCAAGGGCTTCCTGGAACTTCCTAAAACACGTTCTAGGCCGTTGGATTCAGAAGGTTTCTGGCCATGGAGATTTCGCCGAATATCACCAACTTTTCGGCCATCCTCCGGAGGCCATTAAGACATGCACGTGGGATCAGGTAGTTCGCCGTGGACATCTTGGTGTGTGTCCCATTGCTACTTGGGGCAACCCAGACGCAATTCGGCTCAATGCTCAAGCTTTCCACAAAACTTTCAATCCATACTTGAGACGCTTCAATGAGCTTCGCCAATATGGTGAGATCCTTGACCCGTTGACACTAGAGCCTCTCCCTATTCCTCTAAATCTCCCGCTCGGCTCCCCTTGACTGCAGTCAGTGCAGACGAAGAGGAGGCGTCAGAACGACCCGAGATTGTTATTCCACAAGCTCTCCCTAGTGGTTGATCTCCCTATTTTGTTTGTCGATTGCAAACGTTTGTCTCCTCTTCTGGTAAGCTACGCGCAGGTTTCTGGTAGTAGGCTTTCCCTCGCGCACAAGGGTTTATTTTAAGTAGTTATATTAGGATACCTATGCCCGCCGTCGCCGTGGGCACGGACCAGTACCCCGTCTAGGTAGAACGCGGCCGAAAAATAGAATCATCATCATCATCACGATTATCATCTAGGGTAGAGGACGATCTTCGGTGGTCCCTGGCGTTGATAAGCTTTCCTTCCCCGCCATTGGTTAGTCTCCCCGCCCCACTTAGGGCTTTCTTTTTCGGTTTTCCTTCCCTGTTGCGGGTACGTTGCTGGTCCGTATGCTGTAACACTTCTGATTGATCCTCATAGCCCACTCGACGTCTGCCCATTGGTCTTCTGCTATCCGTAGGGTAACTGCTGAACCCTGTACCAGCAACAATACCCATGTAACACCGTCTTTTCCAAAATATGGTTACCTAGAATGAAACCAGTAAGTTCTAGTACTTAAGTTCTAGCTTGTTGGATGTACAAGGTGATGTGGATGGGAGTATTTACTTGGGCGCTGCTTTGCAGAAAACGCGGCCCTGAGGAAGTCTGTCGAGTACGATGGGTGCCAAAGAATAACAACACTTTACTTTCTGGACTACACACGCGTGAGGGTGGATGGGCATGGCTGTTATACAAGGTCAAGTGTGCACTTGACCTCAGTGGAGCCCGGCCTGACCACGGGAGATCACTTGCAACGTAACTCCTCCTCAGAAGTAAAATCCGGAATACGCTGATTTAAGACAATCGGTAACTGAATCAACGTCATTTGATTGGGATATATATAAGATGATAGAAAGAGTGAAGACGACATGACAATTTTCCAGAGAAGTCGAAGTGTTATAAGGATTGACCGGAGTCTATTGACCAGCCTTAAAACAAGACCATCCACAGATGTATTATAACAGAGCCTAGTGTGTTTAACTAAACAACGGGTGTTATATATCCGAAAACCACGCCGTTCGGGGAAGTAATCCCACATTTTAGTTTATTTAAAAACTTGGCATGAGTGTAATCTAAATCTAAAGTTAGTCTCAAGCGATAGTTATAGTATTTCTCTAACACTTGGCTTTTACGAAAGTAAGTATTAAGAAATTCTATAATTGATGTAGCAAAGAATATAGCAATCTAACCCTTAGAGCCTAATCAGTTGCTTAATTGATGAACAGGCTAGCAAGCACAAACCATCAAAAAGGTGCGTATGTGTATGTATGTATATTTTTTCGACCACTGTCTACCATATCTAGGCACTCGGGTCGTGCCCACGGCGACGGCGGGCAAGAGGTTGCTGGGTACATTGGGCGGGGTAAAACCCTTTTTGGGGAAAACCCGCGCGTAGCTTGTGCCCGCTGGTCCAGTTGGTTCAAGGGGGAGGAATGGGAGGTTGAGCTGGTCGGAGCCCGGTTGAGTAGCTTGTACGCGCTAGCCCAAGCGGGGAACTCGGGTTGATCGCGGTCAAAGACCAGGTGAGTGCGAGGTGGAGGGAGCCGGATTCGAACCGGCGACCTGCCGGGCCACAGCAGGTTTATCCAGGCGCAATGCGCTTCATCTGCGCCATCCTCCCATATTGGGAGTAAAGAGCGAGGGGGGTATCTCTATCCCGAGACGGGAAAACTTGTAGGATTATACTCGTAAAGCTACAATAAAACACTTTTGTATGACGTCCGTCCATAGAAGCCGGTCTTATATATATAAAATAGCTTTTGGAAATCAATGTCTAACTTTCTCATTGAACCTTTTAACCACGTACATTAGTAAAATAAGCAGAGTTATTCAAGGGCAGTATTTCTGACAGTTCACCGATTTTCGCTTAATTTCATGTTTTATTTACCTATTATTAAACGCGGTATATTATTCGGGCATACTGGTTACATGCTGTTAGAAACATGGATTTGTTATAGGTTGTATTTATTGATCGAATATACTTAATAGTAACGGGGCCTGGTCACGAAGTATAAGAATTCTAATCTGTAGCTTGACTTTACGCCTAAAGAAGTATTCTTTTACTCTCAACACCTTTAGCATCTTTTCACAGCCATGCTTACAATATTAGGATCACACATTATATATTTGTACATAAGAATGTTAAGTAGGTACATTACGATGATGATGGTTCTATTTCTCGGCCATGTTTTACCCTAGTGGGGTGCTAGGTTGTGCCCACGACACCGGCGGCATAGTCATACTATCTATAGCTACTTACAACCTATAAAATCCTGCGCAAGGGAAAGCCCACTGGCAGAAACCTGTACGTGGTTTAAAAGAGAACATCTATGATATAATGGAGTTTCAGCGATAGTTCACAAGTAATACGGTAAGTACTGTGTATCAGCAGCTGTTCTGGAGTGGTGTAATAGGGAGCTAATGGAGTGCCAAGTTAGCATAAAGGAAATTATTAATAGACAGGGCAAGAATGAGTGAGAGACAACGACCAACTAGAAGAATGATAAAAGAATTACTGCCGTTGTCTCCCAACGACTGCGGTGACAAAGATGTTTTCAAGAACGTTAACATTACGGCGGGCATACTAACGATTTCAAGTAGAATATGTATGTTGAATCCTTAGTTTCCCAGAGCAAGGAGGACGTTTCAACTAGCGATAGAAACAATTGGCTACCAGCAAACTGGTGATTATAGTGAATCCAGAACACAGTTGTGTGAAGATAGCAGTCTCTCAGGTTCTATGACCTGGCTATTATCTCCGGAACCATCTCATTAGCTTGTGAACTCGTCACAATAATCGCTTATTCCCTGTATTGTGGGTAGACTATAGTAGTGAAGTTGTAAGTCTAATTTCAATTACCCATAGTGTATACAAGCAGGAATACTTGTAGACTTTGTTGACTTTAAAATGGCTCTCGCACTATGTTCTTTATGTTACATTGTTCATCTATAGTACAGCAACAACTACCTACAACTGTCTTTCTCAACCGAGCTCGAATTTTTAAAATTCCTGGTGTTACGATCAACAAGGGCATCTCGCGAAAAAGAGTGTAGCCGGGAGTAAACTACCAATAAAAGCGCGGCTCGCCTGGACCCGAAAGAGGTTGTCAGGCCAAGAATTGCTGACGAGGGGCCAAGCAACTTTACATGGAATAACAGAAGGCCCAAATATAAAGGGTAGATAGTTTTCCTGTTTGTAGAAGAGTAGGGGGAACTTCTCAGCCAGCAATACAACAACTGTGCAAAACAACTGGTGACCGCAGTGATAGTGAAACCTGTGTGGGAACAGCTGTCTCTAGATCCTTAACCCGTGAACCGCCGAATGCATCTCAGAGAGGGTAGTTAAATCGTTACACCTAGCTCTGTCGACCTTACCCAGCTGAGTAACATTCATTACTTGATTTTAAGGCGGTCAATAATATTGTAAGTAGAATAGCATTAGCAGATGTAGTCAAATTACATGACTAGGAGGAATCGCGTGGCGTTTTATTAGGAGCAGTCCGATGGTGTCATGAGCAACAAAGGCCCTATCTGGAAAAGCGGGTCCCGTGCAACCAGCTTGATTGATTATCTGATTCTATTTTTCGGCCACGTTCTACCCCACTGGGGTACTGGGCCGTGCCCACGACGCCGGCGGGCATACTTATACTATCTATAGCTACTTACAACTTATAAAGTCCTGCGCCAGGGAAAACCTGATGGCAGAAACCTGCGCGGGTTAAAGGAAAGAAAAGGCATATTCTTTACAAAGTATAAAGAGAGAAGGAGAAGCCACCCATTGGGGAACGCCTGTGGGAGAACAATCTCAAGTAGGTCTTCCTCGTCATCTACGTCTTCTCTGGCGGCAGGTGAGGAAAAACGAGGAGAAACTGGTTGGATGGGAATGGGTTCGAGGGTCAGCGGGTCGAGGATCTCCCCTTATTGACGGAACTCGTTGACCCGTCTTAGGTATAAATTAAAGGTTTTGTAAAAAGCGCCCGCATCGAGCCGAGCTGCATCTGGATTGCCCCAGCTAGCGATATGGCACATACCGAGGTGTCCGCGGCGGACTACCTGACCGCACACACGTCTTGATGGCCCCCGGGGGGTGGCCAAAACGTTGATAGTATTCGACAAAGTCTCCATGGTCAGTAACCTCCTGTATCCAACGGCCCAGGACGTGTCTGGGGAGTTCCAGAAAGGCCTTGGATGACCAGCCATCCCATAGGCAGGATGCTAATTTGTTCTCCGCCTACCATCGTTGTATATCGAATGGTGGCGCTCGAGGAGGTTTAGGTTGCGAGATTGGTTGGAGACCAAGCCAAGCTCGTAGGCCGG